>NC_140233.1:5307500-5692500 GCF_951802725.1 Rutilus rutilus
ACTTGTGGTTCGGTTCGCTTGGTCGGGACTAATAAATAAAAAAACATTTAGTCCTGGTCTGCTTAGCGTTCACATTGGCATTTTAACACCGAACCTAAAGATACTGAAGGGGGTGGATTGGGATCCACTGCTGCTTCAATGTACATGTAATGAGTGATTATAATCAAAGTATTAATCTAAATATCAAATGAGTTGAATGAGATTTTACTTTGTTATAGAAGTAACGAGTGTGATTACTGAAATGTTCTTTCATGTATTCTTTAATGTCAGTATTTGACATCTGAATGCAGCTTGCTTATTTAGCCCAGCTTCCAGAAATGAAATAGGCACATGTTTTGTGTTTGAGAAAGGTCTTCAACGTGTTAAAACACATAGGGGTCATTGAAGCCAATAGTTTAAGGGACCATTTCTCAGTTAAAGCCTTACTTTCCAGTTAGACTAAAGTGTAGCTCTCCTTGAGAAAGAACGCATTATCTTGATGTTTTGAGACGAGACTCCTGTTTATAGTTCGAGCCTGGCCAAATCCAACCTTGGATAAGCTGTGTGTCGGTGTGAGTGTTAGTCTTCTTGGTTACAGGTTAAGGAACCACTGGCATTATTGGAGATTGACTGAGTTGTTGTTTGGGACATGCTGGCACCCAGCAACCCAAATCTGCGACCTGGAAGGTCACGACGTGCCTAACTTCAGGGTCCGAGTGTCGGCGGCATAATCTATGGAGATATGCTTCAGTTTATCTGTATATGTGTGGAAAATTACTATGTTTATCAATTTCTTAGCCAATCAGAATCAATCAGTGAGCGATGACGTAGCTTAGACCTTGGAAATGGTATAACTGCTGTGATCTTTGTAACTGTAAGCGAGGCGGCCTACGAACTCCTGTGTGAGTCTTGAAGCTGAACTTCTGCTAATGAAACTGCAAACTATCTTCAGTAAAACTTTTCTTCAATTTTTTGTAATTCTGACTCCGGGTCTTCTTTCAAACATCTGGTCCTTGGGTCCTAAACTGTTAACCCCTAACAATGCCAAACCTAAAGACATAGGGATGTGTTTAAAATCTGATTGGCCGGCTTTTATTACGTATATTTTGTGACGAAACTTACCGAACATCCGAAACAGTGCTGTGTTCTGGGCTAAATGCGCTCGTTGTGTGTGTGTTGCTACATATGATTGTATTCTGACCTGCTGAGAACTCGTGAAGAGCTTATAAAATGTGTAAAGGAGTCAAAACAGCGTCAGGAATCCCTCCGTCACACACACTAACACACACAGATCTGCTGCGAGGAGACGCGGTTCTGATCCTGTACTGAACTGTGATGGGAAACATTGTGACTATGAAGAGAAAAAACAGCTATGCTTGAGCTTTCTGTCCTTTTTAGGGTCACATCTTGTGACATCATGTCCTGTTTGTGGTTCGTTTTCATGTGTTTGGTCCGTGTTGTGTTCATATTTCAGGCGAACCGCACCAGATTTGGTTTGGAAGTGGAGTGAGACTCGGTCTACTTGTTTGATGCACCAGGGCTCGGATGGCAGCGTTCACACTTATTCAGATGAACCGCAAAGTGTGAACACACCGTAAACCTCAATCTTAAGAGCGTTCCAACTATTACCGAAGATCCGGAAGGCGTAATGGGACTTGATTTCCAGGGTTGCCGAATCGCTGAAGGCACTCAAGAGGTCCAGGAAATCCTCAAAGCTCAAGCTGCCATCCCTCAACTCACAGGTCGAGAAGACGTGACAAATCCTTTTCCGGAAGGGGTTCGACTGTGAAGGATCGAAACACACACAGAATTTCCAACAATAACAGCATATATACAGTTGAATAGGTGAATTTCGAAGGATTATAAGAAATTATATTTTGCTTGAAGAAAATGAACCCTATTTTAAGAAACATTATGGTTTCTAAAATGTTATCTTTTACCTTCAGTTCAGGAAGCGTAAGGACCTTCTCCATGGACACCCTGGAGCTGTACGGCCCACTTTCTCTGCCCTGGAGTTCAGAGAATCTTTTGTGTGCCCTAAACAAACACATAACCAATGTCAAAAGTATCAGTACATTGAATGTCGTTATCAATGTAATGACATTCAAACACTTTTAAGTGTTAGTTAAGCATCCATAAGCCACTTTCGACAACTTTACTGTATGTTTATGTAGTTTAGCTATTGTCACAAGTAAATTGACACCTTGCTGTTACAAATTCACTTTACAAGGAATGCCAAAGCAAAATGTACCATAGTAGAGAAGATGTACATGTGAAAATCCAATAATAAAACTAATAAAATGTTTAAAAATAATACAAATGTAAAAATATATATATATAAAAATCAGGGTAACACTTTATTTTAAGGTGACTTGAGTTACGTTACATGTACTTAGTATAGTAATAACAGTAAATTATGCAAAATTACAAGTAACTAACCCTAAACCAAACCCTAACCTTAATCGTAACTCTATAGTAAGTACGTAGTTAATTCATATTAATTGGTACGTATTTGAGTAAGTACAATGTAACTACGTCACCTTAAAATAAAGTGTAACCAAAATCAGTTTTGGTTTTCAGTGACTGACATAAAGTTAAAATATTAAATATTAGGTGAAAAACTTCAATGAAAATTAGAATGGTCACTGAAATAAAATTACTAAAAGTAAAACTGATATAAAAAGAGTTAAATTGAAATATTAAAGATATAATTAAAATGACAAAGAAAATTGTAAAACAGTTTTAAAATGAAAAAATAAAATACTTTAACAATAATAGCTTACTAAATAATACAAAACAATTCAATTCTACAGTCAACATTCACAATTAAAACATAAGCAGACTGAAGGCAACAAAATAGAAACATAAAAAACGAGTTTAAGTACATTATGACTTTACTTACAGTAAGATTTCTTGCTTAGTGAGAAATGTAAGCTCCTGTGTTACACAAAAAGGAGAAAATATAAACAAATAAGAGCAACTCAACTCCTCTCTATAAAGAATACATTTATGTTCATAAATAATAAATATATTAAATGTGTCTCTCACCTGATACTCTGATAGAAGTTCTTTCTGCAACTTACTCGCGGTCCCCCCCATTACTAAACTACAAAAAAGTCGATTAAAGTCACTATTGTTTCATAAAAACCGAGGAAACTGGCTGAAGTTTTGCTGTGTTTAGCTAACGTTACCAGACTAAACAAACTTTGGTCGAAAGGCTCTGCGCTTCCGCTTCCGCTTCCTGGATTACACGTCAGTTGCTATGGGAACAGATTTACAGCGTTCAAAGACCACAATGGATTTTTCTCTTATCTTCTTTTATATGGGATTTTTTATTATTACAAGGAAATAAGTTTAGGTTTAGTTGTAAAAAAATAAATAAATACCGACTGTATAATTTTCAGTGATTAGGTAACTAACAGATTTGTACTTGTTTATTTACCCTAATCAGTATATTTTTAACGTTACAGTGTTATTATTACAAGCAGTGAATAATACTGATGATCAACGTGTATTTAATACATAATAATTTCCTGGAGCATCTGATTACACATTGTTATTGTTAGTTCTATGGTTTATGATTGTGTCATATATTATTCTGACCAAATGTTTTGAAGGAAAGACATTAAATTATTCATATCATATCATGTTGCTCTGTCTTGGATCTGCAATTTGCCAATGATTTCAGAAGGTGGCATCATATCACAAATAATAAATTATCATGCCAACTATGATGTATTTATTTATTCATGAAATAAATAAAACAATTTATTTACCATTTATAACATTGTATAGCCATGTATCTTCTTCATTCATTGGCAGTACGATTAGGTGATCAAAGTTATTTTGAGGTTTTAAATCTTACGTTATGCTTTTAATTCGATAGTGAGAAGTGTGAGCTCTTGAAAATATTACAACACTCTAAAAAATGCTGGGTTATTTATTTCAATCCATGTTTGGGTCAAATATGGACAAACCCAACCGTTGGGTTTAAAAAGTTTAATAAAAGAAAATTAAACCAACGGTTAAAAATGTATACCAACGAAATAAAAGTGAAATAAAAGCGATAAAAATACATTTAGCTTTTTTAATCTGGAGCTCAAAAAAAATATTTTTTAGTTTTTCGTGTTTGACATATGCTGCCAAAACATGTAATAATAAATATCATAGAGGATCAAATAAGTTCTTATAAAGTTTTGCGGGATCAGGATGGGTTTAGCGCGTTGGACCTTTTCTCTCTCTTTTATTTTTATTTTTATTTTTTAATGCTTTATTTGAACATTCAGTTTACAATGTGAAATAACAGAATCAGAACACAACAATAATTATTAAGAATAACAAAAATATAAAAATAGTGAAAGAAAACACTTCAACAACATCATCGCACAAAACAAAAAACAGTTAGAAAGTGATGTAAATAAAAAATAATAAAAAAAAACAAGACAAAAAAGAAAGACAGAGGGCATTACTTAAATGAAAAGATATCTAAACATTTATTACGGTAAAAAGTTTGTAGGTCTTGCAAATTGTACATGTTCTGAGTGCTTTTGGGTAGGAAGAAATTGTAATCAAATAATGTTTTATCTCTTGTAAGAATACCAAAAAAAAAATTGGTTTACGATTTGAAAACTTACATTCGTGAATATAAAATCTACATAGGAAAATAATTAAATTATAAAGCAGGCATTTGAATCCGCTTCAAAAAAAAAATCCAAAAATAACAGGTTTAGTTGCATAGTAGTATAACCGCACGACCAAAACAAGTGGAGAATAGTTTCAGTGTCATTCTGACAGAAAGAGCAATTAGAGCAAATTTTTTTTTAAAGACATTTTTTGACTGGGTAAATATTATGAATTAATTTAAAAGATATATATTTTTACGTTGGACCTTTTCTCGAGTAAAAAGGTCCATCATCCGCCCCCCCCCACATGACGTATCCTTCTCCCACAATTCCTCGCGCTGTCACATCATGGCGGACGAGCTGGCGCAAGAGCTGCAGTCCGTAGCTGCAAAAATGCAGATTTTACCGAACGGAGACTCTCACCTTCCCAAAGTAGACGCGGATCCCGTTGACGAGACCGGGAAGAAGAAGAAAAAGAAGAAGAAGAAGGGAAAAGCGGCAGCCGTAGGTAATAAAGACGGAGGAAAGTGTCGCGTGGCCCTGCCATTTACTGCCCTTTCTGATGATCCCATTAGAGCTCGCTATTCTTGTATCTAATTCAGAGGACATTCTTTTACTAGGGACTGAACGTGTATTAGCAGACCTTAATGTTGAAATCGTGCTCTGGGGTGTTAAGTTAAAGGCTGGTTGGAGGGTTAAACTAGCTGGCGAACTCATGGCAGTTGTGTAATGTTGTTATGAGAGGGCTCAGTGACTCCACGTGCGTTATATGTCTGTGTGCTTTATGTCTGTCAAATGTACGTTGAATTACAATATCTACATCGAATTCCCTTGACTATTCTGCAGAAGTGTAAAGAGTCCCTGAAAACCATACTTGAGGAAAAGTACAGTAAAAATGACCTATTAAAAGTTACCAATACCACTTGAGTATTTGATTTTAACAGTACTTTAGTATTTTGTACTCATAATGAATGTAGGAGATGCACTAGTCCTCAACATCCAAGAGTAAAACAAGAAACAGTTGATTTGGGAGGAGAGCAATCACGTTTTGTTTCTAAAATCAAAATTAAACTGAACATCTCAATATTGCAGCTGACAGAACTAACTGCTGCAGAACGAGTTATGAGTCATGCAAAATGTAACACAAAAAAAACAACTGCATTACTCATTACAAATGTATTGGAGTTAAGAGTACATAAACTTAAAGGGATACTCCACTTTTTTTGGAAATAGGCTCATTTTACAACTCCCCCAGAGTTAAACAGTTGAGTTTTACCGTTTTCGAATCCATTCAGCCGAACTCCGGGTCTGGCGGTACCACTTTTAGCATAGCTTAGCATAGATCATTGATCATTAGCATAGATCATTGAGTCCAGCAGGTGTAATGATATGACGCAGCGCCTGAAAATAGTCCCCAGCTCGGTAGACTATAGGGTCGACTATTTTCAGCCGCTGCGTCATATCATTACGCCTGCTGGACCCATGGTACGACAGCAAAGTTTCTTGATTATTACACATATGGTCTTGTCCGATTCAATGATCTATGCTAAGCTATGCTAAAAATGGTACCGCCAGACCCGGAGTTCGGCTGAATGGATTCGAAAACGGTAAAACTCAACTGTTTAACTCTGGGGGAGTTGTAAAATGAGCCTATTTCCCAAAAAAGTGGAGTATCCCTTTAAAGGGATATTTGACTGCTGGAAAGATGAATGTGTATTTAAATTGGGTCATTTATGTAGTAGAAATGTGAAATTATTTAAGAAGTTGGTGCCTTCTAGACTGAGAAAAGCCAGAAAATTTATTTTTGGCTCATGTGGATGAAAGACTACAACTCCCAGAATGCACTTGCTTCGCTGCCCTACGAGGACACTCCCAAGCCACGCCTACCGGTTACAGAGGGCAGTGTCGGAAGAAATGATACAGCTAGGCTACTAGTCGACTCGAAACTGAAAAGATGGCGTTTTATCGTGAGATCCCCCTATGGGCGGGTTGAAGAGATGCGGAACAAGCTCCTCCTACTGGCTGTAGTCTCTCGCCTCTGGACAAAAAAGCCTCTGATGATGATAAATGATGATTTTTGCGTCATCGGAGGGTTTTTTCCAGACACACAATACAGAAATCTCTCGTCTCAGGGGGACATGAGGGAGGGAAGCACGGCCATTCGAAAATACCACCGGGTTTCTACCGATACAAAGCTTAATGCTAATCGGTGAAGTATCCCTATAATCAAAAATGTATTCAAGTAGAGAGTTAAATTGCTAATATCTTTGATACTCTGTAAAGCTACAAAGTAGCCAAAAAGATACTTAAATAAAGTAATTACATTTACTCAAATACTTTACTCCACTGCTGTTCTGCACAGGGAACCATGAGGGTGAAGGAGAGTCGGACATCACCAAAGTGGCCAAACAAATGGAGAAACAAACTTTAGAAGAACAAGAGAAAGAGGACGAGCCAGAGGAAGGTTTGTCTAAAGTTAATTAAAGATACCATTGCGAATCCACTTGCATATGTGACAAGCGTAGGTTTGAGTATGAATCTTGTTTTGTTTTTATATTGACAGATGGTGAGGAGGGAGATTCAACTGGAAAGAAGAAGAAAAAGAAGAAGAAAAAGAAAGGCCGTGAGTGATTTATTCAAATACTTCATACTAGGGCTGCACGATATTGAAAAAAAATTACATTGCGATATTTTTTTTTCCCAACGATATATATTGCGAGCCATCAATCCAGGCTATAAGACTGCTTTAAAACTTTCACAGAGACCTCAAACAGAAAGCACAAAGCCTTTCTTTAAAGCAAATTTCGTTTTGTATTAATTGTATCTTAATTTTAATCAGTGTTTCATCAAACAATTACCTGGATTTAATAAATAAAAAGAATTATAAATATATATAAATATAGCAGACAATAGATAATCACGACACGGAGGCGCCAGCGCCTGAACTGGAGCTTAAGCTATCATCGATGAACCAAAACTCAGCGTATAAGGTAGCCTACTCGCCTCACACACCTAAAAAAAGAAAAGAAATATATCTATTATCTACAGAAATCTCTACTTTTAAACAGAACCATTCAAAACAAAATAAAACTATGTAATCCGTATGAAATGTGCATTTCTCTCCGGCGCATTCACTACTGCGAAGATCGCGAGTCAGACTTCATCTTTGCAGCCGACACAGAAAACACTTGATTATTAATAAACAATTAAAATGTCTCATTGCAATAATTTACGTATTCATAATCATTACTTTTGCTGGTTCTTTGTGACAGCTTTTAGGTGCCGTTTACATGAACTGCATCAGCACCGAAAACAGAGAGAGAGAGAGAATACGATTTTTTTTTAAAGGTGAACTAAGTCACTTTTTTATCTTAACCGAACAGCTTCGGAGTCATTGGAATGGTTATATGACTGTTTTCGGGTTGAATGGTGGTCTTCTCGCACCCCTCGAGCGCCTGTGAGACGAAAAACCACCCTTGCAACTTTGAGCCGCCGGCCGCAGCATCAGGAAGTATTGCGCGATATCAGGTCTCGCGATGTAACAAACTGCTTTACGGCACTGCACACATATACTATATAAACATTGATATGCTAGCCTTCTGTGTATTATACATACCTCAGTGGACATGGCTCCGTGCGTTCGCCGGGTTCTTTGAAAACAAATGCACATGACCAGCGGGAGAAGATGGGATGAGCCAACGAGTTTTGACGACAGTGTTGTCAAATATCTATTCCGAAGCTGTAGGGGGAGCTCTATAGAGAAACCCGCGAGCAAAAATCTAAAAAACAGCGAAGAAATCGGAAAGCTGCATAATGCAGCTTTAACTTATTTTGAGGAATTATAGCCTAATGAACAAACAAACATCTGTTAAGATGTGAATGTTGGCTGTGAGCGGTGAGCCGCGGCACAGCGAACCAATCACTGTGCAGGCACGCGGAACGTGCATGTCACCCCAGCAACAAGCCATACAACAAACTCGTGTTTACTGTGTGCTACCGTTCTCTTAATACACCGTGGGTGCTACTACCCTTCACATCGCATGTTCCGGCGATGTGACTATCGGTCTATCGCTCATGCGCACATCGCGATGTCGATGTTAAAACAGAATATCGTTCAGCCCTACTTCATACTGTATAAAATGCCCTTGTTACTCGCAATATGGATGGATGTTTATGTAGTTCATATTCCTTGTTCTCTTTCAGCCAAAGTTCAAACAGATCCTCCATCCGTTCCCATCTGTGAGCTTTATACCAGTGGAGTTTACGCCAAGGGCCAGGAGTGTGAATATCCACCTGTGCAAGATGGGTACAGACATCAGCCGCTTATTGACACACTCTAAAACCTGCAGTCAACCAGTGTAAAGAAACATCACAGTGGATGTGTGTTATCTCCTTTGCAGACGGTCTGCTGCGTGGAGGACGACCAGCGAGGAGAAGAAGTTTTTGGATCAGGCCAATGAGGACATGTGGAATGACTTCAGACAGGCTGCCGAGGCGCACCGGCAGGTCAGGAAGTACGTCATGAGCTGGATCAAGCCGGGCATGACCATGATCGAGATCTGGTGAGCAAAACCATCATGAGTTTGGCTTTATAGGCTGTTTTTGCACTGATGATGTGGACACTCATTTAATGTGATATAAAACCTGTTGGGCTGTATTAGTAAATGCAAAATGTCTCATGGCATATATATACATATATATTTATACCATGAGACATTTTGCCACCCCCCCCCCCCCCCACCCCCCCAAATATATATATATATATATAATGTGATTTATTTATTTATTTATATATGATTTATTTATTTATTTATTTATTTATATATATAGTATTTATTTATATAGGTTTTCTGTGCCTGTTTTTAGGGCTGCACAATTTGGCCAAAATTGTGTGATTATTGATATGGCTATAAAATATTACATTATTAATATTGCACATAATTTTTATTATTATTATTATTATTGCTGAATTAAAAATGTACAACTTACTAAAAATTTATAGTATTACTATTGTTGTATTGCTGGTGTCTTAATTTCTTTTCCTCCAAACTTTAAACCATCAAACTTTTATTTTGACAGAGAACTGAAAGCTTCTTTTATTAAGGACTTCTCATTTAATAATTTTTATTCCTTAAAGGGATGGTTCGGAGTAAAATCAACCTAGGCTCCTTTGCACCATGACCTCGAGCCAAACACCCGCCAGAAGCTTTTTTCCCCTTGGTTGAACATTATTAAAGTTAGAGCTTATTTAGAGATATCAGCCGGATGGCTTAGTGCAGGCGCTAATGTATCTCGTAAATTACCCCACTAATAATGCCCAGAATGGCACCAAACTTCTACAGTAGTACAAATAGGTTCTGTACTCATAAAACTAGCCATTGGAAAGTTTGTAAGTACGTCAGGAGTTTATTTAAATAACACTTGCCTGATGGCTAATGCTACCGCTAACCCGGACGTCGACGTCACTTCAGTGGTTTGAGAAAAGCCCGTAAAAGTCCTGACAGAAAGCGATGCATAAGGATGTAGTGTACATTTGTTGGCCGCACTTCACTCTGAAACACGAGAAATATTACAGCCATAATTGCAGTAGTTCCATATTGACACTCATTGGCACTAATCCACTGTTCACATCTTGTTTCTTCCCTGACAGTGAGAAACTGGAGGATTGTTCTAGGAAGTTGATCAAGGAAAATGGTCTGAATGCTGGTTTGGCTTTCCCGACCGGCTGCTCGCTGAACCACTGCGCGGCTCACTACACTCCTAACGCGGGAGACCCCACCGTTCTCCAGTACGACGACGTCTGCAAGATTGACTTCGGCACGCACATTAATGGTGCGTCTTTAATCATTCTTTATCCGTCTTGATTCCTTCCTGGTGCTTTTCTTGCTGATCTTTAGAGATGTTTGATGATTATGGCATTCCAGGTCGAATCATTGACTGTGCCTTTACCGTCACCTTCAACCCAAAGTACGACAAACTGCTGGAAGCTGTGAAAGATGCCACAAATACTGGAATTAAGGTAGAGTCTCACCTTTTTACATTGTGATGTTGTATTTCGTGACAACGCACATTTTTCTCTTTGTCAGTGTTGTTACTCTTTGCTATATTACTGTTAAATACAGTAAAAACAGTAACATTGTGAAATATTACTTTTTAAAATTGTATTCTTGTGATCATTACCAGCATCATTACTCCTACATTTTTAAATAGTAGTGCAATTTAAATGTATAAAAAGACTAGCAACATGTTTTATTGGCATTTCAGTGATTGTTGTAAAAGTTATTATTTCATTTCAGTGTGCAGGTATTGATGTTCGCTTGTGTGACATTGGAGAATCAATTCAAGAGGTTATGGAGTCTTACGAAGTGGATCTTGATGGAAAAACATATCAAGGTAAAAATAAGTACTACTTTTAACATGAAAGACTTATAAATAACACAAGATATGATGTTACAGATGACATTATTTTTCTTTCCAGTGAAACCAATCAGAAATCTCAATGGCCACTCTATTGGACAGTACCGAATACATGCAGGCAAGACAGTGCCGATAGTGAAAGGAGGTGAAGCCACCAGGATGGAGGTGTGTCCTGACGTTTTTGTTTTACAGATTTGAACACCCCTTTTAATTGGGTTGTTGCCTGTATATTTAGAGTTTACCATAACAAGGAAAAGGAAGGCTGTGTTTTTGCCTCTCAGGAGACAGACTTTATCTTGAGAGAGTCTCATTCTGAGGGTTTAAGGCTGAGTTTGGGTGTGCCAGAATTATCAACCCAACACAACCTCTATCAGTCACGCCACAGGGCTTAAAGAGAGGTGTAGTCAAGTACACTAGCACTCAGGTTTGGGGTCAGTAATATTTATTTAATGTTTTTGAAACGGGTCTCTCATGCTCACCAAGGCTGCATTTATTTGAGTAACAACAGCAATATTGTGAAATATCATTACAATTTAAAATAACTATTTTCTATTTGAATATGTTAAAATGTAATTTATTCCTGTGATCAAAGCTGAATTTTCAGCATCATTACTCCAGTCTTCAGTGTCACATGATCCTTCAGAAATCATTATATGATGATGATTTGCTGCTCAAAAAGCATTTTTAATTATTATTATCAATGTTAAAAACAGTTCTGCTTTATATTTTTGTGAAACTATAATACAATATTTTCAGGATTCTTTGATGGAAAGGACTGCATTTATTTGAAATAGAAATCTTTATAACATTGTAAATGTCGTTACTTGTCACTTTTGATCAGTTTAATGTGTTTTTGTAAAATTAATTAACAAAAATAATTTTTACTGACCTCAAACTTTCACTTTGTCAAGTCGACATTGTTCCTCCATTTTGAAAGTGGTTATTTAGTGTTGTTAATCTCATTGTTAAAGGGTTTAGTTCTGTCATTTTGACGGTGTTGTCTTGCTGAATTTCCTCTTTTACAGGAAGGAGAGGTTTATGCCATCGAGACCTTTGGCAGCACTGGGAAAGGCATGGTGCATGATGACATGGAGTGTTCCCATTACATGAAAAACTTTGAAGTTGGTCATGTGCCAATAAGGTGAGAAACATGCTAATCTTGACACCATGTCCTAACTAAGTTTCCAGGGACAAGCAATTTGTCAATCAGGAGATATTTGACATTTAAAGGGATAGTTCACCCAAAAATGAAAATTCTGTAATTTACTCATCCTCAAGTCCCAAACCTGTATGAGTTTATTTCTTTTGCGAAACATAAGATATTTTGAAGAATGTCAGCAGTCAAACAGTTGATGAGCCCCATTGACTTCCATAGAAATTGTTATATTTCCATACTATGGAAGTTAGCTCAACTGTTTGGTTACTCTTTTGGTTGACATCCTTCAAAATTGAGTTCAGCAGAAGAAAGAAATTCATACAGGTTCACAACAACTTGAGGGCAAGATGACAGAATTTTTGTGTGAATAATCCCTCTAATGTACTGGGAGCTCGCATATGATGCTTATAGTTCCCTAATGTTCATGTTCATCTTTCCCAGACTCCCCAGAGCCAAGCACTTGTTGAACGTGGTCAACGATAACTTCGGCACCCTCGCCTTCTGCCGCCGTTGGTTGGATCGCCTCGGTGAGAGCAAATATTTAATGGCGCTGAAGAACCTCTGCGACCTGGGCATCATCGACCCCTACCCGCCTCTGTGCGACACCAAAGGCTGCTACACGGCCCAGTTTGAACACACCATCCTGCTGAGACCCACGTGCAAGGAAGTGGTCAGCCGAGGAGACGATTACTAGGCCTCCACGTCACCCGTTTTTATAAATCTGTCCTCTGCTTTCTTATCACATGAGTATTTGATGGGTAAAGACCTGAGTAAGTTAATAAGCTGTGCCTTCTTGTTTTTAAAATGCTAGTGTTTGTTTGTATAAAGGATGGTTGGAGGTAAAGATGTCCCCTTGTTTAACTGTGGTGTAACTCACTGGCACAGAAGTGCCCACACGTAAAGTGCTCTAGAACCATTTTGTAAATGCAGACAACAATATGGTTAGCTTTTGACCAATGAGCAACCCAGGAAAATGTGAAGTCAAAACCACATTTGTAATATCATCTGGATTAGGCTGTTGCGCATTTAATATTGCACGTGTTTTGTTTTTTTGTACACATCTTGGTCTAAGAGGGATTAGGAAATGTTCTAGTTTTGATTTATTTTCTTTTATCAAGTGCTGTTTGTTTCTCCTTTTCAGTTTGATTCAATTGCTCATTTAGGCTGAAAAAGAGGACAAGATATTATTAAAGGTGGGGATTTGGCTTTATTCCTTAGTGCAAGAACAGACTTTAATGTAACATAGACCCTAAGATACTAAAATACTCATTGAAACATGCTTTCCTCTTAAGAGCGGGCACTCATAACAAAAGTGGCGGTGATGATGTGTAAACATCTTTATTTTGGCTATGCTTGATTTCAGGTAAAGCCTGTTTGAAATCACCTTTCTCGGAATAAAGCACATGTGGTGTTTTATTTTGAAGTACAAATAAAATTTATAAGAAATTGTGATCTGCATGTTTCATGGTTTTTTTTCTTTTTCCTTTCAAGGCTTCATGTGTAACCAAGTATGATGTTCAATTTATGAAATGTAGAATTTAACCATAAATGAATATATCTATCTTGGAAATGTGTATTTTGTCACCACTTATTAATATTATTATTAATATTAATATTAATGCACATGTGAAAAGTTGGCTCGCAAAATCATTTACAAGTTCAAAGAAAGTAATCTTCTAAAATTAGATTACATTTCATTCAGAAAAACAAAAACAGGACTATCAACTGCTCGAACGCTTTCTGTTAGGCTCGTATCTTAGTACATTGACGTAAGTACTGTTGTTATTTATACACATTTTTATCACATCACAAGAACATATTTTAGTGTTTTGTTTAAACGGTCTTAAAAATAGTCGACGTTTCGTTTGGCTAAGTAGTTTGAGTTGCGTGAGGCGAACCTCGAATATACATTTATTTTAAAAACTCTTTTGTCTTAATTCATTAAGTTATTTAGAGTTAGCTGGAAAATGTTACACAGAAAATGGCACTATTTCTCATAACAGTCCTCATTTTTTGTTAGTATTTTGGTCCAAACTCAAGTACATAAGAAAGAGGTGCGTCACTGTTCGTCGAATTTTCGCGGTGAGGGCGAAATATTTCTTAAAGGGATAGTTCACCCAAATTGAAAATTCTGTCATTAATTACTCACCCTCATGTCGGTCCAACCGAACTTCGTGTTTTCTTCGGAACAAAAATGAAGAGATTTTTGATGAAATCAGAGATTTTTGTCCCTCAATTGACAGCTACACTACCACTTTGACGCTTCAAAAAGTTTACAAAACTAATCCATATGATTCGAGCGGTTTAGAAGAGACACGATCGGTCGCTTTAGGCCTATGATGAACAGATTGAATTTTGGCTTTTATTCACATATAATTAACATTGATCAGCATTCAAGTTGGTCATTAAAATTGGCCTTATTTACGAACAGAGCTTGTTTTGGTTTAAAAGTGCCTTCTCTGTGAGCTGTGCTTCATCCATCGCTACACAATGAACGATAGACAGTGGACCTTTTTTTGCCTGCGAAATTTTGCTAATGTGATTTAGTGATTGGTAGATCATTACTAGTAGATGCCGTTAACTACACCAAATTTCTCCATGTATAATAGATCTCTTTGAACCAAACAAACCAAGCGCTCATTCAGTTTTACACAATTTTTTTTATAAATGATTCGAAATGGATCCTTAGAAACTCTCCATCACGCTAATAATCTGGGGGTGCACCCGTTTCCTATTGCATTTGAACAGCCAGTCTTTCTTCCGCCTGTAGCGCTTGGACAGCAGAACGTAGAGGACAGGATTCACGCAGGGGTGCAGATACTGGAGAACCGTGCAGGTGAAATGAAACATCTCCCATGAGCGCCCATGCCGGTAAAGTCCCAAATACACACACAGCTCTAGAACATACCCTGGCAGCCAGCACAAGGAGAACGTCCCAGCCGCCAAAAACACCATGAGAGACGCCCGCCGTGTGTTGCGGGTGCTGGCGAGGGACATAACGGGCCTCTTGTGCAGGAAAAAAGCCATACGCCCCGAGCTGACCGCGATAACCAGCATTGGTATGAGATAGTACAGCACAAATTGGCTGAGAACAACCTGGTAATGATGTTCCTGGGTAGTCGGCAGACAAACAGTGCTGTTACTCAAACCTGGGCCTAAGCTTTCCTTAGTGGCGAAAATACGCAACGGCAGACTTATGAAGAAACTCAGGCCCCAGACTAGAATAAACATGAGTACCACCAGGTCCATGCTTGGCGGGCGGTAGGGGTTGGTGATGATCATGGCACGAACCATTGATACGGTGCACAGGGAGTATGTGCTGGCGGCCAGGGAGAATGCCAGCAGAAACTGATAGACCTTGCAGGACGTGTTGCCCAGAGGCCAGGAGAAACTGATCGCGGAGTGGATGGTGAAGGGGATGAGGAGAAGCGTGAGGACGTCGGCCAGAGCCATGCTGAGGAGAAGAACGTCCAGGCGGTTTTTATGAAGGTTCTTGTGTTTGGCGAAGAGGGAGAAGGCCAGGAGGTTGGCGCAGAAACCAATGCCCACTATGATGCCACAAGTGCAAGCAAAGATCACTCCGTAGGTGTTTGCCTATTAGAGACAATGGGGAAAATAGTATAAACATAGTATGTTTTAAGTTGCATTTAAATTCTTTTTTTGTTGGAATTAAATCGCTGTATTGAATTATAATAAAAAAAAATATTATTATCATACCTAAATATAATTTTAAAATGTATAAAAAAATTATATAAATACAGTATAATATTAAATATTTTGAAATACCTTTTAAATACAGTAGTCAACACACAGTAGGCAACACTTGAAGTGGTTTAAAAAAGTTCATCAAAGTTGTCCTAAGACAAGAACGGGTATTGGTCAAAATTCATGTATAACTGTGATGAAAGATTTTGATCCACTTCAAATGTTGACTAGTGTGTGTGTGTGTGTATATATAGGCTATATATATATATATACACACACACACAGTTTAGATATAACAAAACATTATTATCTCTCAGTGTAAAAAAACATAAAAATTAGGTTGATTACATACATTTTTCACTGTGCTTCTGAAAATATGTTCATAAATTATATATAAAAATAACTAAGTAAAATGATTTTATTTGTTAATAAAATACTACTTCATCTCACATATTGCCAGAGGAAATTATTTACTCACCATCTGAGACGTTCAGTTACGGTAGATATCCGTGTATTTGCAAAGATAAAACATCTATGCATTCAGATAAGATTCAACAAATCATTTTTATTGTAGAGATGAGTCTAAATGTGTAAAGATATAATCCCGCTTTAAGAATATACAAAATATGGGCTAAGCTTCCCTAACACCTCCATTAGAATAGAGCCACTTACAGACACAAAAACAGGATTTCTTCTATTGGATTTGATTCAAAAAGCGACTTCTTGCTCAAGAGTTTATGTAGCGCATACACCAAATAACATCTTTCGAATGAATGTCAGTCGTTCCCTGCTGGTCTTTTCCATCTCTCGTTCTCTGATTGGAGGCTTATTGATTTGTGATTGATCTCTGGGCTTCTGCCTCGTGGTTAATGAGTCTTTAAGGCTCGGCATGTGATCCTAAAGCACTCACAGGAAGTTGACCGAAACTTGCATTTACCTCTCCATCCATTAGCATGTGCAGTGAGAGGTGTATAATTGTTGTTAGAGCCATTTTTGTGTCTTTTATTTGCTCGGTTTTTGCATTCGAGCGCACATTGATTGATTATTCCACCATCCTCAGTCACTAATAGTAACGGCTACTTAACCCATATTGATGAAGGAATAAAGTGAGGCTTTGTGTGCACAGACTGAGAATAATAGTAAAAACTGCACCTATAGTGGTGCAAATTATGAGAATGAATTTGGCGTTCTCTCTTTTTCAGTTTTATTGTGTATTGCTTATCAATGTATTTATTGAAAATAGCAGAACATTAACTAAAGTGAAAGAAAAGCTGTGTAATAAAATGTACAAGATAGAAAAATACTTGCATGACTATCTAAAGTGCATGTGAAAATCTCATCAAAATCAGCAGCATTGAGATACATTCAGGAAATAAATATTCCGATCAAATAAATTAAATATTACACGAAAAAGTCTGACTGAATGAATACATTTAAAACAGGCTATACTCTAATTGTAACATATGCAAATTAGATTGTATATGAAGCATTTTCTATTAAGGCTTTAAAATAAAGAATTGTTTGGAGAGTTTATAATAAAGGCAAAGGCCTTTATTGTGAATTAAAAAAAACAAAAACAATAAAAAGTGGGTTCTCAAACGAGTCCTGGCATCACTGAAGTCTCTCCTTGTAGGTGTTGCAAGCAGATCATGTGACCACATTATATCACTGTTCATTTGCATAAAGTCATTAATGTTGCTTCAAGTCTTTTCATGTCCAGGCTCTTTTAATGGCCCCTTTGCATATGTAAGGCACACCCCCTGTCTTTCCTCCGGTCTGGGTCTCTCAGTCTGCCCAAACACATCTTCCTCTTCCTCTTCGTCACAGCTTTCAGTGGCTGTTGCTCATATCTCAGGGTCTTGCTGGTCTCTTGCGGTAGGTTGTCTCTCATCACTATAGTCTCTATTTGAAAGCTCAAGGGGAAGTTTTTGTTGCCCCCGATGTGTTTGGGACAGTGGACGGTGGCCCACAGCGGGGTCTGGACGCTTCCCTCGCTCTGATATGGGGATATGGCCGTGTGCACGCGCTCAAGAAGGTCTTGTATAAACTTGCGCCTCTTCCAGTCGTGCAGGGATCGGCCCCTGTCGTGCATCATCTGTGCGTGACCTACTGAACGTCGCCTGCATGGGACAAACAGAGGAAATATATATCAAACTGACTTTAACCTCAAGTCACGTGCAGAGATTTGACTAGTAGACATGAAAAAAACAAAAAAATACATGATGATTTATTATAACAATTTGACAATCACTGCATTTATTTTGCATTGGCTTCTTAGAGCTCCTGTTTCTTCTGTTACCAGCAGATGGCAATCTCAACTACTCTGAACAAGCCTCATGTTTTGAGATCTTGCAGAAATCACTCATGTTCAAAAAGTAAGAGGAGATCATGACTTACTGTCTATTGTTGAGAGTGTTAGTGGGTCTGGACTGGACCGGTATCAGGACAGTTAACAGGAACACGGCAAACCCCCAATGCCTCAACATACTGGACAACTGAACACAGGAGAGTCACAAAGTTGTCAAACATTAATATATATATATTATATATATATGTATGCAATTGATTTAAATTAGAAAATATTTTACAAGGCATATATTTATCTATGTATACTATTAGGTTTATTAGACAAAAGATAAAATACAAATGATCATATAAAATATAGATTTTTAATAAAATGTTTAAAAATTACTACATATTTTTTCATGAAAATATTTGCCTTATATCATTTGTAAATCTGAATGGTTTTAGTTTCAACATAATAGTATGAAATTCTTTTCTCCTTCTGCATGCATTTTAACATTATATATATACATTAACTTGAATTATTAATTTCTGGTACTTAGAGTCAATGTCCAGTACACAAGTGGAAATAGTAACAGAATTATATCATTCTTCATCAATTAACATGAGGTGTAATAGCCTATAAATTGCTGTTGTAAGGCTTCAGCATTGATGATATACTCACATGTAATGCCACTGCTCAGTAGATGTTACTGCCACCCGGCTGGACGAGTTACAGATGTTGAAGCCCAACATGTGACTGTACATTCAATAAACCAGGAGCATCATCTGCTGCCTAAATGAAGCATGTTAATATGTCCAAACTCCACTAGTCCAGAAGACAAACTCTTCCTATGTCTCCTTCCAGAGTGTTTGAAGGAATGAACGCATAGAGAGAGAGAGGACCAGAGCGATGGGCGTTAGATTTATTGCACCGGTGAGTCTTGTAAGTCCCCTTTGCTGTTCACTGCAAACTGGAATAGACAGCAGGCGTTACAGCAGAGAAAATTAGTGCGCACTGCACACTTGTCTGTGTGTGTGTGTGTGTGTGTGTCTGCTGCACATGACTGCCAAAGTGTATACCAGACTGACAAACCACACACACACACACACACACACACACACTTCTAGAAACGCACAGGCAGACACCTTCATTGGAAAGAGGCTGGTATGCTGGTCTCTCTCTCTCTCTCTCTCTCTCTCAACACTCAACACAGGTTTGGCCAGGAGGGGCAGCATTTGACGAATAATCACCCAATGATCTCTAATCTGAACTTTTGATTACAATGGTACATATTTGATACGCTCTTTGTGCATGTAAACAATCTGCAAAGTTACAAAGCACAAAGTCAGCACAAAAGAAAACACTTGCCTTAAACGCCTCGTATACGTCGCCTTGTAACACATTACTGTGACCCGCCTTAAAGTTTTAAGGCTTTGAACCTGATGCTCGCCGCTTATGGTTAGGGGCGTTACTTTTCCGATACACGCTCTAAGTGATTGACCAATCAGAGCAGACTGGGTTTTAGAGAAACTAGTATTCAGACAGAGGGTGAAAACAGGTGCTGCAACTATGAATATGAAACAAAATGTGGTTTTGAACATTTAATAATGTAGACCTATTCTAGTAGACTCCCTGCACAAAATGATGAACCTGTAAATGAGCATATTATGGTCTCTTTAATTTTTGTGTTTATTACTTAAGATCTTATCCATATACTGGGTCCTTTTAACGTATGAAGCAAATCCCGAAAACTCCTGAAACTGATACTGATACAACACCAAAAAATATATGCTGCATTATGTTGAACGTCTTTTACTTTGCATGGAAATTGTGTGTGAGAGTTCGGATGAACATTATAGCTTATAACGGAGACCATGAGACCCTCCCCTCCTAAAACATGGGTGAAGAAAGTAAACAGCTTTGGCTGACCACTGTCCCAAGAGATTATGACCATAACCTCAGTGAAATCAAGCCTGTGGGTGGGTCTGCTCGCCTCCTAAGCAAACGTAATGGTCAAGGTGGTTTTCGGGGAGCCCACAAAATAGTACCGCTTCATTTATAGGCCTCGGGGCAAGAGGTTCACAACATAACTAATGCTCATCAACTACAAATTAGTTCTGTGCGACACTAAAATATTCCATATATTTCCATGTTTATGAGGCAGTGCGTACATTGGAAAATACACTGACTTGCACAACCACTCAAAAGTTTGGGTTTTTTAAAAAGAAATTAATACTTTTATTCAGCAAGGATTCATTAAATTGATCAAAAGTGACAGTAAAGTCATTTATAATGTTACACAAATGTTCTATTTCAAATAAATGCTGTTCTTTTTTAGCTTTCTATTCATCCAAGAATCCTGAAAAAAAGTTTTCCACAAAAAATAAATTAAGCAAAACAACTGTTTTCAACATTGATCATAATCAGAAATGTTTCTTGAGCAGCAAATCAGGATATTAGAATGATTTCTGAAGGATCATGTAACAAATGTGAATAAAGTACTTAAAAAATAAATAATAATATTGTAATAATGTAATAATATTTCACAACATTACAGTTTTTACTGTATTTTTAATCAAATAAATGCAGTGGTGAGCATGAGAGACTTCTCACTGACCCCAAACATTTAGTGTTCATCACACAAATGTCTTTAAAAAAAACTTTAAATATGTGCAGTTTGGACTACTTTTATGATTTGAGTCTATATACACTGTCATGAATAGCAACAAGAACTTTGTAAAGATTCTTCAGAAACAGGAAAAATACCAGCATAAAAGTTTGGAAAATGGGGGGGCAGTGGCAGAAACTATGACAGAATTAGCATTTTCAGTTTTTTTTGTAGACTGAACAATTGACACCTTTGGCTTTGAACACACTATATTTCTATAATTTGTATGTAATTCTCATTTGTCATATAAAATATGATGAAATATGAAATAAACCCAATGCGCAGCCGCAGACTCAAAAACCCATAGACAAAAATGTGTCTTGATTAGAAGAACCTCAAGTGCTGTAAAAGATCCTTCATGTTCATTCTTTCTTCTTAGTGGCCTTAAACTACTGAGAAATGTTTTGTTCTTTATTTCTAGTCAGTGACAGCATCGTCTAGCAATGTTCAAAAGGGCTTGACTCATCCGCACTAATGTCAAAAGCCCTGCGTTTTTTTTTTTATTAGAAATTGTTTAACTGTCATGGCTTGAGTTTCCTTTCCGCTTCCAGCGAACTCCTGTTTTGTTCTCGTGTTTGTTTGTTTTATCATGTAACCTTGCGGGAACACATGACACGATTTCTTCCATTCGACCAGCACAAAAAAATAGTTCCAGCGGGCCGCGGCACAGCAGCGCTCCAGATTTAATCACGAGGCGAAAGTGAATTCTGCTACCGAGGAGAGTCTCAGATTTTTTTGCGGTCTTCTCCGTGAAATTGTTAAACGAAGAAAACATGTCATTTAACACCTTGTCAGTTCCCCCATCGACCACTGGCACTTGACCTTCTCAGCACTTGGACAAACTTTGATATGACACCCGTAGTCAAACGCCACTCTTGAGTGAATCGTGGGACATTAGAGAAACATGCGAGCCAGCCACCCAGTATGCCATCAGACTGTGAGATTATTAAGACTGATGTCCCCAGCGAGGCCAATATTTTTTGTTCTACTGCAGAGCGTCGGCAATTTATCATCCAAACATCCCACAGGTTTGTGTTGTGTAGGTACTTTTGGATCTAGTCCGGCGGGTTTGATTCGGTGCCAGAAAAAACATGGCCGCCTTGCCAACAGGCCGTTTAGAGCTCGAGTTGTGAAAGCTTGTCTGAGGGTTCCAGTAAATCCTTCTTCTAGCAGGTAAGAAGTTTGGAAAGCGACGAGGCAGCTCCCCAAACCCCCCCAACACACCTCCCACCGCTGATCTCCACAAGCACAGCTTCATTTAGGTCACTATTGTTCGACTTGCGTGTTATTTCATTCATTTATGCTCACATTGCATCGATATACGAAGGCACCTTGAGGACTTCTTCATGAAAAGAGTATTCACAGAAACTGTATTTAAATATTCAGCACTAGGGGCCGCGGAAAGGACACGCGTGTGTTCTCAATAAAAACTATAGGTGAAACTTGTCAAAGTCAAACCTGATGTGTTCCTGAGCTCACAAAGCATACAAAGGACCTTTCACTTGCGAAACGCTTTGTATCAGCTTTTATTGCATGATTTCAATTTCAATTTGAATAATGTATACAACTATACATTGGTACCATTTTACAGTCTCAAACTATATTTAGTGTATGCAAAGTTTTCTAGATATAATTTGTTACCTTTGTTTTAAAAAAAAAAAAAAAAAAAAAAAAATACAGCAAAAAATGTAATAAATTCATTAATTAGACAAAGACCAACACTTAAAAAAAATACATTTTGAACAATACTTTTAAATATATACATACAATAGCTATATATATATATATACACACACACAAACTTTTATGTTATGCGATTAATCAATTTGACAGTACTAATGTATATGTAATCTAATAATATATATGTAATTCCTATAAGTAAACAAAGTGGCCTTTAATAAATATATATTATTTAATATATGTGTCTGTCTGTATATATATATATATATATATATATATATATATGTATATGTATATGTATATATATATATATATATATATGTGTGTGTGTGTTTATTTCTTCTCAAAGGCAATTCAAAACTGTACTATATACACATATATACTATATACATACATAGGTGCATACCAAGCTCTGCATAATAGACAATAAAGGCAATCTCAGAGATGAAGGTGAATGCTTTCATGTTGTCGAGCAGGTGCCATCCCATGTGGTCTGTCAACATTTCAGCGGTCAGCAAACCGCCTACAAAAACATGTTTCGATTTTATCTAATCGTCTGGAGGGAAAGCCCTTCCAGTAAATGCTTGGTTGGTTTAGCCCTCCACCATCCAGCCATACATAAAATATACAAATATTTACTGCATAATGGAGGTGAATGGGAGGTGTCCTTCTAAAGACCCACACGTATCCCAGAATCCCGTGCGGCGGGGCAGATGAGTGATACGCCACGGCTAAAATGCACGCATGAAAAAGTGCTGTGTTCGCGCTGGAACAACGGGGACCGGAAGGTGAACTGCTGAGGGGCTTCTTCAGATTTTGGGGATCATACATCATGGGTCTCAATGCCTGTTGACCTCAGTCCACTGAGCTGAAGGTGTGTGTGTGTGTGGGGGGGGGTTAGGAGAAGGCACACCAAGGCTGTGTGTGCCGCCACACAGTAAGGCCTTTTGCTGGCTGCCATGGCGATGGCGACCGCAGAATTGCCATGTTTACTTAAAAGCTAGTGCATAAGAGAACAGCAGACCACCGGCAGACGCCACCCGCCGGCACTGGGCAAGGGCTACGGCTCATCTTTGTTGAAAATGGCTCGGGAACCTGCTGCCTGCACAGGGCCAACCTAAATTTAGCAACAAACTGAAAAACCCTCCTCATTCTTAAAAAGCTGTTTAAGTTTCCAGAGCGAGAGGGTTCAGTGAGGGACAGGAATGGTCTGAGAGACTCGTTCTGTCTCGTTGCAGGTGGCGATCGAGCGCTTCGGTCCACGGGCTCGGTCAAGACTTGCGATTGTGCTTCCTGCGATGTAATATCACATAAAACATGTCAACGCGAGGTTAAACGTGCAGCAGGGTCAGAATCTGACTGGCCCACTGGGTAAATTTAAAAGTGATATAAAAATAGCACCTGTTTTGTTTGCCATTATTTTTGGTGTGATTTAGAGCAGTGTGTGAATTATATAATACGTTTCTGAGGGACCAAATTTTTTGTTGTCGAAAGTCATTTTCGTTGTGCATCAACCATAATTTCAGTATCCCTTACCTAAATGTCACCTTTTCACCCTATGGACACCACATGTACACGGGCCCTAGTGAGAAATACCGGTAAATCCATTCTGGCAATGAGAGATTGCAGGTAAATGGACTTGTTGATGATATGTGTGAACAAAGCAAGATTACAGGCATGACCACCTGCTTTGAGAGAAATTATCCACCCTCTTTTTAACGTAAGAGCAGGCGAGGCCATTGTAACTTGAATGTGTCGAGGCTTAAAGTCTCATCTGCTTGATATAGAGTGCATTAGTGCAATGCATTAGCATTTTTTCATGAATTTTTCCCATAGGGAATTTAAAGTCCCCCTGTAGTCAATAATTGTATCCCTTAAAACTCATCTTTGATCAGCAAAATTACATATTTAAGCATTTTTTTCCCCGTGAGAAATAATTCTTCATGCCCTAAAATATCTTGAATGTAACTCGACACCCTTGCCTCATTTAGTATACGCGGTTCTATGAATATGCAAATGAGCCCCGCCTCCACTCACTCACTCAGCTCAGAGATCCTCTTGTTGACAATCACATGTTGATCTGATTGGTTACAAGGTAGTCTGTGACGTCAGAAACACCAGCGATTTCAAACCGTGTTTTTGGTTCACTGCAGTTTTAATAAGAAAATACTCAGCAATGGTGTTGACATGAATTTGCACATGGTTTGTCTTAAAGCATATTAAAAATAGCACATAGACATAACATAGGGGGACTTTAATGCGATCCTACTCTGTGTATTTGCTGTTGCTCCTCAGGATCACAGAGTTTGTGCATCTTTTTGGTGAAAATGCACCTCTCTAATTTGTAATATAACTTTTGAAGTGACTAAAACTCTGTCCTGTAGGTCTATATATGATATGTAGATTTAAATTGGTTTATTATATGTACAATTAAGACACAAAATCGATTGTTTTGGTTTCCTTTGGAAGCACGCTAATACGGGGTCCACAATTGGCTTTCACAAAATACAGTTATACTAAGCAGTTGAGGATTATTCCTGTAATAATGGGGTATTGAAACACCCAGCCAAACTCAATTCATGTTAACTTCCCTGTGTGGGCCAGACCTGTGCATTGGGACATTAGCTGGATTTCTCTTCAGGTGCTTGGGTAATTGTGCTTGGCATAAACTGCCGGTTCTTTGTGTCGGCTCGCGTGAATAGGATCCTCAAGGTGGAATTCCTGTGCTAACATGGGGAAGTCACAATATACACGGTCATATGACCAGACGGCCCCCACGGATTGGTTCGGTGGAAAACGTCCAGCCTGCACACGGTAGGTGGGCGTGGGTGGCGACTTTGCCCTTGTGCCCACTCAAGGCCTCATAAAAACACCTGACAGTTCGTATTGCCTTTGAGTACAACCCAGTATTGACACGAGCTGACCTCCGTCAACACCAGCCAAACAAAACAGCAAAAATTCACATAATAATTGAACAAATAAATGGAGAACTTGTTTGGCACGCCGTTCATAAAGAGCTGGACTGGCAGGCTTCGGGAAAAGGAGTCTCACTTTCTCTGTAGTGAGAGTTGACATCGAGGTGTGTGTCCTATAAGCACAGTTTGGACTGTCAACAGGGGAAATATACTGTACTAGGTTTTTCCAAGCCAGGACAAATCCATTCAGTGCCTGTGAAAAGCTGCCTCTCAATCAGCGCCACACCAAGGGCCTGATTCTAATTAGCCATGAATACAAACCTTTGAGACGCTGCTTGTTGTACGCTGGTGAAGAGTAACGTCTGTGTGTCTTTTCGTGCTCTACACAGAGGCGGTGATACATTGTTACTACAGCATCAAAGACCCTGTTACTTTACACCTGGTGTTAAGATGCGTTTTGGTCGATCGGATCACGAGTGGACGAGGGAGACATTCCCGTTTACACCTGGTGTTTTAATCCGTCTCTTTTGTCCACTTTCAACCACTTCTGTCCTGATTTCTTCGAGGGGAGGGTTTATGGGTGAGTAAATGTATGGGCTTTATCAATTCTTTCGATCTAATGGATGAAACTCGTGTAATTTGCATATGAACGTGACCAGAGACGACGGAAACACACACAGAGAGAATCAGCTTTAGTTTCTGCTCTGACAGACACAAGACCAGCCGAACGCTGTGAGTGTGTGTTAGAAATCAGGAATGGAGAGAGAACATTGTGCTTGGTACATTTTTCATCTTCAAATCAAACTTGTGTCTTCAGTCGACAGATTAAATCCCATCTGGCTCGAGCTCTTCCCATAATGTCACTCATTAGATCAGTAGACGGAGAGAAGATGGTATTTTGTGTCTGTTTGACCACATGAGCGTTTACACTACGAAAGCAATCCGGTCGAATGTGTTTTCAACTCCCTCTGGAAGTGTCGAAAGTAGACGAGCTCAAAACGTTTTAGACCCCGTTTACACTTTTATTTAGTGTCGTCCACTTGCGATCCGATCGACCGAAACACATCTTAATACCAGGAGTAAACAGGGCAAAAACACTCTCACATCTCTTTTGTTTAATTGCAGTTGATAATTGCAACTGTCCGTATGTAATTGTAATGCACAGTTAAAAAGCTCACGTTTTTGAAACATTCGATCACAAACGGACAAACAGTCCCGCCTCAGCACTGGTTGAGTCAGTGTTGCTGTGTTGGGCTGGTCGAGATGCTCAAACAAACAGAGCAATGTTTTGAAAGCACCACAGAGCCACGGTGTTTACACTTTTGTGGCAAAATCAGCCTACAAATGGCTTACTTATAGTTGTCTATGCAAATTAACAGAGAAATACCACACACTTCACCTTTAAGAAAAGATCAGATCTCAAACATTTTGAAAATACCTCTCAAATACTTTCGCAGAGAAGGCGTTTTATGTTAAAATATGGTTATAAGCCACAAACCATATGAAATTTTCAGCTTTTACATATGCTGACAGAGGTTGTGTGATGGACAGACTAAACTGCGTGCTGAAAAGTCTCTCAGTCAGTACTTGGACTATAGAGAAGTTTAGTTTTAAGTGTAAGCTGCGAGTTTTTTGCATTTTTGCAACATGCAGTTAAACCCCTGCCAACGCAACGTTTATCAAACGACAAATGCAATATTCAAGATAATCATATTTTGATCAGTGAAACCTAATAACATGTTGACATTAGACGTGCAAAATGTGACTGACTGCCATCTCGCAGATGCTGTTACTTCAGAGTTCACAATGCATAAGCATTCTCATATTCCATCATTAAACAAAAATGTACAGTAAATACAATTCGAAGATTGTTTGATTTGGAAAACGCACACGCTTGGACAGTTTATACGTTTGAACATGTCATCACCCTGCTACAGTTTACACTGCATTCCTTTTTCAAAACCACTTTTATACACCCCGATGTTGATAATTGCCTAGTTTCTCTCAGATCCCTTTCCTGAGGGCACCACTGTTATGCTTTAAAAGACACTTTTATGTGGTGCTTGGCCGGAGGACTGTTTTCTGTATAAATGAAATACAATAAAGACAGAAAGGGTGTTTCTTAAGAGCTCAACATTTTCAAAGTTTCCCTCTCTGCTTTTCACTGGCAGAGCTCTCTTGGAAAAGCTTTAACTGAAGATTAAGCGTTAAAATCTGTGTGGTTTTGGGCACCGTTGCCGTAATTCAGCTATATCCCAGAAACATAAGCGCGGGGCGAAATCACCAGCTCTCGCGACGGAGATCCAGGGTGCCCGACCTAAACCACACCGAGCTGGAATCCAGGAAGACCAGACAGTGGTCAAAACCAACACATACATCCACACCCGCACACAAGCTCATGTTCATTATGCGCGTGGAGACCGTGAACCTGAGATGAGTGGAAAGGAGCCCAGGATCAGTCCAAGAGATATTTGGACAAAGAATTAAAAAAAAAAAGATCCGATTGGAAACTCCTGAAGAAAACTCCACATTTAATCTTTTTTTCCCCTTTTGTTCAAAGTTTTACTCGTATCACCCATTCAGGGTGTGTTCACACTAGTTCGGTTCGCTTGGTCCGGACCAAAAAAACATTTAGTCCTGGTCCGCTTAGTGTTCACATTGGCATTTTAACACTAAACCTAAAGGCATAGGGATGTGTTCACAATCTGATTGGTCGACTTTTATGACGTATATTTTTGCGACTGAACTTACCGAACATCCAAAACAATAATTTATTAATATTATTAGTCAAATTTCACATCCATAAGTGTGAGTTTTCTAACAAAAAGCCACTTTTTTCTACAATTCAATCTAGTACTAATAGAAAAAGCTATCCACTGCTCATTTATGAACTGTCTTTAAAATCTTTGACTGATATAATGGTCTTGTATTTTTTTATATATATATATGTGTTTTCTTTGCGCCCCTGGCTCTAAAGTTGTATGTTGTATCATTCTGTTGTTTAAAGCAAAAAAAAAAAAAAGAATAAATTAAAAAAGAATAAATCAAAAAATTACACGGAACGACATGAAAATCATTAAAAAAAAACCCATCCAAACCAATGCTGTGTTCTGGGATAAATGCACTTGTTGTATGTGTATAGCTACATGGTATTTTGTCCAGCTGAGAACTTGTGAAGAGCTTATAAAATGTTCTTTTTAGTTCTTTTAAAAATGTCCCGTTTTTGGTTCGTTTACATGTCTTTGGTCCGTGTTGCGTTCAAATTTCAGTCGATCCGCACAAGAGGTTGTTTGGAAGTGGAGTGAGACTCATCTTTCAGCGTCACGGTCCGTGTGTTTTGATGCACCAGGACTGAGATGGCAGCATTCACACTTATTCAAATGAACCGCACCAACAGCAATCGCACTAGGGTTTTAATCCAACCAAACATGCCAAGTGTGAAAACACCCTTAATGTCAATTAAAGATCAAATGAAAAAAAATATATATATGGTGATTTTATTCATTATTAAGTGATTGCATCTTTTAGAAGGCTTAGTCAGCTGCAAAGGAATATTATTTTAGATGCAGAGCAAGCGTTTTGACAAAAAATAAGATTTCTTATTCTTTAGAATAATGTGCCGTGTTCGCAGGAGCATGCATTATAAGAAAGTAAATACGATCAATTTTGATTTCATGTTGACTTTAAGATTTTAGACTTAAGACTATTATTGGCTTCACATGTGCATTTCATCTGTGTTTACTTTACAGTGCTGTATACTTTGTACTTCTCCATGTGTGTCATACATACCACAAGACCAGATTTGTACCGGATTTGCTGCTAAATACGGTTCATTTGACCTTATGCGTCTGTCCTGTTACTGTAGAGCCTGGTCTAATAAGGCTTATGCTGCCATCTTTAGGTAGGATGTTATGCTGTAATTCCTCTATATTGAGTTAATCTTCCTACATAGCATGATTTAGTCTTACCGTGTACATTTTAGTCTAACGTTTGAATGTTTCTAAGGGAAAATATAACAAATACAGTGGTATTCAATAAAATCATTAAAGATTTCACAGCAAAAAGACACGAGCTGAACTACTGAAAATACTAAAAGCCCCTTTTATAGCTAAAAAGAGTTTCAACTATCAATCAAGAGGAAGAAAGGCATTTAGAAGCAAAACTTTTCAGCAGTTTATATCATTTTCAGGTCTTAGAAACACAATTCTGTACGCTTTATAGGGTTTACACTCCTCCATGCTTACAAAATACCATTTAATACCATGATGTTTTAACAGTAAATCTGAATAATGACCATATTCGTGTGCCATGGTATTTTTTTAAGATACCCCTCCCCCATTTTGTATTAGTCTTTTATTATGAAATACAACCCTGTCAAAATCCCCACCTACGGTTTCAGTTGAACTAAACTCATAATAATGTTCCAATCTTAATTTTTTACAGGCCTTTCAACCGAGTTTACACAGTTTATTGTAAAGAAACCTGCTGTAAATTCAAGTGTGTGTTGCAGACGGACACCATATGCTGCAGCTGTCGCTCTGTGTCGGCCTCTTTGTTTTGGACCAGCGTCTGTCACTCTTCCTTCTCGACCAATAGGAGAACGCCTTACTTAACCCATTCGACCAATGAGCGTTGAGCTTTGTTGTACTGTGCCAGTTCCGAGGCGCGCGCGCACGATAGCCGTCGAGAGCTATTTCTACTTTTACCCGCCTTCGCAAAACCGCTAAATTGCGTATTTTAGCAGAGTTGTTTTTATTTATCCACAAGATTCGATGTTCAAACTTCCAAAAAAATCAATTTTTGGATGTAACAGACAGCTGTGTTTGTCGTAAAACCCCTAGGAGGACATTCAAACGGAAGGCGCGAGCCGGTTTGACGGTTGTCAGCGCGAGGCATCATTTACTTTCATTTATTCTCGTGCGGGGGCGTAACGTTACACAAGTTACCGCTACACTTTTAAAACAGGAAAATAAGTAATTACAATTGCATTTTGGTAGTAAAACCCGTGTTTCATACTGTACTCTGGTAAAGATAATAAGCATGGCGCAATTTCACGAGGATCCGGCGCTGCTCACTAAAGAGAAACTGAAGAGCGAGTTACTGGCCAATAATGTTCCTCTACCGAGCGCTGACAGCAAGAAAGACGTCTATGTTCAGCTGTACCTGAAGAACCTGACCGTGCTCAACAAGAAGAGCCTCTCTCCTGCCGCTCAGGACACTTTCTCCAGTGATGAGGAGATGACAGCGCCGCTGGTGTCCGACAGAAGCCGCTCGGGGAGGGTGAGCTCTCAAAACATTAGTCTTTAGGCAGAGATGGGCATAAATACATGGAAATGTATATAAAATACAAAATACTGTGTGAAAAAATGTATTTAAATACAAAATACTGTGTGAAAAAATATATTTAAAAAATACTGTGTGAAAAAATATATTTAAATACAAAATACTGTGTGAAAAAATTTATTTAAATTCAAAATAGTGTGACATTTTTTATTTAAATTCAAAATACTGTGTGAAAAAATGTATTTAAATTCAAAATACTGTGTGAAAACTTTTAAATACAAAATACTGTGAAAAAAGATATTTAAAAAAAACTGAGTGAAAAAATATATTTAAATACAAAATACTGTGATTTTTTTTTATTTTTTTTTAAATACAAAATACTGTGTGAAAAAATATATTTAAATACAAAATACTGTGTGATTTTTTTTATTTAAATACAAAATACTGTGTGAAAAAATATATTTAAAAAATATATTTAAATACAAAATACTGTGTGAAACAATGTATTTAAATAATAGAAAATACTGTATGAAAAAAAATATTTAAAAAATACTGTGTGAAAAAAATATATTTAAATACAAAATACTGTGTGAAAAAAATTATTTAAATATAGAAATACAGTATTTTGTATTTTGAAAAATACATGTGAAATTGGCCATCCAGTGCAGGTATAGGTCACAGTGAATGAAGAAACTACACAGGCCTTTCTTTCTTTCTTTCTGGCAATTACAAATAACCTTATGCAAAATAGCAGCCATTCATATAGGCCACTTATTTCTGGTTACAATGTTAGTCTATTACTTGTGGTGAACACTATTAAAAAATTCATACTGTATGTAAAACTGTGGGAACCTTTTCTCGATATGACCAAAACCTCAATTTTACTTCACAGTAACAATATCATGGTTTCACAATTCTCAATATCAGTTTTGATTCCGCAGCATAAACTGAATTTTCAAACTCTTTTGAATGTTTTTTGCAGGTAGTCCAATGCTTTTTAAGTAATTTTATGTTTATTTTATGTAAAGTTTATTTGTTTCTATAAGTTTATTAAAATTAGAAAGTGTATCTAAAATTTTAAATTTGAATTAATTTAGATTCATTTGACAATATTTACCCCTTTTTTATTTATTTTTATTTTTATGTACAAGATGTTTGTGGAGTATCATTCATCAGTGCTGCTTTTCCCACTCCAGCGTTCCAATAATTCCTGCCCACTAAAAGCTGCACGGATAAATTTGCTTACCCCACAAATAGGCCCATTTATGTAAACGATTTAGAAAAAGTTCCATCAATCGCTATATGTAGTGTCCTATCACCCAGCCCTAACACGCAGTAATGCTTTACACACATCTGACAAGCTAGTTTATTAGATAAAAATCAACAACCGGTCAAGACTGATTGGCTTACGCTATTTTCCCACATGTCTGTGCTCTTTTATTCTTTCATGTTAACTGAAGTGAATAATGCACTATTTTAACTTCAGGTAGAATTGATCATGACATTCTCACCTTATTAAAAAAAGAAAAGAAAAAAATCGCTGACCCAATGCTGAGCTAGTGAATGTCTGAACTAGTTGATGCACAAAATCAGTACCCTGATAAAGAGGTTGACTGGCAAAAAGTATTTTATGTATTTTAAAAAATACTCATCTTATATTAACCCTTTAGAACCTGAAGCTAAAATAGGTGTTTTTCACATAATTAGATTTTTTTTTTGACTGTAAAATTCTAAAACAATGTGCTATCTTCATGTGCAAGGTGTCATCTTTTTCAGAAAAAGATAAGCTTTCAACAAATTACAGTTATTGACCATTATTGTGTGTGGTGAGTTTGTAAATAGAATTTAAATAGACAAAAATAAAAAAAAACAAGAATAAATTTACTGATTTTTATTTAGAAAAAAAACTGACAAAAAATCACGAACGAAAGAAACTAACACTTTAAAGTTGAAAAATGAACTATATAAGTCTTTTTTGTGACATTGGGTTGCACGGTTTTCATTTAGGACACTTTTTTTCATACACGCACACATACAAATGCACGCATTCACAGGCACGCACACATACACATGCTACATGCTTAGATGCGTGGAAGAGTAACAGCCATCCGCCTCCCAAATTACATTAAAAATCATCCCAATCCCCTCTTCTGCTTCTTTCGCCATGTATTTGTTCGTTTCTTTTATTATTTTATGCAATCCAAAACACTCTAACCTGCCGCGCGTCGTATCTCTCTTTCAAATCCTTCCATCCCGCGCTGATGTCATTTGCAGACGGAAAGTGTGACATTACCGTAATAAGCCGTATATTGCCGAAAAGTGCATGATGTCTACTTTCAAGAACTATTTGAATTATATTGATAGTGCAAACGGTTGAGGAATTAAAGTGACATGAATACAGCTTGGTTGGCTGTGTCGTCGACGACACATCCGGTTTTAAAGGGTTAAATGTATTTAAATACAAATTACATTTGATTTTTTCCAAAAGGCTTTAAAATACAAAATAGTATTTTAAATACATGTATCTGATATACTGCCCATCCCTGGTCTTAGGATAATCAAAAGCATGCATTAACACAGATTAGCATGCTTGTTCATAATTATGATGGATGCTGGAGCAGATGGGAATCATTATATATATGATACAATTATTATAATCCTATATAAAATTAAATGTGATCATGCTTATAATTAGAGAATTTACAAATGCTGGTTTTCACAATAAAATATGCATTTTGCATTTTTTTTATTGTTTTATTTGTCTAAATAAAATATTTCGCCTGTATTTATAATTGCTTTTTGATCCAGTGATCATTTCATACTAGTCTACCATAATAAAACATGCTTTCTAAAAAATGTTAACAACAATAATATTTAATAATCGATATAAACTATGATGTAGGTACAAATAAAACGATGTTTCCTTAACCTCCAGAAAGCCACAAGAAAGACAGACAGAGTTCGGGCTGAGGAGAACGACTTTTTGGGACTGACTGATGAAGAGTTGAAGGTTCAGCTTCTGAAGTATGGAGTCAATACAGGACCAATTGTTGGTTAGTATTGAGGTTTTCCACAGCCTGATTGTGTTTGTGGATATTAATCGGCCAATATGAATGTCCTATATTATGTGTAGGTTTGCATTGTATCCTCACATGTCTGATTCTGCATCTCAGCAACTACGCGTAAGGTGTACGAGAAGAAACTCCAGCAGTTCCTGGAGCATCCGCCGCTGGAGAATGAACCTGAACCCGAGACCAAGATCCCAGAGGCCATCACCATCAAAGCAGACGGAAACCAGAACGGCAACACGCATTCGGCTGAAGATCAGTACAGCGACAAAGAAGAAGGTAAAGCAGGGATAATCAAGTCAAGTATCCAAATATCCAGTCGAGCGTGTGCACGTTCAAGTATATTGCATGTGATCAGACTCATCCAGACAAGTACCTTTTCTGTATCAAACATTTAGTTTTAAAGTTAAATATTTATGGTCATTTGTGACCCTGGATCACAAAACCAGTCTCAAGTCGCACGGGTATATTTGTGGCAATAGCCAATAATACATTGTATGGGTCAAAATGATCGATTTTATGCCAAAAATCATTAGGATATTAAGTAAAGATCATGTTCCATGAAGATATTTTGTACATTTCCTACTGTAAATATGTAAAACATTTATTTTTGTGAGTGACTGCAGCACAATCATGAACATAAATGGAGAACTTTAAAGGTGATTTTCTCAATGTTTATATTTTTTTGCACCCTCAGATTCCTTAGTTTAATATTGTCCTATCCTAACAAACCATACATCAATGGAAATATTAGTTATTCAGCTTTTTCGTGATGTATAAACCTCAATTTAAAAAAATGTACCCATGTGACTGGTTTTTTGTGGTCGAGGGTCACATATTAAGTCTCCTTTTCACCAATTTTGCTTTGCATTTGATTGTCAGAAATTGCTCCAACACCTGAGCCGGTTCCTGTAGTGACGAAGCCGGTCCGGAGCCGAGGAAAGACTCCAGTCACCACCAGGACCAGCAGCAGACAGCGCTCTAAAGTAAAGCCTGCACTGGAAAAATACAGTTAGCATCACAATAGAGTCATCAGGCCTCGGTTTCTGGTGCAAAATCTCTTACTATCAGAGTTTTCCTCTATTCAGCAGGTGGTGGAGGAGACGGCATCAGCCACTGAGGAAGCATCCGTGGACGGAGGAGATATTCTGAAGGAAATCTTCCCCAATGAACCGGCCACACCAACCGGAATAATGTGAGTATGAAGATGTGTCGTCCTGAGTGAAGGAGGTTTCATTTCACACATTTTTGTTACTAATAAAATAATTTATTAATTTATTTAATCTAGTTGCTAAGGCAACATTTCTTATTTTAATTTATTTTAACTGGATTTAGTAAAGTTTAAATTTAGGTTACACTTTATTTTAAGGTGACGTAGTTACATTGTACTTAATACAATACTCAAATAAGTAATTAACTACATGTACTTACTATAGAGTTGCGGTTTGGGTTTAGTGTTACTTGTAATTATGCTTAATTTACTGTTATTACTATAGTAAGTACATGTAGTAATGTGTAACTACGTCACCTTAAAATAAAGTGTTAATAAAACTACAACTGAATTGAAACTTGATATAAAAAAAGCTATATTTAAAAATAAAATAAAAAACAATAAAAAAAAGCCCAAAACTATTAAAAATGACAAATAAAAGCACAACAAAATTATGGAAACTAACTAAATTAACTAAAATTGACATGAATACAAAATATGACTATAAAAACTGATATTAATAATCTATAATAGTATCTCAATAATACTAAAATAACCCTGATATAGAATTGTGCAACTGTTTTAAGATTTACCACAAAAAAAATGTATCTTTCTTCTATATAACCCTGACATGTTTGATTATATGTGACTTGTTTATATGTTATACTTGTTTCTCTCTCTCTCTATAATAATAATAATTAATAATTACAATAAATTAAGAAGATACATAGCTATAAAATGTTATAAATATTAGGGCTGCACGATTTGCGATAACATTATTTAATATTGCGATGACGATATGACTTGCGATAAATATTCAAATGTGAATGTTAGCTATACTGTTCCCATGTCTTAGTGCTTTAATAGGTTCTTGGCGTGATAGGTCAAACGTTTATTACCTGCCTGGTTCAGATTGCACGATTTTAGCGCGATTTTGGCACGATCCGTTTGACGTAGGGTGTCGTGGGGATTCGTAAACGACAACGGGCGTTGGGACGCAAGATTCGATTGCGTCATCTCGTATAGTGTGTCATAGTGGGCGACAACCTACGTCGCGTCTGCGATGCTTCACAACAGAAAGATTAGCATGTTTAATTTTTTAACGGTCCTCCACGACGGGTTCCGTCAAGAGTGAGTGAGTATGTGAGCGAGAGTGTGTGTGCGCGCCAGTGTCTGTGTGCGCGAGTGAGTGAGTGAGCGAGGGACTCAGTGTGTGTGTGTGTGTGTGTGCATGCGTGCGTGCGAGTGTGTGTGTGTGTGCGAGTGAGTGAGCGAGCGAGGGACTCAGTGTGTGTGTGTGTGTGCGCGCGAGTGAGCGTGTGTGTGTGTGTGTGCGTGCGAGTAACGGCACGCGATGACTGGTTGGAAAGCAACGTGTAGTCTGACATGTTTCTTGTCCACAACACGACAAGATTTTAGGAGTCAAAATCGTGTAATCTGACACCATGACTATCGTAACACACAAAAATCTTGTAATCTGAACCAGGCATTCATTATTCATCGTGTCAGGCTGTCGGTTGCGATGTGTTCATCGCGCGAGTTCATATCGCGATGACGATGAAAATTCGATGTATCGTTCAGCCCTAATAAATATTAAATAAATTGTTTATTTCATGAAAAATGCAATCAGTGCTTTAATTAAACCCACATTTGTTATCTGTCCGATCAGGGCCACATGTCGGAGGCCGATCCACGGTGCGGCCGGGCGTCCGGTGAAGCCGCTGAACCTCTGGTCCGAGGAGTCGCTCCTCCAGCAGAACATTTACACCACGACTAAATCCTCCGTCACAGACGTTCGCAGTGCAGCACCCGCCGCTCCCGCCGCTCGTCCCACTCCTCGCCGCTGGTTCTCTTTCTGGCTGAAGCTTCTGGTGGTCATCGCACTGGCTGCGTCTCTGTACTACGCCTTCCAGAACGTCACCGCCGATCAGATCGACTCCTGCCAGTTCTATGTCCAGGACAATCTGATCACACCCATCATCAATTACATTAACCCGGAATACCAGCCAGGAGGTGACGACAGCGAGTGAGCGGCAAACCCGTCGAGCTGCTTCAGCATGCATCTACCGTCAGACTTATTTTTTAGTCCTTTAAGGAGCAACGCATCGGCAGGGTTTGGCGAGGGGGGGAGGGGGGGGGGTTCTGGTTATTTCAGTTTGACCTAGCAGTCACATCTGAATAGACTTGTTTCAAGTAGTCTTTAAACTCTGTGTGCATCGTGTGTTTTGATCTTGCTTTGTGATTTTACGGTTTTTGTAGCATTCGAGACGACGTAGACGAGTGTAGTGTTCATTCATGATCGCTAGCAGTGAATCATTCGCCGTTCAGAATCACACGACGAGAGTTTAGGACTCGCCTGCGTGTTTCTTCAAGTGCCAAGATGCGGCCAACACAAGCACAATTCGGTTTCACACACACACACACACACACACACACACACACACACACACACACACACACACACACACACACACACACACATCACGGCTAGAAGGAAAAGCTTCAAGCTGAATGTCTGCAAAAAAAAAAAAAAAAATCTACGTTTTCCTGAATAAACCTGGTGAAGTTTATTTTTAGCGTGACTGAATCTGACATTAGGAAGTGTTGCTAATGAGACCAGAGTGAGAAAATTGTGTTCTTGAATAGTAGGTTGTGTCTCAGAAGGAAAGATCTGGGTCATATTTCACCACAAATGAGTGAAAAATCTCATTTTCATTACTATAGTGCAAAAATGTAATAATTAGTGTTACTGTTAAACAAAAAAAAAATTTAATTACTATAATATTTTGAATTAATTTAATAAATTAATTGATTGATGTAATTCATGTCTGAGCACAATAATTATCTTTACTTAAAATTGGCATAAATTTAATTCAGTTTAAGTACAGCCACAGTGTGTGTACTTAGTTTACATTACAATAATGATTACATTTAGATACATAATTATTATTGGCTATACAGTAATGAGAATCTATGAATGTGCTTAACTGAAAAAATTTTTTTTGATAAATGTTGATTTTGTGGTGAAATATGACTTTAATATAGTAAGCTTGACGGTTTTCGTGAGATTCATCCCGTAGCTAACGATTTTTTAGCACTGAAATGTCCAAGCTAACTGAACTACCAGCTCAGATAATGTCTGGTTTTAGAACTAGACTTTTTAGATTGATATTTGTTTTTTTGTTTTTTTATCCAAAGCTTGAAAGAAAATGTGATCTTATATGAAAGTCTTGTGTAGTAAATAACGCTTCACTTCTGGTTAAGAGGCAGTTTATTTTATTTTTTTATAGGTAATGGTGGCTTTGTTAAACGTGTTTGTGATGTTTTCATAATGTGATGTGGCATTGTAGCCAATATTAAAACCCATAATGAGAATCGAGTCCGCCGACACTTGCCTGCTATTGACTGTAATCGGACGTCTGTGATTCATCTGACTAAACTCAATTCATTTCTTATCTGTGATTTTTAAAAACAAAGCTATTGTCGTCTGGACCTATGTACTAAGTATATATTCATTTCATTCAAAACAATACATTTGTGATGCATCTTAATGTGCAGGGGTTTGTTTTTATATTTTGCTACTCAGTTTAATCACATTTTAACTGCAATATTTTTCTAACGTCTTCTCTGAAATTAAAAGCTTTTTTTTTAAATGCAGTGGGTTACTTTTAAATAAATGTACATATACTGACTCCACTAACCACTAACTAACATCTTAGTTTTGTACTGCTCTGTCAAATGCAGTGAATGGTATACAAGTCCAATTTGCACTTTGTATATTTAGGCAGCTATTTGTGGAAAACTGGGCATACGGAATGATTTGAATATTTATCCTGGATTCAATACAAATCTGTTGTGAAATAAAAGAAAACCATTGAGATCCCAGAGGTGACCTTTCCTTGTATGTATACAGCAAGGTCAGTTCAGTGACTGACACACACATGACATTCCAGAAATTGTTTTAAACCAGGAATGTTTCCATTTTTACAGGAGGTTTGACCTTCAGACACATCATTGCACACAGGAACTAGCGAACAATATAATCAATAATTGACATAAATATGTCTCAAAGACATCAGACGGTGACTTTGAGATGAGAGGAATCTCTTGCGTAATGCTCTCCGGAAAAGCCCCGCCCCTCGTTTTTTGACCTGTCTTGGTCGAGCGAAATCTACTATGGCGAAGGCTTGGCTCGTGAATATTAATTACGTAATGTGACGTTATCCAGTTGGCCGGGCTGATTGGCTCAGACGCAGGTAGGTACTTTTTGGTGTTTCATTGTATTAAAAAAGATTACAAAAACAACAAAACAAAAAGTAAAATGTGTCACGTGTCAATCATACTTAATAATATTACAGTCTCTAATAGCTTTTATATTTTTGCATAACATTAGTTTTGTTTAAAATATTTACGAAACACTAAGTTTCTTTGAGTAAAGTAATCAGATTTCTTTATGTATGTGAAATTTTAAATCAATGATTATATAAGACAAAAAATGTCTTGTTGAAATCGTTTTCTTATTGAAATGTATTATTATTATTATGATATCCTCTTCCTACACATATACCTCTTCCTACACATACTTCCTGTGTGTGTGTGTGTGTGTGTGTGTGTGTGTGTGTGTGTGTGTGTTTGGGAAGAGGATATAATAATAATACATTTAAATAGGAAAAAGACAAAATTTTGTCTTACATAATTATTAATTTTAACTTCTGCATACATAAAGATATTTAGTTTCTTCACTTAAAGAAATTTAGTGTTTTGTGTATGTATGTATATATATATATATATATATATATATATATATATATATATATATACAGTATATGTATGTGTAGTCATATATAGTCAAATATATATGGTAAAATATATATAGTAAATAGTAAATATATATAGTAAAAGTATATATATATATTATAATAAAACGTCATTAGCAAACAGAGAACAAAAGAATTTTAATGAATATAAAATAGTTTTCTTTTATCACTGGCTCAGTTCATAGCTCACTGTTTTTAATATTACTATGTGCATCCATTGTGTTTTCAGCATTGAAAAAGCTTTTATTAAAACACCGTCCATATTAATATTCATGAGCCAAGACTTCACCATAGTGGGATTTGTAAAGTAGTGGGCGTGGCTTGCAGTGACGCATCACTTCCTTTATCCGGTTCAGTCTTGCGCGGCTCTCACTCACCGCTCGGTCTCTATGCGCACCGGTAGAGGAGAGGACGGAGGCGCCATTTTGCGACAACTTCTCTAAAGTAAGAGTTTCTCCCACTTTACAGCACATTTTTCTAGGTTTCCACACACATATTAAACCGTCTTCTCTCACTTTACTCAGATACATACTTCTTAACGTGTTAAGTGCTTTAGTTTAGTGTTATTTTCATCACAACGTCTTCCTCAAGAGCGCAGGGCCGCTGACCTCTCCATAGAACCACATGATGAGAGGACAAATGATGACTCGTTTAATGGACACATTAGCTGCTTATAAATGTGTTCACTGTCTAACCAATGTTTGTTCTTTATTCAGGTCCACCATCAGACATGTATCCGACCACACTAACCCAACTGGCCCGGGGGAACCCCTTCAGCGCCCCGTTGTTCACACTGCAGAAGACCGTTGAGCCCGAGACGAGCAGTCCCGTACCGAAGCGCAGGCTCGCAGCCGCCGCAGTGGCCGGTAAGACCCTCGCAGAACAAAAACCTCTATTCTTAATGCTTACAATTCTGTTTAAATGTCTGTAAAGGGGGTTGACATAAGAGAGACCGCATAACCCATCACATTTCTCTGTTTATTATTGTATTAATGCTTGAAATGGATCAGAATGGGCGATATGAAACGTTGAATAAAAGGTTAGAATACTAGTTAGCACTGTGATGACTAGATCCTGCCGAGCTGTAGTTTAGATCATTAGGAAGATCCCTTTTAAATGCTTTAGTTATTACATTTGTAGATTGTGTAGTTTAGTGTGACTCGAAGTTGCTGCTTGCTGTGTGTTTCTGGCCTTGTTGCGTTCATGGAGGGCAATGAAGGACAAAGATGGAGAACGCGTATCAAATCTTTCGGAGGACGTTTTTACGTTTTAATGAGTTGTGTAAATATGACTAATGATAAAATGGTATTGAGCCGGTCAGGGGACATGATGTACTTTATTTAAAGCGTCCTTTTCTGCACATGACCTGTGTGTGTGCACCGCTACTAGCAATGAGGGGCGATCTGATTGGCTCCTGCTCTCAGCAAGGCGCGTTCTGATTGGCCTTCAGTCTGAGGAACACGTCCAAGACCGGTATCGTGTTCAGTATCTTACCCATCATTAAATCGTACATTTGAATACCTTTTTTGCATGTGTTATCAGTGCCTCTTGCTCATAGGCTTGTATAATAATTGTATGTAGATTTAGGTTTAGTTGAAACGCTTTAATTGGTTCGCTTAATCTTTTTATCTGTTTACCAAAATGAATGAGGAGGTCGACCATAAACTGTAGATAACTTCTGAGTTTCAGTTTGTAGGTTAGAGTGGTTTGTTAGTTGAAACTGTAAGTGTCCAAAATTAATCGATTAAAGTTACCTCTTTAGATTATTTATGTTTTTAGGAAGGGAGTCCCTCACCCAAGGAAGATTATATTTGATGGTATGTGGGATATAGGGTGTGTTCACTCTTGGCATGTTTGGTTGGATTAAAACGAACCCTAGTGCGATTTGCTTTGTTAGTGCGGTTCATCTGAATAAGTGTGAACGCTGCCATCTGAACACACATCAAACACACGGACCGAGACGCTGAAAAGATGAGTCTCGCTCCACTTCCGAACCAACTCTGGTGCGGATCGACTGAAATATGAACACAACACGGACCAAATACATGAAAACGAACCACAAACAGGACATGATGTCACAAGATGTGACCCTAAAAAGGACAGAAAGCTCCACCATAGCTGTTTTTTCTCGTCATGGTCACAATGTTTCCCATCACAGTTCAGTACAGGATCAGAACCGCGTCTCCTCGCAGCAGATCTGTGTGTTAGTGTGTGTGACGGAGGGATTCCTGCCGCTGTTTTGACTCCTTTACACATTTTATAAGCTCTTCACGAGTTCTCAGCAGGTCAGAATACAATCATATGTAGCAACACACACACAACGAGCGCATTTAGCCCAGAACACAGCACTGTTTCGGATGTTCGGTACGTTTCGTTGCGAAATATACGTAATAAAAGCCAATCAATCAGGTTGTGAACACATCCCTATGCTTTGCCCTACGCCTAACGGACCAGGACTAAATGTTTTTTTGTTTGTTTTTTTCGCACCAAACGAACCGAACTACAAGTGTGAACACACCCTAACAGATTAAAACCCCCTTGGCATAGCTCATGTCACTTGGTGTGATAGCAGGTGAAAGGTAACGCTTTAAAGTCCCGCGTGGAGGTTTCCCACTAACCCCCAAACAAACGTCTCAGGCTTTGTGTAGATGAATGTGACTCCGTGTTTCTCTTAAGAGGGAGACAGCTGTGAGTTCGGCTCACAGAAATACCTTGTCCTCTGTGGCTTCGGAGGGATCCTCAGCTGTGGCACCACACACACGGCTGTAGTGCCCCTCGACCTGGTCAAGTGCCGAATGCAGGTCCGTGTGCGTGCGTGTTAGCCGGAGTCACCCGAGTGTGTCCGTGTGTGACCTGACCCCAATGCAACCCTTCATCAGCATGTTAAGTGTCGTGTTGTGACGCATGAGCATGTGTGTGTGTTGTTCCTGTGTTCCCCCACGTCACAGAGACGGGCAACAGCTGCGAGTTCGGCTCGTCGAAATACTACGCCCTCTGCGGGTTTGGGGGCATCTTGAGCTGTGGTATCACACACACGGCCGTCGTGCCCCTCGACTTGGTGAAGTGCCGTCTCCAGGTCTGTACTCGCCTCCATCCCCTTCATCAAATAAATGAGATGGCATCCGTGGCGAAGGGGTCACTAACACTTTTGAAGTGATTTGGCTAACCAGCTAACACATCTGATTATTTCTGATGGAGTTTTATTTCTAATTTGAGGTGCAATATCATTCTGCGGAAACGGTTTATAAAATGAAATGAAAGAAAATGCTATATTTTCTTATATTATGCAGAATGTTCAAGCTGCTCTTTTCCATAAAATATATGTAAGATCTTTTGAGTTTCGTGTAAAGGTAGTTGTACGGTTTTGGAACACAATTAATATTATTAAATTACCATTTCTAAGTAATCAATTCCTTTAAATTGATCTGTGACGCTCTGCCACTGATGTCATCCAAGTAACATTTTGGTTTACTTTTTGATTTATTAATCATGTTCCAGCATGTAAATACCATCTTTGAAGTGAAACCATTAACCGTGTTCCTTCATAACCAGCCGGTTCCTCGTGAAGTTCCTGTGTTGGTGTTTCTGGCTCTCATTGCAATAACCAAATGCTGCGTTTAGGTGGATCCTGTTAAATACAAGAGCATCTTCAATGGGTTCTCCGTCACGATCAGAGAGGACGGCATGCGTGGGCTGGCCAAGGGTTGGGCGCCCACCTTCATCGGATACTCCATGCAGGGGCTCTGCAAGTTCGGCTTTTACGAGGTGTTCAAGATCTGGTACGGTGACCTGCTAGGAGAGGTGAGATGGATGATGTGATGCATGAGAAACATGTTTCAAAAACTTTTTTTTTTACCAACATTTTGGCCTTGGATCAATGAATAAATTAATTTTAAATTTATGAAGTATTTAAAAATTTGTAACTTAAAGTGAAATTCTGACAATTAATCTGTAATTTAGGGGTAGGTTTTTTTTTAGTTGAGGCAGTAGGGCTGTTACTTTACGCGCGTCACACAGCAACTGCAGGCTCTGACAAACACACATAACAGCAAATTATACTTCTGCATAATGTCTCTTTTTTGCTACAAAACTGAGAATTCATGCATATACAGATTCGGGCTACGGTCTACAATCGCCTACGTAGGCGAAATTTGTTTGACATTTCTAATGGTAAACACAGCCATGTTGAAGCCTGCAGTGATGTTTTTCAGTGATGTTATGGCAGTCCACTCTGCTTATTGTTTTTCGAGAATGTTGCACACCTGTGTGTCGTGCACGAAACTTCATGCCAATAAATCATCAGGAATATTGCAGACTTGTGCGTCTCAAGCGCCCTCTTTACGTTCGTCCTAATGCCTGTTAGTTGTCTGTGGATTTGCCCATATTTGGCGTTTAAAATGCAAAAGTCTTTAGACATGGAAAATCGATTTTACAATCGATTCAATGAACACTTGCGTCTCAAATTGAACAGGATTTTTTCACAAAAGTGACAGCCCTATGAGGCGGTAGCACACTGCATTTAGAAGGAATGAATTGTGGCACAATCATTTTTATTAGGGCTGTAATCAACCAAAGAAAATCTTGGTCGACTAAAGTCCTGAAATTTTCGACTAAAAATGACGTTAGGTAAAAAAAAAACCGTTAAATTAATTAGCTGCGCACTGTGCACCTTGTTGTCCGCCTAAATGAATTATAAATAAACATAAAAAACGAGTAGGCTATTTGCAGTATTAAATCGTTTTTGACATAATTATTTTGCACTGAAATGAGTCTGACACACGAGTCTGTCGGCTCTGACAGCGTTGCATCACGTGCACCCGCGCAATATAGCCTATGATTTCCGAAAATAGTACTATGTTGTCAACTAGTGATATCATGACAAGAACTTTTGAGGAATATGTAACATAATTTAGACAATTGTTTTTGTCATATGTATTATAATAACTGACAGACACCATAATTTCAGCCGCTCTGTGCAGCTCGCGAACATAGGAGCTCAACTTCGCGACTGAGACACGAATAGACTATTAACTTAAAGCTTTTACTCTTAAACACAAAAGGCACGTCCACTTTAATAAAAAAATAATATTTATTAAACAAACCAGATCAAGTAATAATATTCAGCAAACCTTCTAGTAGCCTACTTTCTTCAGTCTGTCTCTCTTCTCCAGTGGGTTGGGCTAATCCAAAAGAAGTGAAAACAAGGGGGGTGTTCTGAAGACAGACTGTTACCTGTGAAACAGCGGTGCTCTGAAAACACCCCCATTAGCACTTAGTGCTTTCCACCTGATGAAATGAACGCGGCAAAACCAATTTTTATTTACAGTCTATGGGCAAAACTGATGAAATGAACGCGGCAAAACTAATGAAATGAACGCGGCAAAAAATCGACCAATCAGAATTTTGGTCGAGCCAGAACGTATGGACCAAATAATCGACTAATCGACTGGGAGATTACAGCCCTAATTTTTATAGTGTTGTAATTGTTGGAAGGCAAAATCGAAACTAAAATGTAATTAATTGCACGGCCCTAGTTCATTTTAAGTATTTGTTTAGATGGCTAATACATATGTTTTTAATTTATATATTAAATTACCTGTTAATTAATTAGTATAAATATTAGTGTAAACCTATATTCCATGTAGCCATTTTCCACAAAATTAAGCATGGCAATAACCAAATGAACAATAAACATTGTAGAAGCTCGGGCTGGGTTAAAAATATTGATTTCTCAATTTTTTAATCGATTTTTTGATTGTTAAAAAACAAGAATCTGTCTTTCAGTCGATGCTGTTTTCAGCTGATGAATGAACAAAGCTTTGTTTGTGCGTTGTTACTTCTGATATGAAACAAAGTCTCAGCTTTTAAATACTGTCAATTTTTATTATGAAATTCAAATCGACACCGCCTCAGTGTTTGTAAGCTAGAAAATAATTAACCCTAGAGGAGCATTTTGCCAAATAAATGCACTCTTGCATATTCATTTTATTCTTATTTAACCTGTTCTTCAATATTTAATGCATGTTTGAATAAGTCCCATCATGTTTTTATGACAGAAACATGTAGAAAATTGTGTAGAAACATAATTGTCATTAAAGTTATGACATTATTATAAAACCTTTTGTTTAAATGTAAGTAGCCTGCACAAATCAGTTCATTTTTAAGTTGGTATATCATATACTGTACCTGATACATGCCACACAATTATCCGATATTGAATTAGAATTGAATCGTGAAATTTGTGTTAGTAGCCCTGCTGTTAAGTCTGTCAGCCGATGCTCATGTGTTCCTCCTGTCCTCTTACAGGAAAACTCGTACTTGTGGAGAACCTCGCTGTATCTGGCTGCTTCTGCCAGCGCTGAGTTCTTCGCAGATATGGCTCTGGCCCCTATGGAGGCGTGTAAAGTGCGTATCCAGACTCAGCCTGGCTATGCCAACACCCTGAGAGAATGTGCCCCTAAGATGTACGCTGAGGAAGGACTCTGGGCGTGAGTATCCTGCACCTTTAAACCCGTTTAGAGCTCAACACGTTCCTTAGATCCACCTCTGGGGAGTTCCTCCGGGTCGGTTCTGCTCTCTCTCTTTCTCTGGGATCAGCAGGATCGGGCCGGAGGCTCCCAGCAGCTTCACTGCTGTACAGTTGGAGGTGCATGAGTCATTGGCGTGTGAGATCAGTCTACCTGCTTTACCCAGCATCCTCTCTGCCCTGAACCGTCTCAGGAAAACAGCAGGGCAGAACCGCTGGAGAGCAGACAAACCATTTAAATAAACCAGCAAGCCCGTTAATGTTGACTCTTTGGGGAGTTGATGAGTGGTGTGAATCTTCTGGCAGGTTCTACAAAGGTGTGGTTCCCCTGTGGATGAGGCAGATCCCGTACACCATGATGAAGTTCGCCTGCTTCGAGCGCACCGTTGAGCTGCTCTACAAGTTCGTGGTGCCCAAACCCCGCAGCGAATGCTCCAAAGCCGAACAGCTGGTCGTCACATTCACTGCTGGTTACATCGGTAAGGAGGATTTCTGAGGATCGAGTTGATGACATCAGTATTACGACCCGGCTCAAAGTCATAACATAAAGAGGACACTTCACAAGATAGGTTTCAATAGAGAAAATGTAATTTTTTTAAAGTTAAATAATGTCTAGGGTCCAAACATAAGGTAATAATAGTAAATATCATTACAACCTCAAATTATTAAACTGTTGGATATGGGGTTTGTAGAGTCGTGGAAATCATATGGGAACACAGCTCAAGAACCCACTTTTCAAACAAAGACATGAAACAAAAATGAGAGAGCTAGACAAAATCCAGGAGCTTCTTAAATAGGTTGCCACAGGTGCAGCTGGTGTTCATCAGGGCAATCCCGTCCACCGAGGAGGAGTCGGTCCTAGAGTTCTCACACAAAAACTAAAGTTAAAAAAAAAAAGTCTGTAACATCAGTTAATGCATTAACTAACAATGAGCAATACGTTTGTTATTATATATTAATCTTTAACGTTAGTTCATAAAAAAAAAAGCTGTTCGTTGTTAGTTCATGTTGCTCAGCTCTATTAAATAAAAGTAACAGATACAACTTTTGATTTTTAATAATGTATTAGTAAATGTTGAAATATTAGTTCATGTTAGCTAATGTTGTAAAGTAATGTTAACGAAGGGAACCGTATTGTAAATCGTTACTTTACATTTTCTCATTATACATTTTAAATAATTATACATTTTAAATAAATTATTATTCTAAATTATCATTTATATTAATTATATATTATAATTGGTATGTGTAATTTTATATATTGGTTTTTATTAATTCTGATTAATATTATTAATTTTATATTCCTGTTATTTTTATATTTTTAATTGTTAATATTTTATCTTAATTTATTATACATTTTATTATTGTAAATTTACTTTAATGTTATTTTCTGTTTAATACTAATTTTGTTCTTTTTTTATTTTTTATTCTATATTATCATAATTATTGTATTGTATTACCTTAATGTCTATTAATTTCTATAGTTTTTTCTATTAAATATTTATTTGTAATATTTTATTAAATCCATTTCATTCTAGTTCTTTAATTCTAGTTTTATATAAATTTTCTTATTATTATTATTGTATTTTTGTATTTCTATTAATTCATTCTTTTCTATTAAATTATTTTTTGTTATTAATTTTATATTTAATTCTACTATTTAATTTTTATTTAATTGTTATTATTATTATCATCATTCTAATACCCATATTCATTTCTATATTTCCATTAATTTTATTTTATTTTTTATTTTATTTCTTCTATTAAGTGATTTGTTATTAGCTGTGCCCAGTATTGCCTCAGCTCAGAGTTGCTGAAGTGCAGTAGTGACTCATGTTGCTGTTGTGTGTTGCAGCTGGTGTGTTCTGTGCTATCGTGTCTCACCCTGCTGACTCGGTCGTGTCCGTGTTGAACAAAGAGAAGGGAAGCACAGCCGCTCAAGTGCTCAAGAAGCTGGGACCTAAAGGTGAGACTTTTATTATCAATCCATTGTGTTTTACAATTTTTCTTTCTTGTACAGCCTGGGGTGTGTTTCCCGTACAACGCCATAACTCGCTGCTTAACCACCGTAGTGCGACGCTTCAGTGAAGAAATCAACATGCTCTGTTTCCCAAAACCATATCGTCGCAAATTTGTCGTTCAACCACGTTGGTTAATGATGTCACGCAGGTGCTGGAGTATTAACTTTTAATTAAACCGTTTGAGATTGAATTAACGCTAGGTGTTTAGCTATAAATTAGACATGACATCTGAGGACTATTTCTCATTTTTCTCAGTTATTTTGCTTTATTTCCAGATTCAATCATAGGCTCGTTCTTGCACTCTAGAGCACGTTCACACATGCGCACTCTTCAAAAACTACACTTTAAATCTCATGACAAACTAAAAGACGTAAATGACATTTGTATGTATTCTAAATAAAAGATACAGAATGTCAGCTTGCTTATTTTGCTGAAGATAAGGATTTGAGTCCACATGTCATGCAAACAAGAAGCTGCTTCTAACCACAGATCGAGAGCTGTCGTTACAAACACACAACTTTGCGATGCTGTTTGCGAATGTTCGTTGAAACACCGACTCGTTGAACTATACTTATAATAACAGAACTTGTGACCATAGTTGGCTAACGATGCTTTCAGGAAACACACCCCAGATCAACACGTTCCTTAGATCCACCTCTGGGGAGTTCCTCCGGGTCGGTTCTGCTCTCTCTCTCTCTGGGATCAGCAGGATCGGGCCGGAGGCTCCCAGCAGCTTTACTGCTGTACAGTCAGAGGTGCTTGAGTCATTGGCGTGTGAGATTAGTCTACCTGCTTTACCCAGCATCCTCTCTGCCCTGAACCGTCTCAGGAAAACACCATGGCAGAACCGCTGGAGAGCAGACAAACCATTCAGATTAAACAATTGAGCAATTCCAACACTGACTTTCTTAATTTCTCATCCACCCTCTTGACTTGTGTGTTGTTTTTCAGGTGTGTGGAAGGGTCTGGTGGCCCGTATCATCATGATCGGTACCCTGACGGCCCTGCAGTGGTTCATCTATGACTCAGTGAAGGTCTACTTCCGCCTGCCCCGCCCTCCTCCCCCCGAGATGCCCGAGTCACTCAAGAAGAAGCTCGGCCTCACAGAGTAGACAGCGATCTCACACACACACCTTCCCCTCCGACAGCTGCACACCTCCTGTTTTCTATATTTAAGCCTGTCCTGAGCCCCACTCACCCCCGACATCACGATAAAGGGGAACCGCTCTCCTCCACGGGGCAGTTCCATGTCTAAATAGTCTATATAAAAAGAGTTGTGACCTGAATGAATGCCGTCTGGTTTTAACCTCTGACATTTGTTTTGTCAGTAGTACAATAAAGAGCTACCTGGATATTATACACAAGAAGTGCTGTCTCTCTCTTTTTGTTTCATGTTTATGTTCAATCAATAAATTGAGTTCTCATTAGTTTCTCTAAGGATTGTTTTTCTAATTCATTGTGGGTGCATATTTAGTGTTTTTGCTGTCAACATTTGAAATGCAGTAACTGTCTATGGCCAGTAGGGGCGGTGTGGCTTATTTAATAAAAGTTATTTTATTAAATTAAAATGAAATTAAAGTTATTTTAACTGTAGAAAATCAGTCCGTGTTGCAGACTGGTAATTGTTATATTTTAATTTATTATTACTAGTTTGTATTATGAATTGATTTACTGCATGTTATTTTTATTTAGTCGTTAACAGAGAATAGCTTACTTCTGTATTGAAAAAATAAGGTGCTTGTTTTCTTTTTTTATCATTTTACTTGATATACACAAATAAGATATCAAAGAACATACTGAAAATAGTCTTTAATTACCTTTACTACAGTTTTTCACAAGTTTTTGAAAGCTTTTTTCCTCTGAATTATTGATTGACACCACTGTTGATATATGGAAACTGGTAGTTATACTGTTGCTATAGTAATAATTAATAGGCATTTCATGTAAGTTAGCATTGTAATTAATGCTAAGATCAGAAACACTATTATAGGGATGTGCTGACTATATACATGTAGGCATGCAAGATCTAGGTCTAGAATAAGAGTTTGTTTGTAAAATGACCTCTGTTGACTTCTAACCAACCAAGGCATAATTTAACCGATAATTAAAATAAAATGCTTACCAATATGATACCTACAGTATATATATGGTTGACGATATCTAGTCTTTTTAAATCATGCTCTTCTACACTGGAAGCATATCCTAAATGTTTGTATTATAGTTTTATTGTCATAAGACAAAAATTATGTACTTTTTTTCTTTCTTTTTTTTTTACCAATGAATAAAAATAAATAAAAAGGTCATTGTAACTCACAATTCTGACTTTTTTTTTCTCGCAAATCTGACATTATTTAAAAAAGGTCCATCGTGCTTATGCATTCAAAATGATACAAATCATATATTTAGTTCATGCTGCAGTTATTATGGCTTAGCCTAGGCTACATCAGAGACCAATTTTATATGTATTGATGTTTTTTATTAAATTTTTTTAATGTCATATACTTTGAACCCGACAAAACAGGCGCTATTTTTAAGGGCTAAATCATACCGATAACAGTAGGCTAATTTAAATAAAATATTGGCCGATAATGACGATAATCCGATGTACTTTTGATGTATCAGTGCTTGGATTAAAACTTTGTTGATTATCGGCAATAAGATCGGCACAATGTAGCTAGCCTACATGCTAAACATGTTATTACAGCATAGTTAGGCTATATGTAAAATCATGCACATTTTGCTTGCTGTACGTCAAGAGTATTTAATAAGTAATTTGTTGAGGTAGTTTTAAGCTCTGGTCTATCTGCTGTCTGACCCCTCGTGTCACTCATAAGTAAGGCTAATCAGAAAGTGACAGGTGTCAATCAGTCGCATGAACTCCGCTAATTCACAGCTTTACCTGTGCGCCTGACCACACACACACACACACACACACACACACACACACAGACACACACACACACACCAGTATAAACTCAGGACCAGTGTCGTGTGATTTCCCTGTGGTTTTAATCTCTCAGCGTGTGTTTCAGCGGCTGTACAGCAGATGGCAGCGGATTACAGTAACTCCATTAGCCTGGCACTCAAAGCACTGACTGCAGAGGACAGAGCAATATAAATATATATCACACAATAACATGCTCGTGTCATGGTGGTATCTCTACCTGGGCGCCCAAAGCCTCTACACACATGGTAAGACTGACATGTGCTTGTGTTTTAACAAGAGTGGATGTTGAACATTATAGTCTTAAATGACCTTGATCGGAAACGAGAGGAGGGTTGTGTGAGGATCAGAGTTTGTTTGACAGGACGTGTGTGTTTGTCCACATGATCCATCACTGGAGGAGTGTCCTGTAAGTGACCTTGATCTTTACAGACAGCAGCAGATATTATAAACATGAAGCAGGTTCTTCATTACAGCAGATTTCTTGTGATGACTGTGTGATTTACTGAAGAGCATCTGTGTACCGGTGAGATCTTAATGTGCCACATGCTGCTTTATTTCTATCATCTGTGTGTTATTATGATTGTGCTTTATTTCTATCATCTGTGTGTTGTTATGATTGTTTTGATTATGAGGTGAGGTTCTCCATTTGCTGCTCTGTTGACTGAGTTTTGGGAATTGTTGCTTGTTGAGGTTTTTAATCATCAACATGGTTAGAGGCAAAACTTAATCTGGGACTAATTTAACCAACATGTACTCTGGAGATTTACTTGCTTCACCTCAAATTAACCTCGTATTTTCCTTTCGGATTCTTTAAAATATTCCTGTACATTTTTCCTCTTTCTGGTTTTTAGGTAATTGTTTTTCCCAGAATGATAATATATACGTAAATGAGTATAAGCATGTTATTAGAATCAACAAGGTATTTTTAACAAATAATTTAATTCTATTTTTATTTTTAATTAGTAATTTAATATTTGATTTATTTTTAATTTGGTGTCTTCTCAATTTGAGATATTGTAGAGATCTCTAGATGAGACGCTGAGAGTCAGGAAAAAGTCCCCAGTTGCTCTCTTTTTCATATCATTGCCATTTAAGAGAAATAATTTAGATATTACGCAGATGGACGTGTGTGTGTGTTTGTGTGTGTGTGTGCGTGCGTGCGTGTGTGTGTGTGTGTGTGTGTGTGTACCTACTTAACTATATGTTGGGGACAAATTTGTACTCAGAAGTGACCAAAACCTCCCATGTAAACCTCCCTCCGTACTCATTTGTAAATCAGGTTTTTTAACAATGTAAAACTGCAGAAAGTTGTGTGTGATGGGCAGGTTTAGGGGTACGCTTAGTGTGTGTGTGTGTGTGTGATGGGCAGGTTTAGGGGTATGGTTAGTGTGTGTGAGTGTGATGGGCAGGTTTAGGGGTATGGTTAGTGTGTGTGCGTGTGATTGGTAGGTTTAGGGGTACGCTTAGTGTGTGTGTGTGTGTGTGTGTGTGATGGGTAGGTTTAGGGGTACGCTTAGTGTGTGTGCGTGTGATTGGTAGGTTTAGGGGTACGCTTAGTGTGTGTGTGTGTGTGTGTATGTGTGTGTGATGGGCAGGTTTAGGGGTATGGTTAGTGTGTGTGTGTGTGTGTGTGATGGGCAGGTTTAGGGGTATGGTTAGTGTGTGTGTGTGTGTGTGTGATAGGTAGGTTTAGGGGTACGGTTAGTGTGTGTGTGTGTGTGTGTGTGTGTGTGTGTGTGTGTGATGGGTAGGTTTAGGGGTACGGTTAGTGTGTGTGATGATGGGCAGGTTTAGGGGGACGGTTAGTGTGTGTGTGTGTGTGTACCTACTTAACTATATGTTGGGGACAAATTTGTACTCAGAAGTGACCAAAACCTCCCATGTAAACCTCCCTCCGTACTCATTTGTAAATCAGGTTTTTTAACAATGTAAAACTGCAGAAAGTTGTGTGTGATGGGCAGGTTTAGGGGTACGCTTAGTGTGTGTGTGTGTGTGTGATGGGCAGGTTTAGGGGTATGGTTAGTGTGTGTGAGTGTGATGGGCAGGTTTAGGGGTATGGTTAGTGTGTGTGCGTGTGATTGGTAGGTTTAGGGGTACGCTTAGTGTGTGTGTGTGTGTGTGTGTGTGTGTGTGTGTGTGTGTGTGTGATGGGTAGGTTTAGGGGTACGCTTAGTGTGTGTGCGTGTGATTGGTAGGTTTAGGGGTACGCTTAGTGTGTGTGTGTGTGTGTGTGTGTGTGTATGTGTGTGTGATGGGCAGGTTTAGGGGTATGGTTAGTGTGTGTGTGTGTGTGTGTGATGGGCAGGTTTAGGGGTATGGTTAGTGTGTGTGTGTGTGTGTGTGTGTGATAGGTAGGTTTAGGGGTACGGTTAGTGTGTGTGTGTGTGTGTGTGTGTGTGTGTGTGTGTGTGTGTGTGTGTGTGTGTGTGTGTGTGTGATGGGTAGGTTTAGGGGTACGGTTAGTGTGTGTGATGGGCAGGTTTAGGGGGACGGTTAGTGTGTGTGTGTGTGTGTGTGTGTGTGTGATGGGTAGGTTTAGGGGTACGGTTAGTGTGTGTGTGTGTGTGTGTGTGTGTGTGTGTGTGTGTGTGATGGGTAGGTTTAGGGGTACGGTTAGTGTGTGTGATGGGCAGGTTTAGGGATACGGTTAGTGTGTGTGATGGGCAGGTTTAGGGGTACGGTTAGTGTGTGTGTGTGTGATGGGTAGGTTTAGGGGTACGGTTAGTGTGTGTGTGTGTGTGATGGGTAGGTTTAGGGATACGGTTAGTGTGTGTGATGGGCAGGTTTAGTGGTATGGTTAGTGTGTGTGTGTGTGTGTGTGTGTGTGTGTGTGATGGGCAGGTTTAGGGGTACGATTAGTGTGTGTGTGTGTGTGTGTGTGTGTGTGTGTGTGTGTGAGATGGGTAGGTTTAGGGGTACGGTTAGTGTGTGTGTGTGTGTGTGTGTGTGTGTGTGATGGGTAGGTTTAGGGGTACGGTTAGTGTGTGTGTGTGTGTGTGTGTGTGTGTGTGTGTGTGTGTGTGTGTGTGTGTGTGTGTGTGTGTGTGTGTGTGTGTGTGTGTGTGTGATGGGTAGGTTTAGGGGTACGGTGTGTGTGTGTGTGTGTGTGTGTGTGTGTGTGTGTGTGTGTGTGTGTGTGTGTGTGTGTGTGTGTGTGTGTGTGTGTGTGTGTGTGTGTGTGTGTGTGTGTGTGTGTGTGAGAGATGGGCAGGTTTAGGGGTACGGTTAGAGTAGGGGAGAGAATATACAGTTTGCACAGTATAAAAATCATTATGTCTATGGAATGTCTCCATTTAGATAGCAGTGTGAGTGTGTGTTTGCAGTGATTTGATGATTGTCCTCCTCTGCAGTGTTGAAGATGGCATCAGTTCTGCAGAAGCTCATCACTCCTCTGTTCAGCGGGCCGGTTGAGCCGCCCAGGAATAAAGTGACGGTGGTCGGCGTGGGACAGGTTGGCATGGCCTGTGCCGTCAGCATTCTGATACGGGTGAGACTGTGGACGTTATGAAGTCGTTGATCGTGACAGGCTGTTCTCGCCAACAGAATTCAGACTTTGTGACCAAAGCACAAACATATTCCTGGACAAATTCCTTGTTTGTTTATTGATTGTACAAGAGGGTATGAACATATTGCTCATGCTGATGATGTCAGTAGGTCAGTGGGTCACAATATCAATCATTTTTCAGTAGATTTGGGTCATGTTTGTCTGCGCTTGACTTTGATCCCTTTGTCCAACTAGACAAAAGGTGAAGAACCACGGCCAGCACAAACACAGATGAGCAAATCTGAGTCTAACAGGTCAACAAATAACTAGATCAGGACAAAAATAAATTCAGTTTGAAGAAAACCTGTATTGGCCAATGATGTGACATTGATATATATATATATATATATATAATACACAGACTATGATTTCTTTTTTTTCTCACTCTTATCTTTATTGTTTTAGGTAGATAAAACACATAACATGGTGATCTCAGTTTTGAGTATGTTTACAAAATGCAAAAAAAAAAAAAAAAAAAAAAGAACAATTAAACATAAGACAGCAACCGGATGTCGTGATAAAAAACAGACTATGATTTCAATACATTTCTTCTATGAAAAACATTGTTTTAATTATTTTATTTCATATTGTACATTTTTGTGACTCAAAACATCAATAATGTCTAGGTGTAACTGTCTAGAGATTATTCAAGCAAAAAAGTCTCTAAAAACATTATTATATCTATTTTTAATATTATTTCTTTAATATTATTATTTCTTTTTTCCCCCTGTATTTTCATATTATTATTTTTATTATTAGAAGTAGTAGTATAATTATTATTAGTATTATACATATTATTTCTATTTTTCTATTTCTATCTATAATTATGTGTCTAAAAAAGTCAGTGTTTTAAAAATGTATTTTAAAATCAAGTACATACTGGTGTGTAGTATAAGTATATGTAATTTGTGAGTTATTTGTTGTGTGTGTGTGCAGGAGCTGGCAGACGAGCTGGCGCTGGTGGACGTGGTCGAGGACAAACTCAAGGGGGAGATGATGGACTTACAGCATGGAAGTCTCTTCTTAAAGACACCCAAGATCGTCTCAGGCAAAGGTAGCACACTTCCTCTGTCATATACACGCCTCATTCATTGATTCTTCTGTCACCTCAACTCCTCAGTGTTACTCACTCATGCAAAAGTCGCCACTATGATGCTGGTGGTTGCCAGGGTGTTGCTAAGCAGTTGTTAATATGTTTTGTATTATGTTACGATATGGTTGAGTGGTTTGTTTTAAAAGAGAGTGAAATGTTTTGTCCTTCAGATTACTCTGTGACGGCCAACTCTCGTGTGGTGGTGGTGACGGCGGGCGTGCGACAGCAGGAGGGCGAGAGCAGACTCAATCTTGTGCAGAGAAACGTCAACATCTTCAAACACATCATCCCTCAGATCGTCAGATACAGTCCCAACTGCATCCTCATCGTGGTGTCCAACCCAGGTACACACACACACTCTCTGTCACACACTCTCTGTCACACACTCACACTCTCTCGTTCACTCACACACTCTCTCGTTCACACACACACACTCTCTCGTTCACACTCTCACTCTCTCTGGTCACACACTCTCACTCTCTGTCACACACTCACTCTCTCTATCACACACTCTCACTCTTTCTGGTCACACTCTCACTCTCTCTGGTCACACACTCACTCTCTCTGGTCACACACACTCACTCTGTCTGGTCGGTCACACACACACACACACACACTCACTCTCTCTGGTCACACACACTCACTCTCTCTGTCACACACTCACTCTCTCTGGTCACACTCTCTCGTTCACACTCTCACTCTCACGTTCACACTCTCACTCTCTCTGGTCACACACTCTCACTCTCTCTGGTCACACACTCTCACTCTCTCTGTCACACTCTCACTCTCTGTCACACACTCACTCTCTCTGGTCACACACTCACTCTCTCTGGTCACACTCTCGTTCACACTCTCACTCTCACGTTCACACTCTCACTCTCTCTGGTCACACTCTCACTCTCTCTGGTCACACTCTCACTCTCTCTGGTCACACACTCTCACTCTCTCTGGTCACACACTCTCTCTCTGATCACACTCTCACTCTCTCTGGTCACACTCTCACTCTCTCTGGTCACACACTCTCACTCTCTCTGGTCACACACTCTCTCTGATCACACTCTCACTCTCTCTGGTCACACTCTCACTCTCTCTGGACACACTCTCACTCTCTCTGTCACACTCTCACTCTCTCTGGTCACACTCTCACTCTCTCGTTCACACTCTCACTCTCTCGTTCACACTCTCACTCTCTCGTTCACACTCTCACTCTCTCGTTCACACTCTCACTCTCTCGTTCACACTCTCACTCTCTCTGGTCACACTCTCACTCTCTGTCACACACTCATTCTCTCTGGTCACACTCTCACTCTCTCTGTCACACACTCATTCTCTCTGGTCACACTCTCACTCTCTCTGTCACACACTCACTCTCTCTGGTCACACTCTCATTCTCTCTGTCACACACTCACTCTCTCTGTCACACACTCACTCACTCTATCACTCACTCTCTCTGGTCACACTCACTCTCTCTGGTCACACTCACTCTCTCGTTCACACTCTCACTCTCTCGTTCACACTCTCACTCTCTCGTTCACACTCTCACTCTCTCGTTCACACTCTCACTCTCTCTGGTCACACACTCACTCTCTCTGTCACACACTCACTCTATCACTCACTCTCTCTGGTCACACTCATTCTCTCTGGTCACACTATCACTCTCTCTGTCACACACTCACTCTCTCTGGTCACACTCTCATTCTCTCTGTCACACACTCACTCTCTCTGTCACACACTCACTATCACTCACTCTCTCTGGTCACACACTCTTACTCTCTCTGGTCACAGACTCTCACTCTCTCTGGTCACACACTCTCACTCTCTCTGTCACACTCACTCTCTCTATCACTCACTCTCTGGTCACACACTCACTCTCTCTGGTCACACACTCTCACTCTCTCTGTCACACACTCACTCTATCACTCACTCTCTCTGGTCACACACTCACTCTCTCTGGTCACACACTCTCACTCTCTCTGGTCACACACACTCACTCTCTCTGTTACACACTCACTCTCTCTATCACACTCTCACTCTCTCTGGTCACACACTCTCACTCTCTCTGGTCACACACTCTCACTCTCTCTGTCACACACTCACTCTCTCTGTCACACACTCTCTCTGGTCACACACTCTCACTCTCTCTGGTCACACACTCACTCTCTTGGTCACACACACCACACTTTATTTGCGTAAAGACACTCTGGTCAGTCACTCACTCTCTCGGTCACACACACACTCACTCACACCACACTTTATTTGCGTAAAGACACTCCGGTCACACACTCACTCTCCCGGTCACACACACACTCACTCTCTCTGTCACACACACACTCACTCTCTCTGTCACTCTCTCTGTCACACACACACACACACACTCTCTCTGTCACACACACACACACACACACTCTCTCTGTCACACACACACTCACACACACACACTCTCTCTGTCACACACACACTCACTCTCTCTGTCACACACACACACTCACTCTCTCTGTCACACACACTCACTCTCTCTGTCACACACACTCACTCTCTCAGTCACACACACTCTCTCTGTCACACACACCACACTTTATTTGCGTTTCTAACAGTTTTTCTGCTACAGTGGATGTTTTGACGTACGTGACCTGGAAGCTGAGCGGCCTCCCGAAGCACCGCGTCATCGGCAGCGGGACAAACCTGGACTCGGCTCGCTTCCGGTTCCTGATGGCCGAGAGGCTGGGCATCCATCCCAGCAGCTTCAGCGGGTGGATACTGGGAGAACACGGAGACTCCAGCGGTGAGACGATCCAGACCAGTGTGTGTGTGTGTGTGAGAATATATTAGTAAAGATATTTATATTACTATTATATAAAATAAATGTATACAGTATTTGTATAAATATTTGTTTATTTAATTATATAAAATATAAATTAAAGTATAATATTAAATTATAAATAAATAATAATGAATAATAAAATATATTAAAAATAATACATAATAAAATATTAGTGAAATAATTATCATTTGCATTAATTATAAAATAAATATAAATTATGTAATTAATAAAATATATTAGGATTATGTATAATAAAAATATAAAAATAATTATAATTCTTATGCATTATTAGCATAAATACTAATTAATATAATAAATAATAAAATAGTAGTTATTAAAATAATTATTAATATTTATTATTCAAGATTCAAATAATATGAATTATTGTGTTCTTATAATGTTTTTATAAAATGCATTCTATTAATTACCAATAAACATAAAATAAAATAAAACCATAAATATTGCCATCAAATTCTGAACATTAATATCACTCAAGAACTCATGGCCTCTGTGTGTTTGTTTTGCAGTTCCTGTTTGGAGCGGCACTAATGTGGCAGGAGTCAGTCTGCAGAAACTCAATCCTGATATCGGCAAAGACACGGACAGAGAGAACTGGAAAGAAACGCACAAGAAGGTCGTGGACAGGTTCGTCAATGAGTTCGTCTCTTAGATATTAGTCCTAATTAATGAATTAGCATGTGAAAGGAACAATCAACATTAAAAAAATATACAACTCTGCATGATTGATTCAGTGTTGTGTCTCGTTATCTCACAAATAAATATACTTTAGAATTCAGTTTGGTTAAATTAGAGACAGAAATGAGTATGCACTACTCTTTATTGATGTGTTCACCGCAGTGCCTATGAGGTGATCCGACTGAAAGGTTACACTAACTGGGCCATCGGCTTGAGCGTGGCCGACCTGAGCGAGAGTCTGATGAAGAACCTGAACCGAGTCCATCCCGTCTCCACCATGGTGAAGGTCAGGACAGGGTTACTGAACCCTACATATAATACACACACTAATGTTCAACACTTCAGGGTCTGTTAGAGTTTAAAAAAGAAAACGGAAATAATACTTTTATTCAGAAAAGACGCATTAAATTGATCAAAAGTGACAGTAAAGACATTTGGTTACACTTTATTTTAAGGTGTCATTATTACAGTGTAATTATATATTTAAGTACTGAGTAATATTAATCAACTACATGTACTTACTATAGGGTTAGTGTAGGATTAGGGTTTGGTTGAGGGTTAGTTGCATATAATTATGCATAATTTACTGTTATTACTATGGTAAGTACATGTAACATATGTAACAAGGACACTGTAAAATAAAGTGTTACCAGACATTTATAAAGTTATATTTGACAGTTATAATGCTTGTGATAATATGATTGCTTGTAAGTAGTTAGTTATCACACATTAATCCAGTAAATGTTTCCCACAGTGTAAAGATACAACCCCTAAAGTCTTGACCACAGAAAAAGCTATTAAAAATATCCACAAATTTCCCCAAAACAATGCATTTATTAAACAAGTTCATGCTATAGTGGGGCATGTTGTCATACTGACATCAAAGAGATACTTCACCCAAAAAAGTTTAATTCTGTCAGTAATTCCTCTCCCTCACGTCGTTGCAAACCCCGTAAGGCTTTCGTTCATCTTCGGAACGCAAATGAAGATCTTTCTGATGAAATCTGAGAGGTTTCTGTCCCTCCATTGACAGATACGCACTTTTGCACTACCACTTTGACGCTTCAAAAAGTAGATCGTTAAACTAATCCATATGAATTTAGTGGTTTAGTCCAAATTTTCTGAAGAGACACGACTCAAAAGTCTTACGGGTTTGGAACGACATGAGGGAGAGTAATTCATGACAGGTCATAACCCTTTCATTAGTTCGCCTGCCCATTCAGCCCATATATGTGACTCTGGACCACAAAACCAGTCACATGGGTCAATTCTTTGAAATTGAGGTTGTACCTGAATAAATAAGCTTTCCATTGATGTGTGGTTTGTTATGATAGGACAATATTTGGCAACTATTTGAAAATCTGGAATCTGAGGGTGCAAAAAAATCTAAACATTGAGAAAATCTCCTTTAAAGTTCTGCGTTTATGTTCATGATTGTGCTGCATTCACTCACAAAAATAAATGTTTTATATATTTACGGTAGGAAATTTACAAAATATCTTCATGGAACATGATCTTTACTTAATATCCTAATGATTTTTGGCATAAAAGAAAAATCGATAATTTTGACCCATACAATGTATTATTGGCTATTGCCACAAATATACCCGTGCGACATGTGACTGGTTTTGTGATCCAGGGTCACATGTAGTACGCTCGTAATGATGATTGACAGGACTGAATGTTCCTCCCGAACCTACGTTTTGAACTTCATTTAATATCCTACAGTAAACCAATGATGAAACCCATTTCCAGGCCTGAACGCAGATGTGTGTTGCAGGGCATGTACGGGATCGGGGACGAGGTGTACCTGAGCCTGCCGTGTGTGTTGAACAGCGCTGGAGTGGGCAGTGTGGTCAACATGACTCTGACCAGCGACGAGGTCTCGCAGCTGAAGAAGAGCGCAGACATGCTGTGGCACATCCAGAAAGACCTGAAAGACCTGTAACGCTCGCTAACTCACGACCAAGAGCTTTTATTCACAGCGTCTGATGTTTGATCACTGCTTTAAGACACGTGTGAGCGGTTCACTAGAGGTGTTGCGTTTTTAAAATATCCTAGTATTAAGTAATGCAAACATGCACTGCCTGGCCAAAAATAAGTCTCTCTTTGGATTTAAATATGCAAATGCTTAAGAGTCTATCATTATTGCAGTGATTATTATGTTTCCAGCATGTTTGGCAATAGTTCCTCTAACCATAATTGATGGAGTGTGTAGCTTTTCATCTCTTAAACAACCATGTATGAAGACACATCATGGCCATATTCCAGGATGACAATGTCCAGATTCCTCAGGCTCAGATTGTGAAGGAATGGTTGTGAGGAAACATGAAGAATCATTTTCACACATGAATCGTCTCCTCTGAGTCCAGGGGCCGGTTTCACAAAGATAGACTTTGACTATGGCTTAGATATAGTAGATAGTCAGACTTCAGAGAGACATCTAAATCAGACCGTTGCACAAAGCACTTAAGACTCTGACTATCTTAAGTAGGACTACACTGCAATGCATTCTGGGTAAAATAAGACACTTTTCAAAACAAAAAAACATGGCGGATCGAGTAAGCGCATTCAGCCGCTCAGTGCAGTTTACCCCAGCGGAAAATATGTGTTTGTTGGAGGAGTATAACAGTTGCAAGGACATTTTACTTGGGAAATTTAGCGGAGAATGTAGTAACAAGAAGAAATGTTTCAATTATGAGCCATTTCCCTTTTCTTTTGGCTGTTTGTAATGTAACTGATTGTTACTGCTGGTTGCCAAGGTAACACAGAGTCTTAGACCTAAGTTAGCCTGGGGGTAAGGGGTCTAATTCTTTTGGTCTAAATTAAGTCAGTCTTTATTTTTGTGAAACAGTCTAACTTGCATTAGACTAGTCTATGAGCACATTTTAGACTTGCCTAACACTATAGACCGGTCTAAAATAGCTTTGTGAAACCGGCCCCAGATCTTACATTCACTGAAAGTCTCTGGGATGTGCTGGAGGAGACTTTACAGAGTGCTGGACTCTTGCATTTACAATAACACAAGATCTGGACCAAAAACTGATGCACCTCGTGATGGAAATAACATCACAACATTTAAAGGGATACTCCACTTTTTTTGGAAATAGGCTCATTTTACAACTCCCCCAGAGTTAAACAGTTGAGTTTTACTGTTTTCAAATCCATTCAGCCGAACTCCGGGTCTGGCGGTACCACTTTTAGCATAGCTTAGCATAATGAATTGAACCGGACAAGACCATTAGCATCTCTCTCAAAAAAATGAACAAAGAGTTTTGATATTTTTCCTATTTAAAACTTGACTCTTCTGTAGTTGCATCGTGTACTAAGACCGACGGAAAATGAAAAGTTGCGGTTTTCTAGGCTGATATGGCTAGGAACTATACTCTCATTCCTGCGTAATAATCAAGAAACTTTGCTGCCGTACCATGAGTCCAGCAGGCGTAATGATATGATGTGACACCTGATAATAGTCCCCAGCTCAGTAGCCTATTATCAGGCGGCATGCGCTGCGTCATATCATTACGCCTGCTGGACTCATGGTACGGCAGCAAAGTTTCTTGATTATTACGCAGGAATGAGAGTATAGTTCCTAGCCATATCAGCCTAGAAAATCGCAACTTTTCATTTTCCGTCGGTCTTAGTGCACGATGCAACTACAGAAGAGTCAAGTTTTAAATAGGAAAAATATCGAAACTCTTTGTTCATTTTTTTGAGAGAGATGCTAATGGTCTTGTCCGGTTCAATTCATTATGCTAAGCTATGCTAAAAGTGGTACCGCCAGACCCGGAGTTCGGCTGAATGGATTCGAAAACGGTAAAACTCAACTGTTTAACTCTGGGGGAGTTGTAAAATGAGCCTATTTCCCAAAAAAGTGGAGTATCCCTTTAAAGACTACTTTAGAAAAACTGATGCCAAACATGTAACATGCTAGAAACATAATAATCACTGCAATAATGATCCAATCATTGACTCTTAAGCATTTGCCTGTTTAAATCCAAACAGCGACTTTTTGTTTGTTTGGCTGGACAGTGTATAAATCGTACTATCAAATGATTTAGGTGTTTAATTTACATACTTAAAATAATCAGAAACACATGACTGTCTCTGTAAAACAGATCTTGGTGCTTATGGTGAAATATAGCAAATATTATACGCTACAAGTCAAAAGTTTGGATACAATTTACTGAATTGATGTTTAAAAACCTTTTGATCCAAAAGTTTATGCTCAAATTAGCTATATAATTTTGTCAACATTTGATTTGCATACTAAATTTATTTTTATGCATGCATTGGATCAGATTGTGAAGGAAAACCATCAAGCGTTCAGGTTTAAAAACCTCCCATGATGCATTTCGAGATGGTTGATGCATGCCCTGACAGAGTACGAAGAACTGGAATCCAGACAAAGAAAAAACTCAAATATGAGAGTTTTCATTTCTCACTTTTGATCACAAAATGTGAAAAATAGCCATAAAGAATAAGTAGGTGTGTCCAAACTTTTGATTGACATGGTTGCTCTTCCAAATGACTGTTGGTTACAGGAACTACTCAAATGTACGCACTAAATGTTGATATTGAAGTGCAATATGTAAGGCAAATGCTACAAATATATACACTTTGTGTAATGTTTGCACTTGTATAAGGCTTTAAATGTGATGTCGGGCAACTGGACCATCAAGGATTTAATCCATTTATTAAACAGAATCTTTGTCGGTAAAAATGTATATTAGTCTCACATTTCAAGTATGTACAAATACTTAAACAAGTCAGTCATGTATCATAACAGCATATCACACAGGTTGCTGAATTTCCTGGTGAGCACGAAGAGATGAAACAGTCTCCGCTCCACTAGGTGGAGCTCATGTGGAAAACATCCAAATTAGCCTCATGATGTTGATGATTAAAAAGAGCGAGACAAACCAGTTGGCACGTAAAAAACATCATTATTTTTTTTAAAAACAGTAACGACTTTATTCAGAACCCAGTGATTCCTTCATTGTTCGCTCGTCGTCGTTTCGGGGTGCAGTCGGTGGTCCCCGTCGCCCCCTGGAGGGAGACGCATGATGCAGCAACAATGACAGCGCCTGACTTGGTTTGGTTATCAGTCCCAGAAAAAACACAAACTTCTTCACAGGTAAAATATCAAAAATCTGATCTGTGGTTCAGAGAGGTCGGCCAGCAAGACGCCGAGCCCGAAGCACATCATGACAAATATAAATAAGAGCCACTCATAGAAAACTAAACCGTTGACCGTTATACCATCGTGTTGCTCTCGCCGACTTTATCCACTAGCTGAAAGAGAAACACAAAAACACAATTGTCAAAATGAATCATTTGACAGGATTTTTGTCATGCAAGCGCAAAATACCAAACCAGTGACAAGAGTCGGCGAACTGTGGTTTACTTACTCCACTGATACCGGGAAGGTTCAGTAAAGATCCCAGAATAGGCACCCGCCTAATGAAGCCAATCGCTACTGGGAAAAAGCCCCTGAAAACAGACGGACACACAATTAAAATCAAGTATTATTCAAATTCACCATAAAACCAGTATTTATTATAAATGATTTATCCATGCACATCATTTTTTGAAAAATGAATGTGCCCTCATAATCAATCAATCAAAATAACTTCCTCTCGCAGCGACATTTTTTCTCTGATGATGCGTTCACTGGCGTGAGGGCGGGGCAACCTGTCACTCACATGAGATCGACCAATAGCAAACCACAACCATCCAAATCAATTCCCCATGGACAAAATCAAGCCCCGCCCTACATTTGTTCTTGTTTGCGAACTACTTATACTACGCCCACTTCTTGTGAAGAAAAAGTACATACTTTTGAGTGTGTAGCAGAAGAGTATACAAGCTTTAAGACATACAATCACATCATAAAAATCGCATAATAAATTAGTGTTTGTAGTTCTGAACCGAATCCTCCTCCAAAGCGCAATGGGTTGTGGGTAATATTAGCCGTTAAGAGTGTGCATGGAGCCACACTTCGAAAATCGAGCAAAAATAGTAGACCTTATAGATGCTCTTTTCAATAAACAATGCTTTGTAAAACACTTTTTTTTAATCTCACGTACTATTTAGGATGGATAATACACACATTGGTCAGATATACGTTACAAACAGGTGTGCCGCAAAAGTGAAGCTAAATCATTGATCGCCCCCTGGTGGCTGGCTGCAGTATAGCTCATAAAACCCACTCTCCATGTAATCAAATGGGACGTGAGCCAAACCAAAAAATTAAATTACAATTAAAATAATAATTTTTTTGTCATTTTAGGTAGTTCTTATCCACACTGAAATATGCTATAAAAACGCGGTGTAACATCATGATTTGACAGCTGTGCTTGCGATCGAGTCCGCAGGAGTGGGAGTATAGACCTTATTCAGAGCAGCGCCATGACAGGTATAAAAACGAGGCTGTGAGGGATAGACTTGCCGTGTTTTCATTGGTATCCGCTGTAAAAGCTAGATCATTAAAAAAAATGTCCACAGCTCATGTTGTCTGGAGTTTTTGTACATTTCTTGGAAAGATATTTTTGCAGTGTTTCGTCAGCAACACATGAAATAAAAGTACAACCCACTGAAGAGACGTACGTCTATCCCTCACAGCCTCGCTTTCATTCCCATTCAGAATCAAAGATGGCGCTGCTGTGAATAAGGTCTATGGGCGGGACCTTGATACCAGTGAGTGACTTGGGCTCTAAATTATGTAATCGTCAACAACCTTTCTGGGATGTTTTGGGGACATTTTCTACAGTCAAAAGAAGTGGAGACATGTCATCCATATCTTTTTTTGTTTTTTTGTTAAATCTGTTAATCTTGAACAAAAAAAGTTACATAGTGTAGCTTTAAATAAATAAAAATAAACCCCTTTATGGTCATGCAAAACCACCCTGTCAGGGTTTGTGAATAAAACAGCAACAACAACAACTCACCGGAAAAGAAGGAAAAATCCATAGACCTCCAGAACTACGCCTACAATCGGCCATCCGATGAGCACCACGAAAACACCTCCCAGGAAGAAACCGGTGGCTTTCATTTTATGCCGCTGGAAGAAGAACCTGAAAGTCCGTTCCAGCCCGATAACAAATGAGAGACCTGCAACGAACAAGATCTACAGACACACATAGACATCCATGTTCAGTTCAAGGAGGGTTTCATTTCATGACACAAATCTGAGCATTCACATCACATTTTACTCCATTCAAACACAACTTTGTTCCCATGCTAAAGCACACACTCACATTTCCTATGGCCAAGAGTGCTTTATCAAAGAACAGAATCATTCCGAAGAAGAGGAAAAACACGCCGAAACCCGTCAGCCCCATCCCGATCTCTGAGCAAACACAAGGACAGACTTCATTAGTGCTGAATTACAAAGCTGTAGAGAGTTACTGCATGCAAATGAGTCATATTTCAGAGGTTCAAGTATACAAGTAATACTGTTGTACAACTTGCAATTGTATTAAGCTTTTTCTTTTTTATGCTTTGGAAAAGATTTGATTACCATTTACCATGGTATTTGCATAGTACACCACAGCACTTGTTCAGAGAATGCCATGGTAATGTATCTTTCATAGATAGATAGATAGATAGATATACAGACATAGATGATAGACAGATAAACATAGAAGATAGATAGATAGATAGATAGATAGATAGATAGATAGATAGACAGATGATAGATAGATAGATAGACAAACATAGATGATAGATAGACATAGATGATAGATAGATAGATAGATAGATAGATAGATAGATAGATAGATAGATAGATAGATAGATAGATAGATAGAATGTGGTAATACCATAGAACAGCAACAGTATAATATGGTCTATAAATCTAATGATTACCATATTTACATACTATAGTATTACACTAGCCTTCGGGCTAATTTGGGTACATTTACATGCATGGATGTTTATTAATGTACACTTTCCCTTTTTGAAATAAATAAATAAAACCATAATGGCAGTGCTATTACCATGGCATCGCCGTTCTTCATTAATTTTTAAGAGTTTTACAATATTTGATTGTACTGTTAGAGGCCAGGCCGTCTATCCTCATTCATTCCCTTTCATCACTTTAGGAACATTTCCAGCTTTAAAGCCGCATTTTCACTATTTCTATCACGACTAACATAACGCAAACATACAGTAAATTTGACTTACTCTGTGAATCCGATAATGAAATCATGTTTGTGTTGTGTATCAGCTGCTTTACTGACTGAAGAGTAAAACTGTTCTGTGTGTGATCGCCACGACACCGGAAACACGTAGAGATACTTTAAAAGCCTGAAATGACGCAGAAACGCGCTGCAAATTTTTTTTTACATAATTTATAGTATTGTCATTATTATTTACTTTATTTTATTTAAAAGCTATTTTATTACTACCTCTCGCGATTATGCAACTCCAACGTAAATACTGGCAAAGTTTGTTCGTTTAAATAAACCTACTCGCTTCCGTTTGTGATGCTGGGAAATGTAGTTTTCATTCGTACCCGGATGCATTCTGAATTAGAGACAAAAAACTACAAATCCCGCATGTCTGTCGCTAGACGTGTTCATTGAAGTGCAGGAACATTTACAAATGTATTATTCACAATGCCAGCAGCCGGATTAGTGTAAAGCTGAAATAACTGCTGAAATAAGTGTTTCATTTTAACCTTTAACAATGAATACGTTGTTTGCGACCAGTTTGGTGTTTGTTGGTTGCTGCAGCAATGTTGTGTTTTTGGAACTTTTGGTTAGGTGAGTTGCATTTCTCTCATTTATGATCATTCAGTGTCAGTCATTTCTGATATGCTGTCAGTTCTCACTTCTTTAAATCACATATTTTACAGGGATTTCCCAGGATGTGGAAATATTGTCACATTTGCCCAGTTTGCCTTCATCGCACTGGAGGGGTTCATCTTTGAGGCAAACTTTGGACGCAAAAAGCCACACATACCCCTCAGGTTAATAATTTGTACATTTTGCATGTACACACGTGCATTTTAATTCTAACTATTTGCTTTTGGCTTCTCAGACTAGATTAGTAGTTGATTCCCATCCCATTATGTTATATGTGCAATTGTGCGTTCATTCATTCATTCATTTTTACAAAAATAAAATGCACTTTATGCATTTTTACTGAAACAACCAGTTTTGCTTGTTGAACGAGGTGGTAAAAGGCAGTTTACCATTATTAATTATTATATTATTATAGGTGAAAGGTGGACGCCTTGCTTTGTCACTGGTACAGGCGATTTGCAAGTCAAAGCTCTGTTCAGAGAGCTTTGACAGATCAGTGTTGTGAACATTATGTATATGTATATGTGTTTATATATATATATATTCAGTGTGCATGCTTTTTCATGATGTACATATTTGGGTAACACTTTATTTTAAGGTGACATGAGTTACACATTACTACATGTACTTACTATAGTAATAACAGTAAATTATGCATAATTACAAGTAACTAACCCTAAACCCAACCTTAACCCTAACCGCAACTCTATAGTAAGTACATGTAGTTAATTAATATTACTTATTTGAGTAAATACAATGTAACTACGTCACCTTAAAATAAAGTGTAACTCATATTTGCATCGAATATCGGATATAAAAACTGGATACCACTTGCTGAATGTGGTGTTGTGACAACAATATAGCATACTGCAGAATGTTTCATATACTTGAAAGCTAATATACTGCACTGCACAGTGTACGTTTCAATATTTTAGATGCCATGGGCCCCCAAATATGATTATGTGAGAGAGCCCATCTTAAAATATATTTTATAAACACCCAGTTTCTATAAAAACACTTTTTTTAAATAATTTAATAATAATAATAATTTACAGATTTTTAATTTTTATTTATTGATTTATATTTTAATATTATTATTTTTAATCTAATGTATTTATTTACTTATTTTATTTTTATTATTTATTTTATTCTCATTTAGTTATTTATTTATAAAAAAAAAAAAAAATGACTGGACTTTTCCACGTGCTCCCGTCACTCCCTGGACTCCAGTGTGAAAACTCCGGCGTTACACTCGTATTCCATTCCAAACATAGTCGTGCAGTTTTGAACCTCAGCGAGATGACTTATGTTACAGGCTTTGTGCTAAATCTAGAATCACTGACCAGATAAGACGCATCTCTTACATTCAGTGGTTCTTAACTGGTTTTGCTTCAGGACAGATTTTGTACTGTACTTCAGGTGGGCATCTGTAAAATAAATACAAATTACCTTAGTTAAGCATTGCAATTTATACGTTTAATTAATGTTTTATTTTTTTCAGTATGCATGCAAATCTGTTCATGTTGGAATCTGCCTAATTTGACTTAGTAACAGATGAATTTGAAGCAAAATATTGTATGGATGCTCATATGGTTTAGATGCATTACATTATCTGCATTCAGCATTGATTTTCCCTCTTGTCCATCAGAAGCTACAGCTTAACGTCGCTGTCTTTCATGACTTTCAATGTCCCTCTTCTTTTGCAGTAACTACGTGATCATGGTGACTATGTTCTTTACCGTCAGCGTTATCAATAACTACGCCCTGAACTTTAACATCGCCATGCCACTGCATATGATCTTCAGATCAGTGAGTGTCATTCGTTTCATTCATTCATTGCTTTGGACTGTGCCTTATAGATCTTTCTAACCTCTCGTTTTGTGCACAGGGATCTTTAATAGCAAACATGATTCTCGGGATTGTCATCTTGAAGAAAAGGTATGCTGAAGATCATGCACAAAATCATTACTGAAAGAGGACCTATTATGTCTTTTTATATGTTCATCTTTTCTTTAATGTGTAATGCTGGTGTTTGAGCATGAAAAAGCTCTGCAAAGTTATAAAGCACAAAGTTCTTCATGAGTTATTCTCTATATCAGTGTCAGTGTTTCTGAACTCCCTGAAACAAGAGTTGTAGTCTTGAGTTTCTTCCGGGAACGAACACGTCACAATATTACTCATTTAAATAATTAATGCGCAGATTAAAGGGGCGGGGCCTGGTTGAGTTAGTTAGGAGTGTGTTGAAACTGGAGGTTATGGTAAGGGGCGGGACATTTCCTAAACACTGACCAATCACAACACACTGATCCACCCGACCAATCAGAGCACATTGTGCTTTTCAGAAGGAGGGGCTTCATAGAGACAGGAACTAAACAGAGCGTTACTGACAGACTGGGAAGAGAGGAGCCGCAACAATGGAGAATATGAGGAAAATTAAATCTAAATCAAGACTTTGTGAAAGGGCATAATAGGTCCTCTTTAACTTTCAGTTTATTGTTCAGTCACATTATTACTTTACAGATATTCGATGAGTAAATATCTCTCCATCGCGCTGGTGTCTCTGGGCATTTTCATATGCACTATTATGTCGGCCAAACAAGTGGTGAGTTGCAAAATACTGTGTTAGTACTTGTTTCACATTATAAAAGGCACAACATACTTGCATTTCAATGGTTTATTTCACATTTTATCTGCACCTAATACATCAGGTTTGATCCTTCTGTAGAGTGTTGAGAAAGGGGCCACAGAGGAAGATGGTGTTTATGCCTTCATGCATTGGCTTCTGGGTAATATCCTCACTGCACATTCAGTGTTTTGGCATTTACTAAAAATAAGCATTTAAAATGGTTGTATCCACATTATTAGAAGAATGTATAATGTTTCATACGGTAATTCACTTAAGATTTGCACAGGACCGTTCAGTTTGGGTCAGCATTTATATTTATATGAGATCTTGAATGGTTGTATATATACTGCATACTGCTAAAATAGTATCAGGAGTGTGTTAGTATGCTATTCTGAACCTACCCTAAAACAGTTATAGAGTAAATGTGTGAAGTGAAATCCTTCTGAACTTTATTTTTTATTTGAGATTACCCATAACCAGTCTCGTAAGCAAGATATTCCATTAAATTAAAAGTGCTGTTGTGTTTCAGGTATCGCCATGCTGACGTTCGCCTTGCTGATGTCTGCAAGGATGGGGATTTTCCAGGAAACTCTGTACAAGAAGTATGGAAAACACTCGAAGGAGGCTCTGTTCTACAATGTGAGTCCCTAACTGTACATATGATGCTGTCATATATGAGTTTGTGGGATAAAGTCTAACTTCTCGGCCTTTATTTCAGCACTGTTTGCCGTTACCAGGGTTCATCCTGCTGTCAACGGACATCTACAAACACGCCGTGCTCTTCAGCCAGAGCTGTGAGTCTCATTCAACAGGGAGTCATTTAGGCCCTGTTTACTCCTGGGGCCGGTTTCACAAAGCTATTTTAGACCGGTCTATAGTGTTAGACAAGTCTAAAATGTGCTCATAGACTAGTCTAATGCAAGTTAGACTGTTTTTACAAAAATAAAGACTGACTTAATTTAGACCAAAAAAATTAGACACCTGACCCCCAGGCTAACTTAGACTCTGTGTTACCTTGGCAACCAGCAGTAACAATCAGTTACATTACAAACAGCCAAAAGAAAAGGGAAAATGGCTCATAATTGAAACATTTCTTCTTGTTACTACATTCTCTGCTAAATTTCCCAAGTAAAATGTCCTTGTAACTGTTATACTCCTCCAACAAACACATATTTTCCGCTGGGGTAAACTGCACTGAGCGGCTGAATGCGCTTACTCGATCCGCCATGTTTTTTGTTTTGAAAAGTGTCTTATTTTACCCAGAATGCATTGCAGTGTAGTCCTACTTAAGATAGTCAGAGTGTTAAGTGCTTTGTGCAACGGTCTGATTTAGATGTCTATCTGAAGTCTGACTATCTACTATATCTAAGCCATAGTCAAAGTCTATCTTTGTGAAACCGGCCCCTGGTGTTAAGATGTGTTTTGGTCGATCGGATCACATGTAGATGACACTAAATACAGGTGTAAACGGGGTCTAAAACGTTTTGAGCTTGTCCACTTTCGACACTTCCAGAGGGAGTTGAAAACACATTAGACCGGATTGCTTTCGTAGTGTAAACGCTCATGTGATCGAATGTGTTCAAACAGCCACAGAAGACCGTCTTCTCTCCGTCTACTGATCTAATGAGTAAAAAAAATTTGGTTTGGTTTGAAGATAAATTTACTTGGAAAAAAAAGTTTGTTGAGACAAACTTTAAGTTGGCTTGAGAAAGCCGAACCAGAAAGTTTGAAGAAGTTTAAAGTTGTTTAAAGCTAAAATGGGAATGTGTCTCCCTAGTCTACTTGTGATCCGACCGTCCAACACGCATCTTAATACCAGGAGTAAAGTAACATGGCCTTAGTAAATTAGTCCTCATCACTATATACTACTGTTCAAGAAGTTAGGGTTGGTATGTTTTTAAAAATATATATATATATTTTTTTTAAAGAAGTTTCTACGGAAGAGGATTAGGGCCAAGCAATAATAAAAAAATAAAACCATCTCGAGATTAAAGTCATTATAATGCGAAATTAAACTCGTTAAATTTCGAGAGAAAAAAGTCGAAATACAATCTTGAGAATAAACTCATTAAATATCGAGAATAAAGTCGTTGTGTTTCGAGAAAAAAATCGTTAAATTTTGAGAAAAAAACTTGAAATACAATCTTGAGAATAAACTCATTAAATTTCGAGAATAAAGTCGTTGTGTTTCGAGAAAAAACTCGTTAAATTTTGAGAAAAAAACTTGAAATACAATCTTGAGAATAAACTCATTAAATTTCGAGAATAAAGTCGTTGTGTTTAGAGAAAAAGCTCGTTAAATTTCGAGAAAAAAGTCAAAATACAATCTTGAGAATAAACTCATTAAATATCGAGAATAAAGTCGTTGTGTTTCGAGAAAAAACTCGTTAAATTTTGAGAAAAAAACTTGAAATACAATCTTGAGAATAAACTCATTAAATTTCGAGAATAAAGTCGTTGTGTTTCGAGAAAAAACTCGTTAAATTTCGAGAAAAAAAAGTCGAAATACAATCTTGAGAATAAACTCATTACATTTCGAGAATAAAGTTGTTGTGTTTCGAGATAAAACTCGTTAAATTTTGGGGAAAAAAAAGTCGAAATACAATCTTGAGAATAAACTCATTACATTTCGAGAATAAAGTTGTTGTGCTTCGAGAAAAAACTCGTTAAATTTCTAGAAAAAAAGTCGAAATACAATCTTGAGAATAAATTCATTACATTTCGAGAATAAAGTTGTTGTGTTTAGAGAAAAAACTCGTTAAATTTCGAGAAAAAAACTTGAAATACAATCTTGAGAATATTTCGACAATTTCGAGAATAAAGTCGTTTTATTGTGTGGAATAAAATGTGTAATATATGTGTGGAAACTGTGATACAATTTTTTTTTTTTTTCAGGATTCTTTGGTGAATAGAAAGTTCAAAAGAACAGCATTTATTAAAAATAGAAATCGAATAATTACTGTCACTTTTGATAAATGAAATGCATCCTTGCGGAACAAAAGTGTTTATTTCTGTGAATATAAGCCTTAAAAAGTTTCTCTCGATGACCTTCTCTCAAAGCTCCAGTGGAAATCCCTGTGATTGGTCAGTCTATGCCAGTCATGTGGTTTTACCTGCTGATGAACGTCATCACCCAGTATCCTTTCATATTTGTCAAATTAACATGTTGTTTATGGGCTTTATTGGACAGGACTGTAGAATCCTAATTGCATGCCAAGAGTCAGTTTTATATTGCGTATATCGTCCTTATCCAGGTTTCTCAGATATGTGTGTATCCGCGGCGTCTTCATCCTGACCACAGAGTGCGCCTCGCTCACGGTCACACTGGTGGTGACACTGCGCAAGTTTCTGAGCCTCATTATTTCCATCCTGTACTTCAGTAATCCCTTCACAGCCTGGCATTGGGTGGGAACGGGCGTGGTGTTCCTGGGAACGCTGCTCTACACGGAAGTGTGGTCCAGCGTTCGTGTGGCAATGAAAGGAGAGAAAGCCCACAAGAAGGCAGAGTAAACTGTACAGGAGTTGCAATACCTCTTTAGTTCCGTGCGAGTGTGTTTGTTGTCACTTTTCATTGATTTACTGTGAATGGATGAGCTTGAAGTGTGTTTGGGCCAATTTTATGAGCTGTTTTTGAGCCAGATGTGTGTGTAGGTCTGTTAGAGCATTTGTGTGTAAGCTTGCACAATCCTTGACCTGTTTCAGATGTTTTTTTGCAGAAATAGACACTCCTTTTGTTCCTGCCACCATATTTACTTCACATAGATCTACTTCAATCAGGACTTGCAGCTAACCCAGTGTGTATTAATTTCCACAACAAGTATTTATTTATTTTCCGCTTTTATTATCACACCCAGTTTCGGTAAGTCAGCGGAATGTGTCGGCCCACTTACTTGTGTAAAATAATAAAGTAAATATGACAACAAAAGGTAATGCAATACAGTTTTGTAATCATTTTAAGCTGTAGTCATTATATCAGTTTTGACATTAGCGCTTCGTCAGGGTGTGCTAAAGCAATACTGTAGAAAACAAGACTGCCAAAACTGTATGAGTGTTGTTCATGAGGCTACAATTTGTAATGTTGCATGGATTTGTGTAAAAAAACCTTTGTTTTCTATCAGCTAACACAGAGACCTCATAAACTAAAGGAAATCTTTGTCTTCTTTATTGGCTTTAAAAGCGTTGTACCTCCATGTGTCTGAGGGATCAATTCCTAGGCTTTTTATTGAATGTGGCTCATGTTGATCTCATGAACTCACACAGTATTCTTTGCAAAAAATCAGCATTATTCCACCAAAATACAATAATTAATGGAGTTATTATTAATATTGTAACAGTAAAATAATGAGGGATTGCGTGTATGATTTACATTTTTAGTACACAGAAACAGTTTGTTTTTACCATTTTGAATAATAATGAATAATAATAATCACCTCATGTATTATTTACATATATTAGCCACGCCCCCTATTGCATGAGAGACTACATTAAATATATTTTTCTTGTTCCCATTTGCTCACATAGCAAAAGCAAAACTCCACTGTAGTGTTTTCCACAACTTTCAAAAGAGGAAAATATACAGAGAGAATGATAACGACAGTCGGAAGAGAGAAAGTTGTCAATTTGACAGAAACACCCTCATAGCAGCGTTAATTAGTTTATTTTGTAATCTGATGCAAAGGTAATATAATACAAGGTATAGTGTTATAAATGTACGTAATTATAAAAAAAAATGGGCCTATATATATATATACATATATACGTGTGTGTGTGTGTGTGTATATATATATATATATATATATATATATATATATATATATGTGTGTGTGTGTATATGAAGAGTTCAGATGCAAAATTTTCTTCTAGAATGATCATTTTGATCAAGCTCGTATATTTAAGTTCAATAATTTCACTTAAATGGCAATGCAAATTACCTATTATTTGTCATTTAAGTGAAATTACTGAACTTAAATATACAAGCTTTATAAAAATTATAATTCTAGGAGAAAATTTTAGATGGCACTTAGAGGCTTTTGCATCTGAACTCTTCATATATATATGTCTGTGTGTATATGCATTTATATATATATATATATGGATTTACATTATATTACTAGCCACGCCCCCAAACATCACGAAAAGCAGTCAGAAGAATGTCCACTTCAAGTGCTTCTAAACTTTACATATTTTATGATTCCATATACATATAAAACGTATGTTGAAAAAACATTTATTCTCGATTATAAACGTTTATTATCTGCCAATATAATTCGCTGTCTCTCCGGAGGTTTGAATGAACGCGGGGCTGTGGACAGACATTCCTCAGGGTGTGTGAGCAGTCTATGGGTGAGAGACTGAGTGGGAAGGGCCGGTCTGAACACGAGCTTTTCGGCAGATATAGAAGCCCCTACTGAATTTCCCATCAGCTAAATCCCGTTTTTTGTATTTTATGTACAATAATTATCACATTAAACTATAGAGGTAAAGGTACACCGTCGCAGTGATGGGAGGCAACAGCAGCTCGCGCCACGTTTCCCTCGATGAGGCCGATGAGGTTACATTCGTAAAGGGCATTCGGGTAAGTGCAAGTTACTAGTTAACAATACACTTAGGAAAAAGAGTTTTCCCTTTTCGTTATTAAGTAGTTATGGCTTCATAATCTCTATTCCTCATACAAAACTTTCTTTGGTGCTTGCTTAAGAACGTAAGTTTGTTGTTGTACGTATTGAACTGCAGTTTCACTGATTCAGTCGAAGTCTTGTAGCATTGCAATATCGTGCAAAAATGCAAGAAATGCATTGGTTGTGGAGATTTCAGTCGAAGTCTTATATCATTGGAATATCGTGAACAATGCAAGAAATGCACTGTTTGTGGAGGGTGTAGAACAAAATGTACTGCTGTGCAGGGCATGTTATGTTAAATATAGCCTATGGGCCATGCATGTTTTGACCTGATCTGCATACTAAGCATGCATGCATGCATACTACACCTAGACATGACTGGTCAACTTTCGTATTACCTATAGACATATTGTAGTACCATGGTACATGAATTTGGTTGCCAGTTTATATCAATGAATAATATTATTGGTATGCTGTACCATGATTTAGGCAAAGTACTTAATTAATGATAATTTCAATCAATTCCTGCATTATTTGCAATTGCTTGCATTAAAAAAATTAAAAAATAACGCAATATCAGCTAATGAATATCCACGAATCCTGGTATTAATATCACAAAGTTTGAAAAAGATTAGTAAATTCAATTTGGACAACAATAATCTGGACAAACTAGTTATACGAGATCCTTGTGGGACGATCATACACTTAAACTTTTAGGTGATGCAGAAAATGTTCTCAGTTATTGTAAAAATGCAATGGTGCACAGATTTTAATAAACAAGAGGAAATGTATCTCAATGCTATTTCTGATCTGATGATACCCAGCTTTCAGAGAGAGTGATTGATCGAATGAAGGAGTCTCCACCTGTGGTTCGCCCGCAAGCACCAACCAGATCACCATCAACTCCTCCGGTTGAGTCTTCAGCTCCAGATGAACGTCATGTACCCATAATGCCTCATTCTCCTTCATACGCCAGTGCTTTGGTCCCTCCTCCTCTTTCAGAGCCAATAACACCTTTAGTGCCTCATGTGACTGAGGAAACATCTACACCTCCTTCATCTGTTCAGTCACCTGAGGGTCTTCCAGTTTCTCCACCCACCGGTAATGAGCATGTAGTTGTACCTGATCCTCAACCTGAATCTGCTAACATACCTGTACCTGATCCTGAACCTGCTAAACCCATAAACGCTCCTTCACAAGCCTCAAGTGAACCAATAACCCCTCCTCCATTAGTGGATTCAACCAGTGCACCTGTTGAACCCTTAATAACACCTTCTATCACAACCTCTACTACTGAACCTGTAACCAATCCACCTCCACCAACCACAAACCCACTTACTGAGCCTGTAACATCTTCAGAGTTCTCTAGTGAACCTGTAGTTGTACCGATTGAACCCGTAGAGACTCCATCCTCCTCTACTTTAGCAGCTGAAGCAATATCTGCCGACCCCATGGACTTACCTGTTCCTTCACCTGTTGAGCTTGAGACTTCACCCTTCCCGATCTCCATACCCGATCCCGTTGTATCTGTCATGGAGGAGTCTACTGTGTCACCATCTGGATCTGCTTCAGATGTGGTTTTGTCTTATGAAATGCCTTCCAAGACACCTCCTGTTGTTGTTCCTTCCTTAATCGACCAAGTCGAGGTCTTTCCACCACAAACACATGTTGGTAAGTTCATAATCCGGTACATTAGTCTTACCACAATCTTTCAGCTTAATTTTTTGACTGATTGACCAGCAAAGTCTCCAATTGTATCTCAGTATTTTATACAAATGCTTAACTCAGTCTTAAAGTCAATTAAAGGGGTGGTTGATTATGATTTCACTTTTCTAACTTTAGTTAGTGTGTAATGTTGCTGTTTGAGCATAAACAACATCTGCAAAGTTACAACGCTCAAAGTTCAAAGCAAAGGGAGATATTTTCTTTTAAAGAAATCGCTTTTTAAGGATTACAACAAACGGCTGGTAGGGACTACACCACATTCCTCCAGGGTTAGTGACATCACAAACCCTAAAATTAGCATAAACCCGCCCCCCCGGAACGCGATTTATAGATTATCATGACAGAAAATGCTAATCAATGACTAGAAGATAACTCCACATCAGCTACATAAATTCATCAACTAACCATTCAGAAACGTCCTGTTGCTTCTACATGTTGTCACTTCTTCTTGGTAAAGGTAAAAGGACACACAAGCTCTTGTAGCTCCGCCCTCTGTGCCGGGAGCAGCAGCTCATTTGCATTTAAAGGGACAGACACAAAAACAACGCGTTTTTGCTCATCCTCAAAAAGTGACAATTTTAACGTGCTATATAAAAATATCCGTGGGGTATTTTGAGCTAAAACTTCACATACACACTCTGGGGACATCAGAGATTTATTTTACATCTTGTGAAAAGGGCATTATACCACCCCTTTAAATGATCTGTCACATAGCTCTCTATATAAAGTTGGATATTTATAATCTACAACTTTATCTGCATACATACAGTAGCCTATACTCACATAATGGGATATATAATATAGCAAATCTCAACTGTCTGATTTTTTATTTCATTTCAAAATGTAACTATACCATCACCCAGCTCTTTATATAAAGTTGGATATTTGTTATGTCCAAATTTATTTGCATGCATGCCGTATATTCTTATAAAGCAATATACATCATAGCAAAGTCTAAACAAAATGTTAACTATATTATCGGCCAGCTCTTTATATAAAGTTGTATATATAAGTATGTCCAACTTTAGTCGCATACATTCAGTACATTGACGTAAAACAATTTATATTATATAGCAAATGTCAACGGCTTGATTGCTTGAATCATCGTAAAATGTTAAGTATGTTATCGCCCAGCTGTAATCTGCTAAATACGACAATAAGGCATGAACATCATGATCTTCTGTAAAGCTTTGAAACAATGTTTATTGTGAAAAGCAAATAAATTTGACTTGATGTCCGTATTTTGACGTTTTAGCAGGTTATCACTAGAAGTCTGTAATTTTCACCAGAATGACCAGTTGTGGCATTTTGATTAAGTAAAAAAAAAAAATAATAATAATTAAACATGCCCAAATGAATTGTTGGTTGCACTTTATTTTACAGTACCAGTGCTTTCACAGTGTACTTACCTAAGAAAGTACTGGGTAATATAAGGTAACTACATGGGTTAAGGTTAGGTGTAGTGGTCGGTTCATTGTTAGTACCTATATTATAATTACTGTAATAATAAGATCTATAACATGCATGTTGAAAATAGATCTCACGCTCAAATGTTGGTGTTTCTTCTGTTCAGTGAGTGAGGAACAGCTCAGGAAGCAGATCAGAGAAGATCTCCAGGAGCTCCTGAACGAGGAGATGAAGATGGCAGAGCGTAATATGCGACAACAGTAAACACTGATCAAGATCTTTCAACAACATACGCAAGAATGCAGTGAGTTTTAGGGTTTAAACTGTGTTTATTTCTGTGTGTTTTCGTAAGGCTGGAGGAAGAGAAGGCTGAAGCGAAGGCTCAGGCTCGAGCCGCAGCCCGACTCCAGATTCAGGACGAGGTCCAGAAGGTTCTGGATCAGGAGAAGGCGTCTTATCAACAGACTCTAGCAGACGCCATCAGGAGGGAGCAGTTGAACGTTCAGGATGATCGTCTCATAACTCAGTATTATGTAAGTCAGCTTCTCCACACAGGATCCTGTTCGCTGTATGTTGTTTGTGTGTGTGTGTGTGTGTGTGTGTGTGTGTGTGTGTGTGTGTGTGCGTGTTTCTGACAGTTTGAGCAGCTTCTTCTGTCTCATTACTAAAAAAAACTGTTGCCATACTGTGGTATCATATAGTACTTTTACACATGGGAAATTACTCCAAGGTCCTTCAAGGAATATTTTGGTTTACTATCATACATGCGGAGAAAAAAACAATAACATAATATGAGCATAACACCATGCAGGGTTATTAAAGTTAACTAAAACTGAAACCATAAATTACATATGTTTCTAATATTTAATATTTCACAATTAGTTTAACTTGATTTACTAAAATAACTAGAACTGAAATAAAATTACTAAAAACTATAGACATTAAAAAAAAATATATATATATATTATTATTATTATTATTATTGTAATTATATATTTTTTTATGGTTCAAATTATAATGTGAAAAATACAAACAGAATGATGACATTTCACAGTTTTTACATCAGAGAGAGGAGAAAATAATTTATATAGAATGGATGGATAGGGGGTGGTGTGGCACAATGGATAAGACACATGCCTTTGGTGTGAGAGACCCGGGTTCGAACCCGGGTTCGAATCCACTGTGAGACACCAATGTGTCCCTGAGCAAGACACTTAACCCCTAGTTGCTCCAGAGGCGTGCGACCTCTGACATATATAGCAATTGTAAGTCGCTTTGGATAAAAGCGTCAGCTAAATGAATAAATGTAAATGTAAATGTAAATGGATAGATGATAGATTGATGGATGGATAGATAAATGATGGATGGATGGATGGATGGGTAGACAGATAGATAGACGTGCAAAACAATGTTTTTGCTCTACTTCGATCTGTTCGTGTTGTCTTTGCTTATTGCTAATGTCCGAATGCATGAAGTAATTGACCTGGTGATGCTTTGCTGCTTAACTCCACTGTCGCTTATTTCCTTCCCGTGTCTCTCTTTCTCTTGATCTGCCCGTGTCTTTCAGTGGACGGAGAGGAAGGTAAGACGCTGCACCTTCACTCTGACAATCACTCGCTCTTTCAACTCTTTACAGAGAGATTTGTGACATTTCTATTGAGAGTGAGTGAGTGAATGCTCACTTAAATACAAGATTAAATTAGTTCAGTTTAATGCTCATTCATTTATCACACACATATACAGTCTTTGGTGTAAATTTGACTTGACTTTTCAGTTTAGAGGTCATGTGTGAGCAAGATTCTTAATGTGCATCAAAAAAAATGCATGTACCTTTAAACTTTATTTACTACAGTGATCAATTCTTTTTATGGGAGATTTACAGGTTGATCCGGTCATATCATGTTTTATCTTTAGGCTCAGAAGCTGGAAGAGAAGGAGAAAGATCTGGAAAATCAGGACGCTTTGCTCCGGGAGCAGATCGCCAAGATGCAGGAAAAGGCAAAATGATTCATCCCATCTTTCATATACTCCCCATAACTTCACTGCATATGAATAATATTACATGTGTTGACCATCTCTTGTTGTTGTTGTTGTACAGGCGGCTCAATTCACTAAAGTCACAGCTGAAAATTACAGGAAAGGCCTAGAAAGCGCGAACAGCCGCTTCAGGTGAGTGTGCAAGAGTAGATTTACTAACATTTTGAACTAGCTTTTATTTTTATATTTTTAGTTTTCATGTTAACTTTAGTTTAATCGTCACATTTTTATATTAGGTGTCTTTAACTACTATGTACTTACATCAGAAAATAAGTACAGTGTACTTGTTGTGTTCATGTTGCATTGCAATTACAGAAATGAATAATAGATGTAATTATGTGCATAATAATAATAATAGTACAATCTAAAAATATGTATTTACATTTACATTTTACATTTACATTTAGTCATTTAGCAGACGCTTTTATCCAAAGCGACTTACAAATCAGGACTAAATTAAGCGAGTCATCATGAAGAGGCAAAAGACAACAACGCAAGAAGTGTTCAGAATACGAAGTTCAGGCATTATTCAGAGTAGCATAAGCATGATAAGTGGGATTTTAAGGGAAAGGTTTTTTTTTTGAGTTTAGGTGCTCATGGAAGAGATGGGTTTTCAGCTGTTTTTTGAATGTTGTCAGGGATTCAGCATTCCGGATGAGGGTGGGGAGAGTGTTCCACCAGCATGGAACTGTGAATGAGAATGATCTGGAAAGTGATTTTGTGGCTTTCTGTGATGGAACCACGAGACGTCGCTTGTTGATTGATCGTAGGCGTCTGGTGGGGATGTAGGCTCGTAGGAGTGAGTGAAGGTAGGAGGGAGCTGAGCCTGTGATAGATCTGTAAGCAAGCGTCAATGCCTTGAACTTGATGCGAGCAGCGAGAGGTAGCCAGTGCAGAGAGATTAACAGAGGGGTGACGTGGGCCCTCTTGGGCTCGTTGAAGACAAGACGAGCTGCAGCATTCTGGATCATCTGAAGAGGTTTGGTAGCACATGATGGAAGTCCAGCCAGAAGAGCATTGCAGTAGTCAAGCCTAGAAATGACCAGGGCCTGGACGAGGAGTTGTGTTGCGTGCTCAGTTAGGAAAGGCCTGATCTTCCTGATGTTGTGCAGCGCAAACCTGCATGATCGAGCTGTCTTTGAAATGTGATCTGTGAAGGTCAGCTGGTCATCAAACGTTACTCCCAGATTTCTGACCGACCTTGATGGGGTGATTGATGATGAATCAAGCTGGATGGTGAAGTCGTGCTGTAGAGACGGATTGGCAGGGAGGACGAGCAGCTCAGTCTTTGCCAGGTTGAGCTGCAGGTGATGTTCCTTCATCCAAGTCGAGATGTCCACCAGACAGCTCGAGACCCGTGCAGCTACTGTGGGATCATCTGGTCGAAATGAGAGGAAGAGTTGTGTGTCATCAGCATAGCAGTGGTAGGAGAAACCATGTGCCTGTATGATGTGTCCCAGTGATGTAGTGTAGATGGAGAAGAGGAGGGGACCAAGAACTGAACCCTGGGGAACCCCTGTGGTCAGTTGATGTGCTCTGGATACCTCGCCTCTCCATGCGACTTTGAAGGACCTACCTGTGAGATAGGATTCAAACCAGTCGAGTGAAGTTCCTGTGATGCCCAGTGATGAGAGGCTGGACATAAGGATCTGATGGTTCACGGTGTCGAAGGCAGCAGACAGATCAAGGAGAATGAGGAGTGAAGATTTGGAAGCAGCTTTTGCAATCCGTAGGGCTTCTGTGACCGACAGTAATGCAGTCTCAGTTGAATGCCCTTTCTTGAAGCCAGATTGGTTGACATCCAGCTGGTTGTTTAGAGACAAGAAGGATGTTACTTGGTTGAAAACAGCTCTTTCAAGTGTTTTTGCAATGAATGGTAGGAGAGAGATGGGTCTGTAATTCTCTACAAAAGATGTGTTTAGCGTTGGTTTTTTAAGCAGTGGAGTGACCCGAGCCTGCTTGAATGCTGTAGGGAAGGTGCCAGTATGGAGGGATGAGTTGATGATGTGTGTGAGTGCTGGTAGAAGTGTGGGAGAGATGGCTTGTAGAAGGTGTGAGGGGATGGGGTCTAGAGGGCAGGTGGTAGGGTGACTGGAGAGGAGAAGTGTAGATACTTCTTCCTCTGTTAGCGGCGAAAAGGAGGACAGAGGGGTATTGGCTGTGGAAGGGGTCGGTCTGGGTTCCTGTGTGTGTGGAGCTGAGAATTGACTGCTGATAGTTGTTGTTTTGTTGGTGAAGAAGTTTGCAAAATCATCGGCAGTTAAGGAGGAGGAGGGTGGTGGTGGAGGTGGACAGAGGAGTGAGTTGAATGTCTTGAAGAGTAGTCGTGCGTTGGAGGAGCTGTTGATCTTGTTGTGGAAATAAGAAGATTTTGCAGCATGAACATCAGCAGAAAAGGACGAGAGGAGAGATTTATACATACTCAGGTCAGATGAGTTTTTTGATTTGCGCCATTTCCTCTCCGCTGCCCTGAGTTCGGTCCGGTGTTCACGAAGAACCTCAGATAGCCAGGGGTTAGAAGGAGTAGCGCGTGCTGGCCTGGAGGAGAGAGGGCAGATTTTGTCTAGAGTAGAGGTTAGTGTGGAGCATAGGGTATCCGTTGCAGTATTCACATCCAGAGATGAGAATTGTGAGGGTGGGGGAAGAGAAGAAGACACGGCAGAGGAGAGATGGGAGGGGGAAAGTGAGCGTAGGTTTCGCCTGAGGGTGACTGGTGGTGGGGTTGGTGGCGCAGGGGTAGCGAGTTGTAGACTGAAGGTGATGAGGAAATGATCTGAAACATGGAGAGGCCTCACCAAAATGTTGTCTGTGATGCAGTTGCGTGTGTAAACCAGGTCCAGTTGGTTGCCTGATTTGTGAGTACCTGTGGTGATGTGTGGTGATGTATGTGCATAAGTGCATTGCATCAAATGATTAATTTAAATATCAGTGCATTGTAGTTAAAGACACATAATGAAGTGGGACCAGTTTAATTTTTAGTATGTGCTTTTGTCATTTAATTACATTTTTTTTTTTTTTTATTGTTATTTAAGTGTTTTCTTTATTTACAGTTAATAATTGTAATGCTTCAACTTAAACTAATTTCAGTTCCTTGCCAAAGCAACCTTTCTAATTTTCGTTTAGCTTAAGTTTTTCAACTCGTATTAAAATTTCATTCAATTTCAGCTTTGTTTTAATGAACATAAATGTTTTTAATAGTTTAAGTTTTAGCTAACAATAATAACCCTGGTGCAAGATCAGTAAATCAGTGTTAAGTTTTCCAAATAAATCTCTTTCTCACTCTCTGTAGGCGATACCAAATCAAGCCAGTGTGTTTGGATCTACAGAGTCAGATAATGAAGTGTTACGCTGAGAATAAAGGTCAAACTATGAGCTGTTCCAACATCGCATCACTGTACATTCAGTGTGTGGACCGCGCCAAACAGGTAAACCGGACACTTGGATAAACAGGACATGACTTGTATTCAAAATAGCAATCAAAATGCTAATTAAAAAAAGCTTAGAGGACATTTTGAACTAAGACTTTTTAAAGTGGTTTAAAAAGGATTACAGAAATGTTTGCATTTCATTATTTTATTTATTTTTCAGGATAAAAAATTAAGCACTGGAGGTTAACTTACCGGCCTGAACGTCAGATCTACAGTGTCATGGTGAAAGAAAAAGGACCATTACTGCAAATACACACATCTAAACCTTTATTAACATTTAGCTAAACATTTTCCACTGGAAGCGTGAGGGAATTTCATCCCTACAGAAAAAGAAAAGGAAAACTTAACACGTTTCAGCAGTTTTAAATGTGCTTTTCAGGAATATGAGCCATGATTGGACCACGATAGTGCAATACCTCAACTAGTCTCAAACTCTTTTAACTGTGAACTGTGAGCTAAATGATTTTAGGTGCTATCGAGTGCTAGTTGTGTGCGCAGATATAGTGATGTTTCTTGTTCAATATCCCTTTATGTGTCAGAAAAATAATGCACACTTTTTTTTTTGCATGACCAAAAAGTACAAAGCGATGCACAATCTGGAAGCTGCTGTCTGATGATACGTTTTTGCGTAGTAAAAAGTTTGTGCCTTTGCCTTGAGATGCTTTTGTTTATGGTCATTTTGGGTCAATGTGATTGGCTTTTAGCAGCACAGTTTGGATTTCATTCAAATTTGTCAATGGCAACTCCTATAATAATGGGTTTCTTTCCACGTTATCTTTTCCAGCCTCTTCGTTGTGCAACTTATTTCCACTAGATGGCGCTGACGTTATTGTAATATTCTTGGATGTATTGTGGATCCACGCTGGTCTAGAAGGTTAAAAGGACGACCAAAAATTCTGCAATCCCATTTTCCCAAGCCTCTGATCAGCAGATTAAGTTCAGCATGAAACGAACATGACCAGTTGTAAAATGAGGCAGTAGATGCATTTGCATCTAGAGCTTGTTTTCTAGTTTATTATTTAATTGATTCTGTGAATTGTAGGAAGGGGGCTGTAGTTCTGTATCGTATGAGAAGCTGAAATGAATAAGAAATCATGTCCACTTGCTGCTGACGTCCTCTGATAAACATGTCCTACCACTACCAGCATGAACACACAGCCTAGATTCAGCACAGCAATTCATGCACATTTCACATCCAGCGCATTCGCTGCCTTAACCCTCTATTGCATGCATTATGAAAGCATGTTTGATGCATAAAACGGACCTCATTATCGAAATCAAAATCAATAGCCTTGTGTTTTTTTTAAGATGTGAGTTATTTAAAGACTGCCATCACTTACTCTCAACCTCATGTTGTTCCAAACCCATATGCATGACTTATTTTATTGTGTTGAACATTTTTAATGTATAGGCCTATATGTCACTCTTTTGCATGCATTTACAACTTTCATGCATCAAAAGCTCCATAAACATATCATAGTAGTCCATTTTCAAGTCATACTATTAGCTTTATGTGAGAAACAAATTGAAAATTAAGCTAATTTGCTATAAAAAAAATCTCTCCTTTAAAGGAGAACTCCGGTCAATTTTAACATTGAGCTCATTTTTTTGTACATTTGGAGTGCTGTCAGTACAGAGAACAACGACAAAAATCGGTGTTGCCTACACCGAGTTATCCTCTTTTTAAAATTTGCACCCTGTTGACTTCAATGGGGCAAGTTTTAAACCTGCTTTTAGGCTCTTAACATCCTTGATGTTTAAGATATTAATAAAAATGATGTTTATTCAGCCAGCGCACATACCTGTATTTACATCCTGTTTTCGGTCGAAGTCCACAGTAGTCGATTGCCGAGTTCACGCGCGTGATCATAGGTACTAAACCTATGCGCGTGAACTCGACAATCGACTACTGTGGACTTCGACCGAAAACAGGATGTAAATACAGGTATGTGCGTTGGCTGAATAAACATCATTTTTATTAATATCTTTCACATCTACTGCAGTCAGATTCACCCGCGTTCACTCCGAAGGAATCACTCACATGACCTGTGCACTTGTAATGACACATCAAGGATGTTAAGAGCCTAAAAGCAGGTTTAAAACTTGCCCCATTGAAGTCAACAGGGTACAAATTTTAAAAAGAGGATAACACGGTGTAGGCAACACCGATTTTTGTCGTTGTTCTCTGTACTGACAGCACTCCATGTACAATGTACAAAAAAATGAGCTCAATGTTAAAATTGACCGGAGGTCTCCTTTAAGCAAGCTGATTGTTAAATCAGTGAGTTGAGCTCAAAAACTGGATCAGTCTAATCCACAAATGAATAATTTGTGAACTGAATCAACCGATTCATTGAAAAGATCTGACTCAAGAATCAATCAGACTCAGACATTGTTAGTTCTCTAATGCACACTAACACAAAACATATGGCTTTATGAGAAATGGAAAGATTAATCCTATGAGCTGCGTTTACGATGCTATCCTCTTATTTTCATTATATAGAAATTATTGATTCAGATAATCATTAAAAAAAAATCTCCTTTTGTGTTCCACAGAAGAAATAAAGTCAGGTTTGACTATCCTTAGATAGATAATTAATATAGGATTCAAAAATCTAAATGAAAAACGTATGACTGCAACAGTATTCATAATAGCCTTGTTCATTTCATTCCACAGTTGCTCCTGGGCAATAAGTGTTTAAGCGATCATAACGTACAATGAATTTATATGACTGTAAATGCTATAATTGAGTCAAATTTTCTGCTTTTCTCCAACGTTTGTCCTCGAGATGTTTTTAAAGAACGCTAGGATGTGCTGTGACCAAGAAAAGAGTTTAATTTCATACTCATCTCTTCATTATAACCCGTTTTATATGCATCAGGTGCTTGTGAATATAGTTACCCATAGTGCAACAGACGGACACTCACCTTTGACTGTTTGCAAACCTGAATACACAACGTCCTCCTGGTCCCCTTCATCCTTAAATCTAGTTTGACATGAGCAAACCGAGCTTTATATATGATGACAGATCTTAACGGGTGACATTTACAAAACCCTTGTGGTGCATTGACTGTTTACAGAGGGGTTGATGATTCTCAATTACAGTTTTATAGGACGATCTGAGAGGGGCAGATCTTATGCGAGCGAAGTGTGACGAAAGGTCACCGTGGCATATTGAACGGCTGGTTTGGTTGTTTGAAGTGCCGTCACTTGGAACGAGGCAGAACCGTGAATTGCTGGTCCTCGTGTGACCTGGATTTTACAGTGCCATGAAACCGGCTTCTGATGTCTGCCAAGGGCATTTCAAATCAAGCGTATGATTTTATCCCAGCAAATAACAGGCCTCCGTTGGCGTGACCCGTTGATGCCAGCTTGATATTGCTTTTCTAGAGGTCGTTGGTGAACAAGACCCCTAGTCTGGATGCAAAACTCGCTCTGTGTCCACTTTATAAGAGCTTAGCTTTCTAAATTGTAGCGACACCATCTATTTGTCTCAAATGTGGCCCATTTAAGCAGTGTGCACTTTACCTGTCATCCAGTCTGATGGATGAACATCTCAAGAACCTTGTTTTCCTTCATCTGTGGTTCAGATGGCAGCACTTCATTGAGATTCCTTGGTACTGAACAAATTATTATTATTCTTTTTTTAAACATTTATTGTAAAACATAGCTCGGTTCCAAGTCTTTAATGACACGTTGCTGTATGAATAAACAGACAGTGATCTTACATGGCTCAAGTACACCGTTCACTTTGAGACAAAAGTTGTATGAATCAAGAATAGCTCCAAAAGATTCGGTGAGTGACTCATTTGAACGATTCTAACAGAGTCATTTTGACTGAATCATTTTATAGAACAAGAGTCATTTGTTCATTAATTACGGTTTATTTCTTTCTATAGATTCATCCCATTGTTGTTATTGTTAATTAAAACTAAATCGTTTTCATTAACTGATATAAAATTAAAAATATAAATATTAGATAAAAAAGATTTAAATGAAAATTAGAAATGTTTACTTGGCAATTAACTGAGATAAAATAAGTTGAAGTTTAAGTAATAACATTAATAATACTAAAACTGAAATAAATATAAAGCTATTAAGTGAAGCAAATGTTTATAATTTTTCTCCTTACGAAACTTGACAACACAGAATAATTCCCACTGAACGCACAAGGACGAATGCTCTCGTAACGGTGCACAATAGACCTCTAAGAGCTGGGAAAATTTTCATTAATATGCAGATTTGGTGAATGGGAGCTTAACTTCAGTGTTTTTTTTTTTTTGTGAATGCAAAATGAGGGACGTTTTGTCCTTGACAGCAGAGGCGAAATTAACCAGACGTTTCCTAAGATTTGACAGCATATGTCTTCGATGTCCTCCCTTCTTTTCGTTGCATATCATGAGGCTTTTACAACTTGTTTGTTACCAGCTTTTAAATTGCGGTCTGTCACTCAAAGCTATCACATGACACCAGAAGACTTGGTGTACAGCGCAAGAGGCGACTTTTTGTAAGTGCTTTTGGTGTTTTGTTAATATTTACATATGAATCACTGTGTGATGATTCGTCAATAATTCTCCTTTTTTTGTTCCACAGAAACCATAATATTCTCATATTCCTGCACAAGATGACTTCAGATGGAAGGAAAAGCAGCCATCGTGACGGGTTAATGTTCCCAGCATCTGCGTTCATGTCAAAGAGCAGATGGATTTCGTCTTTTCCCCCACCTAGTTTATTACAAATACATGTATACACAGGCTACAAGTCATAATAGAGGTACATAACTGATCAAGAATATGTACAAATCCCATGTATTTACAGTACATACAGTGGTTTATAAAGGACATGCATCTTGTAACTGCAGTAGTATCATTCTATGAAACCTATCATATTATATTCCAAGTAAGTTATATAAATAATACGATTATTTGATACCTGCTCATGTACGACTAATATTCACATCACGTGGTTCCCTTTATGGATAACAGTGCTTTTATGAAAACTAGTCTTTTTGTTAGAGGTTTGCAAAGTGGCTTTAATCGGCATCTTCGGATGATAGACATTTCTGCCTGGCTTCGTGATCATCAAACGTCACTTTCTTATTCCGTTTAGGGTCGATCCAGGAGTTTCGGATCACTGCATTGTTCGGCAGCGGATCCGCCTCGATGATGGACACCACCCGTTTCTTCATTTTACTTTTCAGGACATTCTGAAACTTCTGCCTTGTGAAGGCATACAAGAGTGGATGGAAGACCGTGGTGCCGTAGGCCATGACCAGAAAACCCATTCGGAGCTTGACGGTGAGGTCGCTAGGGCCTGCGCTGAGAATCACAGTGTTTAAAACGGTAATGGGCGTCCAACAGAGGAGGAACGTGGAGATGATTAGCAACGACATGCGGAAAACGCGCTTTTGCCGCTCACGGCGTTCCCGGTGGCGTTTGACGGCCCGTCGCAGGGCGATGATCACCGAGACTGACGTGCGCATGCCAAGTGGAGCATTTCCACGGTTTCCGGCGCTGCTCTGCGAGGCGTCCGTGATCTCGGGAAGCTGCTGTTCAGATGTCGACATGAGAGAGAAGTTCTTTTTCCTCCTAATCTTCTTCTTCTTCTTCTTCTGCGTGGCATGGAAGCGCGTGCCAATGCGGATGTTGAGAGCCTGCAGGATCTTTGCGTATGTCACTAGCATTATGACGGCAGTCAAACAGAAAATGGGGATCTGGGCCACTAGGTGGTAGTACAGACCAAGTTCGGTGTAATACTCGTTTACGTGCACAACGGCAGTCTGATTTGCTTTGGTGGGCTCCGGTCCCAAGAATCCCACTTCGATAAATGGCACCAAGAAGCTAGCAAAAGACAGCACCCAAATGCAACCCAACAGAGCCACTGCTCGTCCCATAGTCAGCACGCGATTGGCGGGTTTAACGGAGATGTCGTATCGGTCCAAAGTGATGGCTAGCACGTTAGCTGCCGTCGCTACGCTAGCGAAGGACACGCAGGCCTCGTGGAAGCAGCACACGAGCACCGTGTCGCTTTGCAATGACAGCATTAGCACGACGATGGTTAGCGGGATGCAGCAAACGCACACCAACACGTCCAACACGTGCAAGTTCATGGTGACGATGTTGCTAACGGAGTTGACGAGGTTGGACTTCATGCAGTAGAGCGCCAGCACGGTCAGGTTGCTGCTCAATCCCAGGACGATCTCCAGCATGAGGAATCCAGTCAGGGACACCTGGAAGCTGAGCGGGTACGGGATCGGGCCGGCCGCCGTCATGGCGGGACTCACGGCCTCGGTGATGTCAAGGACAGTTACGTTACTCATGGTGCTTTCTTCCTCCGTTGAGGGAGGGACGTGCATTATCCTGAAAGGTAAAAACAGCAGGATGCACAATCAGAGACAAAGGTAGAAAGACCAGGTGCATTTGAACAGCGTTGTTTCATTCAGAATTTAATGTCTTGAAGATGAATCGATAGCTTGAATGACAGATAGATGGATGGATGGATGGATAGATGAATGGATGGACAGAGATGGACGAATAGATTGATGGATGGATAGACAGAGAGATAGATAGATGATGGATGGATAAACATAGATAGATAGATATAGATAGATAAAAATTGATACAATTCAGTAAATACTTCTTCCTTTCATTCCAATTCGACTTCCTGAATTTCAAACTCACACTCGTTCACTCACTTCAATTCTGAATTTTGTACAACCCTCTTTGTTAGATCCACTACTAATCTAAGAGAAGAACAAATTAAGTTGTCTGTAATGGCCACAATAAGATTTATCATGGATCTCACTTATTGAGACCAACAAAACCATTAGATTAATGAATCTGTGGTAGATTTATGCTGGATTCGAATCACCGCCATATACAAAGTTCTGTATGTCTTTCTTGTTCAGATTCCCTATGCGCCTGCTAATGGCTTTACATCTGAGGTTCCTGTGCACATTGACTAATAATGCATTGGTTATGCACTTGCCAGTCTGTATTAGGCGCTGCTATGAATAGACTCACTTTAGGCATTATTTTTTGTCCACAATGCATTTTCATTTGTTGCACAGTGATGTATTGCTCCATTTGCAAATGTGACTGTCTTTAGTGCTGCGTTTCATTCATCACCGTGAGAGAGAGAATTAAGAGAGAGAGAGAGAGGATTGTCGAGATAAGTATTAACCTGGCTTTTGTAATTTACTCCATGTAGATGGATGCATCAAGGTGCCAACTGGGTACTAATAACTCTTTTTGTTTTGATGTAGGCCGACTGACACCTTGGAGTGAAACCATATGGAAACTCGAATGACTTCATGAGCTAAAACACAACACCTCACAGATCATCAAGCTTGTTTTCTGGACGTCGAACAACCTTGACGACTAATGACAACTGTCCAATAGTTTATTCTGCACATTAGTGGACTTACCCTTCCCCTTCCAGGTTTTTTCTCAGCCTCGGGAGTCAGCAGTCGAGACGGGAGAGTCTGGAAGGGGTACAAGTTGTACATCAGCCCCAGGCATGGCCTTTCAAGGAAGTATTCTGCACTTCTTAATCCTCGTAATCCAAGCGAATTTTTCTCTTGATGATCAGGGATGATGTTTTTGTACTAAGCCAATTGATATGTTTGGTCCCCTGCCATGTCCAGACCTAACAAAGAGTTGGCATTCCCGTTTTCTTTAACGCACTGACCATTTTGATTTTCTAACCTAGCTTGACCACTGAAAGATCGCTTTCCTGTAGCTCAAACAGTAGAGTGTTGGCGCTTGCAACGCCAAGGTCATGGGTTCGATTCCCAGGGAAAGCAAGAACTGATAAGAATGTAAATGCGTACCTTGAAATGCAATGTAATTCGCTTTGGATAAAAGTGTCTGCCAAATGCATAAATGAAAGTAATTGTTTTCGATTAATTATTATATCCACGTTAGGGTTAGGGAGTTGCTGTAATCTCGCTCGATACCATCAGCACGGTCTCATACCGTTGCTTCACTGCTGACATATTCCCGTTATTGCAGTTTTATGGGCCCTAGAAGGTGATAAATCCATATTGATTTGCTGATTTGCATGTGCCATCTGGTGAAGAATCCAAGGTCGCTGAATTGTTTAGGTCAGCATGAGGGCGTTGGGGAATTGGCAATGTAATTTCCAGTCCCCTCACAGAAGGTCACCTTTAGGTTGCATTATCAATGCTTTCTGAAGCCCGTGATAAAAACTTTTCACATCCGTGGTGAGCATGGGAATGTCTTCCCCTGGGAAATCCACTCGTTCTGGCACGTCTTCCTGAGAGATGGCACTTTGGAAGCAGTTCTCTTCCACTCTTTGATTCCACAATCCTAACAAGAAAAAAGCAGAGAAGTGTTGATAAGTGAACAATCAATTATTCATTAAGCCTGCATCCAATCCATCATCAAGTAAGGACTTCCATGTGTTATCCATTCATCTTTTCCAAGCGGTCTGCGGAAATGCACACGCTCTGGTCTTGCTTAACGTCCATGTGAAGGTACGAGTAACATCTGCGAACCTGCAGGGGTTGATGGATGGGCCCGTGCATCTTGGGAACGATCTACAAACACTCATTTCCAAAGCAATACCTTTTAGGGAAGGTAACGCAATCACCTGTGTTGTTTTATGTCTTTACTTTCTCACATCATTTTTCAGTCAACAGCCCTGCAAGAATATGCCTGGATCACGTGTAACGAGGTGGTCGTGTTCCAGCCGTGAATGAGATTTTACACTGTAAATTTTTCCCAGATGTTACAGTCCAGCAGACTTTGACAGATCGAGGGGAAAACCGTAAACAGAATCGATTGGGTATTGGGGGCGAAATTTGTCAGCGGAGACGTGGATCAATAGACTAACTAAAGTAAGAATGCTGTTTACAGGCAGCGGCAAGTTAATCACAAAACGTAGACATCCCCTCAAATATTCAGATAACGGGTCGATATGAGGTTTTCAATGACAAATTCTTAAACTTTAACCTTCGGTTCCTTCAGTCATAAAGGTTGCATTCTTGCAATAAGCATATTTTCCCCCCTTCATCCTTCATTTTGCAGATTTATTTGAATTTGATTTACTAGGGCAACTCCAATTTTGACAGATTGCCCCAGTGAGATGTATATATATATCTGCTATTCCAAGTTTCGACATCTGCTCTTTTGAACGAACACTGTTTAAATGGTCTTCCATCCAAAAACTCAGCCGCATGCATACTTGTTCAATCACATTTTTTTTCACCAAAGTTATTCAATATCACCAGCTTACCTTTGCGCTCCCAGAGTTCTCATCTGTCATGCAACGTGGAGCAGCTACATCTTCACCGAAGCATCACCTGAGATCCACAAGTGCACAGACTTTTGTAGGCATTGCATGTCAGCGAGTCGTAAACCTGCTTCTCCTTGAGGAGCATGAATCAAATCCCGTCCGTGTGAACTGTCAGAGTGAAATAGACTGACTTTGATCTACTGTCCTGCTAACTGTTTCTTTCACTGTCTTGCTTCTTTTCCTCTCTTGATGGCACACTCGCTCGCACACTCTCTCTTCGAACTGTGATGCATTGAAGTGTTACCGATGCACCCCTCTGTTGCTCCTCCAAAAACCTTGCTTGTCCCCCCTCTCTCTCTCGTTCGCTCCTTCTCTATCTTCGTCTCCCTCTCTCACTCACTGCGGCGGTTTTGCAGTGTTGCTCTCTGCTCTGATTGGTCTGTCGTAATGGGGTTAACCCTTTCCTCCCCAGAGAGTGGGGATGCACTCTTTTGTTTTCTTGTCGTTCTCTCCATCCAGCTTTTCCCTCTATCCTGCGATGGACGCGCAGTCAGTCCCTGCGGAGATGCTTCGGTTTCTATTTAAACACTGTGTCAGAGTTGCATGTTTTCATTCATATTTGATGCCGTGCTCTGTGATGAAAATGGATATGTGTCTACTGGGAAAAGGACACAAAAAGAATGTGGCTGTGTTATAAAGTGAGCTGTCTATGTAGGCAGGATTTTATGGTGCGCAGGCAGTTTTTAAAGACTATTACTTCAATGATTCTTAATTTTGGCAACATTTTGGCTGAAACAGCATGGCATGCATTCATAACGGAGAAGGCAGTGTCAGAATGTTTTGCGATGAGCTCAGTGGGAAAAAATATATCATTTGTCCAGTACCTATACCTATAAGTACCTATAAAAATGAAACATGCACCAATAAGACCGATAAGCCGATAATTATTTTGGTATGTTATGATAGGTGAAATTAATCACAACATTATAATGTACAGAATGAAAAAAAAATTATTGATAGATAGATAGATATTTAATAAAAATTATATCAATTTACAAATCCTTTAATTTAAAAAAAAGTTATATAATGACATTAAATATATTATGTATTCCTATTCATTTTAAGATTAGTTAAAGATTACATTGTCTCAATGTTAGAAAATTATTAGTATTTTTAAAGATGAACATTTAGCAAGTAGATGTAATATTACATATCTAATATTGACCGATAATTTCTTATATCGGCCGATAACCAATATGAGCAATTTACATTTAGTAATTTAGAAGATGCCTTTGTCCAAAGCAACTTACAAATTAGGACTTAATTAAGCGAGTCATCGTGAAGAGGCAAAAACGACGCAAGAAGTGCTCAAAATACGAAGTTCAGGCATTGTTCAGAGTAGCATAAGGGAGGATTAAAGGAAAAGGAAAGAATTAAAAAAAAAAATTATATATGAGGTTAAGTGCTCACGGAAGAGATGGGTTTTCAGCTGTCTTTTGAATGTTGTCAGGGATCCTGCTTTCCGGATGAGGGTGGGGAGAGCATTCCACCAGCTTGGAATCGTGAATGAGAATGTTCTGGAAAGTGATTTTGTGGCCCTCTGTGATGGAACCACGAGACGTCATCAAAAAGTAATTTTGAGAATCGAGACGTTATTATGAACATCCATAATAGATAAAAAAAATCAGATTAATTAAACGTACATGATTTTACCCAACATATTTTTGTTTAATATAGTGCATTTTAGATGCTATTGTCATGTGCTTAATGCTAATGGGAAATTATTTAAAGGGATACTTAACTTTTTTTGGAAATAGGCTCATTTTACAACTCCCCCAGAGTTAAACAGTTGAGTTTTACAGTTTTCGAATCCATTCAGCCGATCTCTGGTTCTGGCGGTACCACTTTTAGCATAGCTTAGCATAGATCATTGAATCGGACAGGACCATTAGCATCTCTCTCAAAAAAATTATTTTTAGGATATTTTTCCTATTTAAAACTTGACTCTTCTATAGTTACATCGTGTACTAAGACCGACGGAAAATGAAAAGTTGCGATTTTCTAGGCTGATATGGCTAGGAACTATACTCTCATTCCTGCGTAATAAACAAGAAACTTTGCTGCCGTACCATGAGTCCAGCAGGCGTAATGATATGACGCAGCTCCTGAAAATAGTCCCCAGCTCGGTAGACTATAGGGTCGACTATTTTCAGCCTATTTCTGGCTTAAAATGACTAAATAGGCTTAAAATGAGCCTATTTCCAAAAAAAGTGGAGTATCCCTTTAAATCAAAGTCGAGTCTAACATGCATTTTACAAAGTTGAGCGCTATTTGTACGACGTAAGAATAGCTGCCTATATCGATAAAATTGTTCACTTACGAGATTCCAATTCAAACCAACTGTGTAGGCAGTAGGCAGCTCACTAGGATTTGAAACAGAGCATGTGTGTTATATTTAGATGATGGGAACACTTAACGTGTGTGTGTGTGATAAGTAAAGGAATTGTGATTGATAGTTTCAATTAAACCGGCCTGTCAGCTGGCAGGAGCAGTCTTTCTCTATTCATTTTGTTTGGCTCATTGGGCAGGTAAGGGGGGGCGTTGAAAGTGACAGTCGTATGTGTGTGTGTTCATATTTGAAGCACTTGTTGGCGTGCAGCTCTCCATTCTGAAACCCACGTTGTATTATTAAGTAGTAAACAGCCTTCTATAGACACGGCGGCAGCGCTGCTGAAAACTTTTTACTAAAACCAGGCTCAATATTTCAGCTGCCATTAATATTTCAGCATGCTTTCCCAGCAGCCTTCCAACACTGCAGACTAATATTCGGTTATTCCTAACCGTTTTTCTGTGTTGAGTGTTGGAGAAAAAAGACACTAGCAATAGCAGACAGCATTGTGTGTGCTGTGAATAAAAATGCACAATGATCATTCTAAATAACTATTTTAATTGACATCAATATTTTCTTAAATAATCCTCCCTCCGCAGTCATGTGTGTCCTTACATGTTTGTCCATATGCAAATCAGACAGATGAAGGCTGTGAGGAAAAAAGAAGATATAGTAAGTAAATTTGACAAATATGTTGGCATGCATTTAGAAGAAAGTACTGTGGTGGTAACAGATGCTAATACTATTACTTTTTGGTTCTGTTTTCGGTAACACTTCATTTTACAGTGTCATTATTACATGTAGTTACTATAGTAATAACTATAAATTATGCATAATTACATGCAACTAACCCTCAACCAAACCCTAATCCTAATACTAACCTTATAGTAAGTACATGTAGTTATTTAATATTACTCAGTACTTAAATGTCTAATTACACTGTAACAACGACACCTTAAAATAAAGTGTAACCCTGTTTTCTAGCTGATTCTTATGGCATATAGCATGGTGAAAGTTATTTACAAAAATAACATGGTTTTACCATGGTACATATCCAAAAAAGCCAGAGCAATGAGATTTACCATTGAAGTGCCTTGAAACGCGGTTTATCAATTATCAATCTTTCGGATTTGGGTCTGGATTTCCAGGCTACATAATCTCTAGTCTCGGCCTCAGATGTCACGCCCACGGACCGTTGGCTGAACGTCTGATGCATATGGCACACTTCTCTGGAAACACTTCAGGAGTTTCAAAGTCGCGATCTGATTGGTTGAATTCTACAGAATGTCCGGGAGACGCGTGTGTCGCGTTCTTTAACGGTCCGCCTGGAAACAAATGGCGTGACGCCAAAACCCCTTTGAGGAAGAAGAACGCCGTTGTGTTTACAACTTGACAATGAGCGCTTACCAGGATCAACTAAACGCTGGATTTTCTAAATTATGTGAAGTTCGCGGCTCCATTGTTGCAGTAAACTTGCACTTTCTTGAATGAATAATTTATTAGATGCACGCTGGTCTGTTATTGTAGAGACATCGACATTATATTCTCATGCCCCTAAATATGACGTGGAACAAAACGAACTGTGACTGGTTGCGTTACATATCAGTCAAACGTCCTCTTGGGCGGTCCTTGACCAAGAAAAGCTGCGATAGAGTCCAGAGCTTCTACCGTCAATCTGAAGGTCTGGCTACGCGAGACTACCTAATCTCTAACATATCTTCTCCTAATCTCCTTCATATCACTTCATAATACGGCATACTGTGCAGAATTCAAATGGGTCCAATATGTTTTTCGGTCTGCGCCGACTCTATCGTGCCAACGTGTCTCTGGACCGGAGCTGCGGCGGCTCGCGTGACACGTGAAACCAGACTTTATTCGCCTCAATGGAAAGCATTTCAAATCATCTCTATCGTTCCCTATTCCCTATATAGTGCACTATGTGCCATTCACCATGTAGAAAACAGTAAATGTGTGAACAAGTGACCAATTTCAGCTGCAGCTTCAGCGTTTATTTATAATGTAGGGGGCGGAGCTTCAGATTCTAGAGCGCATTTGATTGGACAGAAAATCCAAAAGTGCAGCGTGATATCATCAAAATCATTGATCCGTATTGGTGGAAGTGAGAGACTTCAAGTTTTGAATGCTTATAACTTCTAAATGTGAATTTTGTCATTGTTTTGGAGCACACTAACTTTTAAGTAACAGTAAGGCTTACATATTCATACTAAAAGCCCAAAACTTCCATTTAGATTTTCACTTTAAATCACTTTTCTGGAGAGGCAGACAGCGAGTCGACTGGGAATTCCAGCACTCAAGCGCCGTTTCGATCCGTCTGCCACCGCTATGTGAGCAGAACAGCAAAAGCCCTATTGGACTTCTGATTTTTCTAGGCCTGGCCGTGCGAGAGGGTCATTTCGCAGGGCTAGAAATCAGCTTGAGAAAGGCAGAGATCTCCGCAGCGGCTCTTTTATCTCTCTCCTGCAGTGCCACTCATGGTCTTTGTAGCCGGAGTGTGTGCGGCAGCGTCCCAGTAGATTAACACAACGCTAATAGAGCCGCCCGCCTTTGTGTTACTGAAGTGGCGGCAGTGTTTTAATCACTCTCCTCTTAATACAGTAAATCTGAACACTTTCTCGGCTGGAGCAGCGAAAACGAGAGCGAACAGGATGAAGAAAATATTTTACATTTTATGTGAAAGATATAAGCTTCCAACAGGAAAGAATTAAGCACACTTGTACACTCAAGTGTCCTGAGGGAATCATTTTAGCGACTTCAGATGGCCTACATGTAAATCAGCCAGTGCAGATTAACATATTCATTTGAGTTTATTGCTATGTCGTTTATTTTGATGCTGCTGTTCATCGACACTGTTGTATTTAGTCTGAATTTATCGGTTTAATTCAAAGCTGTCACCCTATTCAAAATTAGTTTTTGTTCGAGATAAAGTCATATCATCTTATAATTTCATATAAAATGATTCTGCTCCCTTCAATAGATTCAGTTTAATTTTTTAACAACTAAAAGTTAGCATATATAGCTCACTATATCTCAGAAAACAGTTAAAAATATTCCCCCCTTAGCTTCAGACACGTCTCTGTTTATTGGTGCGTTTTCTTATGGTCTTTCAACTTTTTAATAGCTTCTTTTAGCCAAAGTTTAGGCATTCATTCTGAAACATTACATTAATTGTACAAGAAACTTTGTTCAGTTTTTAAAACCCTTCAGCGCATGTTCTTTATGAATTTTTTTTGCAGGCCGGCTGATTGATTTGACAGTTCGATGTAGATTTGCATCCATTGTTTATACGTACATTATTCATTTACTGGTACACGCGTGTTGTTTTTCAGCCATAGCCTGTTTTCAATCCTCTTACTTTAGTGTTAAATGTTCATCTCTGTGCAATCAATAAATGATAATTGGTCGTGGGCCTCCGCTAATGTACTTATATTCAAGCCGACGACTGCATTTATAAGCCCTTTGATGTTTAAGCAAACAAATCACTCATCTTTGTTTGCGTTTATGACACTCTAAATCTGATTTGTGAGCGATACCCTGTAGCCTGAAGTGATTAATCTTTATTGTTGAAGCTTGTAAATTTGATAATGTGGCCAGTGAGGCAAGACTGTTTTGTCTGTGTAATTGTGGCCTCTCTCTATCTTTCCCCCCTGTTGTCTCATTGCATCATCTGTTATTAACATGTGCTCTGATTTGTTTTCTGCATGTGCTCTAACTGGTTACATGAATTAGAGCTGGTGAGGTCACATAATGAGTGACTCTGGCACACATGAATGCCATCGCTTGTCATAAAAAGCAGACTTTCCGAATTGGGGCGTCAATTAAAGAATTATAGTTGAATGTAATTGTTATTGGTTGTAAGTTGTAATTGTAAATGTAAATGTTAACCGAACATTTAATTTTGATTTCATGTATTGATGTCATTTAACCAATTTATAAGGTGATGGGTTCGTACGACAAAAGTTTCCTCCGATAGCTAACATCCACACCTAATATGCATCATTTCCTCTTCATTTTTTGGATCAGTGCTAAAAAAGCTCAATGCATTTGTAACAAATTTTGTCAGAAAGAAATATGAAATTGGCCAATCATTGCGACTTCCTTGTACGACAAAAATGTCCTTCACAGATTGCTAACATGCAGCTTCCACACCTATAATATGCATAATTTCCTCTTCAGTGCGGAAAAAGCTACTTTTGTCAGAAAGATAGAAAGAAATATGAAATTGGCCAATCATTGCAACTTCCGAATTCATAAATGTGAGGGCTTGAATGCAGCAATAATCTAGTAAAACTGGAGAACAAATCATACGGTTATTATGCTGCAAATGATTGCATTTTAAACAAATTGAGGTGGATGCAATTTCAGTTTATTGATGAAGTAAATCTGCTTCTTCTGAGCCCTTTTGTTGGTTTTAGCTGGTCTCACAGCCTGATCAAGCTGGTTTAACTGGATGACCAACTGGTATACCAGCCGGAACAACTGACAAATGTCCAAAACATCTTGAAATCCTTTTACATCCTTTACAATATATTTTCATTTTTTGTAAGGCCAGTTTCTACGCATAAATATCTGGTTTATTTCGTGCTTAAACTGTTCAGTGAAATAGCATTACTTGGATGCAAACATTCATTTGATTTATGCAATTCAACATATCCACTACGGTGCATCCCTGGAGAAATTTTGGAGCAATAAAAGCTGCTGATACTCTGGGTGCAAGGCCAGATTCAGCACGCTTTACATCAGTGCCAAACGTTGGATATAATAGCGGCGATGAAACACTTTCAACACTGAACATCAGTCCTCATTAGAAAAGGTAAGTTCTGGTCCAAGTGATTTGTTTTAGTATTTGTGAAAGAGTCAGTCTATCAATATTGACTAATTGTTTAATAGTAAAAAAATGCATTTTACCAGTTATGCTTAATTCAGATCTTGGCTGGAATTTTGGGAACAACAACATTTTTTTTATTTTTTCTATTGCAGAATAATGTTGCAATTTTGACCATTACATTGATATTTAAATGCATTTATAAAGTAGATGACAAGTCTATTATATTCCAGCATACAGTGTACACCAAAAGAGACAGAGAGTCACTGCAAACCCCTTGACTTCCTGTTTGAGTTGCATGTTTACATTAGCCTGTTAGCGTGAGAAAGGACAGGTCCGCTGTTTCAGAACGCAGCAGACATGCTCCAGAGGACACATTGTTCACCCCTCGGTCAGAGATTCACAAGAGAAACTGCTATGTCATGCATTAAAAAAAACCTGGGGTTCGCCACGCTCGGTTTAGTATTGCAAGGGCTCCGTTACGAAACCTAGTGAGCCGTGTTGCTGTCTACTACACCCTATACAGTGAGGCATAGCTTATGCTAACCCAAATACAACCTCTGATTTGGAAACACTACACTGAAAAAACAATTGAAAACACAGATTGTCCGATGAACTCAATTATTTGTGGTCTACAGTACAAAATTGAGTTTTTCTCCTAAACTTGATGTCTTTGCTTTCAATTAATGTATACTTCTCTAAAATGTGCAATATAGATTAAATTATGTTAACCAATCAAGTAGTCCAATGATTTTTTGATGTTGACTTAACTGAAACTCCAGTTCCCAGCATGCATTGCATGAGCAAGATGGGTATTTAAAAATTAAGTATTATTTTTTTGTGGTTTTGAACAAGATGAAAAAGAGGGAGACTTGATAGTGTTTAATGTTCGATTATGTTTTTGGATTTAGAAGCATTTAAATTACACTGGGTTATCATTGTGGTGAAGAGATTTTGCTTGGGTTGAGGATGTCCCTGCTGGAAAAAAACACACAGCTAAAACCAGCCTATGCCGGTTTGCTGGTTTTAGCTGGTTTAAGCTGGACTTACAGCCTGGTCAAGCTGGTGTTCAGCTGGTTTTAGATGGTCTTTCAGCATGACCAGCTAAGACCAGTCTGGCCAGCTAAAAAAGTGTCTAAAACCAGCCTGGGAGACCAGCTAAAACCAGCCAACCAGCTTAGGCTGATTTGTTTAGCTGGGGGTGTTTTCAGCAGGTCTGCATCTGAAATCACATTCTTCCTAATCCCTAGTAGGCTATATACAGTAGTAGTTGAAAAACAGTGTGTGAAAAAAGCAGTATGTCCAAATTCACAGTATTAATAAAACAGACGCATAATATAAAATTAAATGAATTAAAACCTATCAGGGATCCATATAAAACCACTTCAGAACGACTTAATTTGATGATGTTGAAGTTACTGAACAAATTATGCTTATGTTACTTAATTGATTCATGTTGAACCGATGTAAATGGATAAATCATGTAAATCCACACTTTATTCAGTGCGTTGCATGTCGTCATACAAATTGCACTCTTAGCGAGATGTGCACGGGAGACTAGAATTTAGCATAATGTAGTTGTGTGGTAGTCTAATAAGCATAAAATACACAAATATTGGGTCAAATACTTTATGCAAATTAATCAGTGAATTATTTGTATGTATTTTTCCCGCTTTCTCCAGCATCTTAAATATAAAAAAAATTCAGCTCTCAGCCATGCATTTTGGTATTGCCTTTTCCGCACAATCTACATAATTATAATATTTTTCGAATTGCATACATGGTTATAATGCCTTAAAGTAGGCAGCTCAGTAGGTTTCAAAATGGAGCCAAAAACTTGATGAACGCATGCAGAGATATTATAAAGTCAAGTTTTGCTAAATTTAACCACTTTGATTGACACCACCAAGGTTTCTTTTTTTGATGTAACAGACCCGTAAGCACATCACCAGGACATTGAACGCTGAGTAAATGTTTATACGTGAATCACAGTTGTTTGTCCTGGCCATATAAAATATGTCGCATATTTATTTTTTCTCCCAGGGACCCTAAACAACACACTGTGCGCTGCGGGAATCATCCGATCGTTATCACGTGACGGTCACTTGAACGTTTGGGACGTGGACTCATCAATCACGCGGGCCCACGTGCGGTTCGAAACCCGTAACCTCCCGCGGAGAGGTTCTGAAGATGCGACGTGCTGTTTGTTTTTCCACATCAAGAGAGCTCTTCTCTTGGAGAACCAGAGGAACTTCCGTGTAAACATTTGACGTGTGAACATCGAATGCAGAGAAGAAGGTCTCCCACTTTCTCACGCTGAACGCATCAGTAATTGTCAGGGCTTTCGAAATCGGGATGAGCGCCTCCATAATTCTCCTCTTGACTTGAAGTGGCATTAGCATTTAGTACTGACAGACTGACTGATCTCTTCCCCGTTCCGGTAGTGATGACCGATTTTAGCGATGCCGTTGCGGTCTCAGAATGAATGAGCTGATGTTGTTCTTGGCCCGCTCTAGTGTTTTGAATATGTGGTTTATTTTGGGGATTTATAATAATAATTGAAAGCCATTTTACTCTATTATTTGGTGCTCAAGACTTTAGTAATCTAGTCCAGTGTAGGCTACATACCAAAATGTTTGTTATCTGTGGCGAAAATCCAGCTTTTAATATTGTTTATATGTGTCTATGGGGTGTTTTTAATATGCTTTAAGACAAACCATGTGCAAATTCATAAGTCGACACTATTGCTGAGTATTTTCTCCTTAAAACTGCAGTGAACCAAAGACAGTCTCAAAAACACGGTTTGAAATCGCTGGTGTTTCTGACGTCACAAACTACCTTGCAACCAATCAGATCAACGTGTGCTCGTCAACGAGTGGATCTCTGAGCTGGTCTGAGTGAGTGGATTTGCATATTCATAAACCGCGTATACTAAATGAGGCAAGGGTGTCCAGTTGCATTCAAGCTATTTTAAGGCATGAAGACTATAAAACGTTTAAATATGTCATTTTGGTGATTAAAGATGAGTTTTAAGGAATACAATTATTGACTACAGGGGGGATTTTTTAAATCCATTGTTAGATGGAGTTCATGCAGGATGAGAACAAAACAGAATTCAATAGAACAGAAAGAAAGGGTTTTGAGGTTTGTAAAAATTAGATGCAGTGCAACAGACAAAAGCATTTATCTGACATGAGTTATAGTCATTGTTTGGCTAGAAATTTTGGCTATTCAAAAGTAGCTGTGTATTCTGGTGGGAATTTTTTTTTTTTTTTTTTTCAAGGAGCATATGAAGAGTTCAGATGCAAAAGCCTGCAAGTGCCATCTGAAACTTTCTCCTAGAATGATCATTTTTATAAAGCTTGTATATTTAAGTTAAGTAATTTCACTTAATTGACAAATAATAGGTAATTTTCATTGCCATTTAAGTGAAATTCTTGAACTTAAATATACGAGCTTGATAAAAATGATCATTCTAGAAGAAAATTTCAGATGGCACTTAGAGGCTTTTGCATCTGAACTCTTCATATCAATTGTAAATATTTCAATGTATTACAGATGTTTGCCTAATCCATCAATTCAAATTTCTATTGGGCATAGTCCATGAATCTTTACAGTCCGGCTTCTTCCAAACCTGCTTGGATGCCCATCAATGGGTAGGCTAGTTAATATTCAACAAACTGCTTCCACACCTGCTGCTGAGAATCATGCATTAACATACAGTCATCGTCCCATTTGGGAACATTTCCGGTTCTTTAAATGCATGAAGACCAGAGGTGGGATTAGCTTTGGGAAGCACCTGGAAGATAATGCCTGCCTTCTATTTCCCAGAGATTACGCTGAAGTATCAGGCACTTGATCTGCCAGCCGTTACAAAGCGCGAGGTTAACGGAGGTCAACGGCCTTTTCCCAAACCAGGAAATTAAAGTAGGTGATTAGGAAGCAGGAAGGAGAATGGAAAAACGAGAGCAATTTAATGATGGATGTGAAAAGAAAAAGAGCATGAGAGAGAGGCTGTGTTTGGAGTAGCATAACTCTTATTGATACTTATTGTCATATATTTTCATATATGAAACATTTATCATTACATATTGTTTCCCTTTTTAATTACATTAAAATATTAATTTATACATGCATATATTATAGTATAATATATATATATATATATATTATTATTAAAGTACCATAAAGATAGATAGATACAATAATATATCACAGTATTAATATTGTTGTATTTTTATATTTATATATTTTTTATATTTTTAATTATTATTATATGCAGTAAATCCAGTAATTTTTGCACAAAATTCTTTTAAGAATGAAAGATATCCATTTTAATGTCCAATTTGATGATTTGAAACCACTCACATGTAACTTTAATGAACATTGTGGCATACTATCATTGAAGCTATATACAGCTACTTGTTCACATACTTTTTATACAGTAGTAGGCATGATTCAGTGTATTAAATACTGCAGAGTTTTAGCTATTTTCTCCAGAGATCAGGTAGAAATACTAATGTTCACCTTGACACACGCTTGTTAAAAAAGGGGGTCTGGGATAAAAAAGGAAAAGCAAGTTTGCGATTCCTCCTGGACATCAAAGGTGTGCAGACGCTTCAGTGTGTCCCGGCACAAACACACACGGCCTGAATATCTGATCAGACGCAGTGGCATCAGGCTTTTAGTATTCTGTGCAGAGAGAAAGCTGTCTGTCCAAACCTCGGGCTGAAAGCTTGCCTTGTAAATAGCAGTTAAATTCGAGCATCCACAGGCTGCGCTGTTGAAAGCAAAGAGATTTCGGGATCTGCTTTTTGTAGAAAACAAGGTTGATAAAAAAGGGAAGAGTCTGTTTTCTGTTTTCCTGCTGGGTAAACCTCATACCCAGGCTACTGGCAAGGGTGAATCTAAGCAACAACATTTTGCATAAAGGAATGGAAGTCTATTTTAAATCACCTTTTTATTTTTGACATTGACAGTTAAGCACATTTACCCCCCCCCCCCCCCACACACACACACACACACACACACAGTAACTATCTGCTTATTATAACTGTAAAGTTGAATTGCAAATCAAATTTTACATTGTTTTATTTGATGTAGTGAACTACATTTACACTTAATGTTAAAGAATTATGTCCAAACTTTGTTATATTTTTCTTGATTTATCAATGCAATCCAAAGTAATGCAGTAATGAGTATTTATTTTATCCATCCATCCATCCATAAATCCATCCATCCATAATGCAGTATGAGTATTTTTTATAATTATTTATTTTAATTATTTAATTGATTTTATCTATCCATAAATCCATCAATCGATAAATCATTCAGTCCATCCATCCATCCATCCATCAATCCATCCATCCATCCATCCATCCATCCATCCATCCATCCATCCATCCATCCATCCATCCATCCATCATCCATCCATCCATCCAGCCATCCATCATCCATCCAGCCATCCATCCATCCAGCCAGCCAGCCATCCATCATCCATCCATCCAGCCAGCCATCCATCCATCCATCCATCCATCCAGCCAGCCATCAATCCATCCATCCATCCATCCATCCATCTATCAATCCATCCAGCCATCCATCCATCCATCAATCCATCCATCCATCCATCTATCAATCAATCCATCCATCCATCCATCCAGCCATCCATCCATCCATCAATCCATCCATCCAGCTATCCATCATCCATCATCCATCCATCCAGCCATCCATCCATCCATCCATCCATCCATCCATCCATCCATCCATCCATCCATCCATCCATCCATCCATCATCCATCCAGCCATCCAGCCATCAATCCATCCATCCATCCATCCATCCATCCATCCATCCATCCAATGTAATGTAATGCAGAGAATTTGGGATGAAAATGTGCCTAATGCCTAATTAAAATATGAATAGGACATTTCTTAGTGAGATTCACCCATAAAGTCTTTCCTGCTTGTTCTGGCTTCATCTATAAAAATGTTACGTAAGCCAGAACTGGCAGACAAGACTTAAAATCTATAAAAAATTTGATGCAACTCTGGCAAATCCAGCGTCCAGTTCCTCCTCAGAAACACTCATAGTAACAGTCCAGGAACTTGTAAACATGCCTTTGGTTTCCTGACAGACTGATAAAAACCTGCGCATCTTCATTCACGGAAAATGCATAAAATTCAGCCTTTTGTGTGTGTGCATATGCGTCAGTCCGTCTGTAGTTGATCCGTGAGCATGTGTGATGTTGCCACTGACTAAAGCCACACGCGTTATCACTGCTGTTTAAAGGTCATCTGCTCGGACGCCTTGTCCTGTCTTTATCTTCAACCTGCTACCATTCATTTCAGTCTTTCGTCCCTTTCTTTTCACTCACTTTGTGTACCAGTCTTTTACCCCTCAGAGCCATCATAATTGAATAACCTTTACATCAATAGAGTAAAACACTCTTTGCTCCTTCTCAAAGGGTCATTGAGACGAAACACGGTCTCAATGCTGGCTTTATCAACAGGTTTCAAAGGAGAAGGGAAATCCAGCGATGCTACTAAACTATGTTTTATATAGCTTAGCTGTTTTAATCTGCTTCTGAGATCAAACTAAGTTCAAAAGTTTAATACTTAAGGTTAGGGGTTTGTTCATATCACTAACCCGGGCTATTTTGAGCCACACACTATGAAGTTAAGTGGCCATATATAGCCTATATATAAATATTTTATTATTATTTATTTATTACAACTGTCCTACAGCTTTTGCTGTAATATTTCATAAATGAATTTCATATCTTAATTGATGTTGGTGTTTGTTCGGCCTTCACTTAATCTGCTCTTTTAATGTCTCAGGTTCATCTCTGTGAAAATCCCCCCAGAGCGCTCGAGCGCGACAGCCGTAATGAACTTAATAACCGTGAAATGAAGTTTTGTGATCTACTGAGACGAGGGAAGTTTCTGTGAGTAAATACTTGTCTCATTCTGCACTTTTTTTGTTGAGGAAAATGACATGAGACAGTAAGTTTTAATAGCAGAGACAGGATTCTGCACCGCATAAATGTTCAATTATCACTGTTTTCATGATTAGTCCATTCAGAGCATGAACAAAACTAATCGACTGCGGATTTGGTTTCAACTATGACGTTATTTGTAATGGACTTTTTGTTAGACTCAATGATATAATTGCCTCGTTTTCGCTTCCGCTGCGTGTGCAAGACTGTTGATTATGAGCTGATAGCGCTCCAGAATAAGCTCGAGTGCCTCATGCCTGTCTTCTAATCCACGGACAGCTTAAGACAAGCCTCGTTTTGACTGAACGCAAGAGCTTGTACGCAGCGTTGCTCTTTTAATGGTTTAATAACTCATTCAAAAGCATTTATTTTAGGTGCACGACACACTTCAAGTGTTGAGACGCCCTGGTTTACACTGCAAAACATAATGCAGAGGTTTATTTTATGCATTTTTGCATCAAAATTGATTTTATTTTTATTTATTTTTATTCTGCCCTGACTGAATTGAATTGAATCAAATTTGTTGTATTTTCATTGCAATGCAACCAACCAATTAATTTTTTTAATGACATTTAGGTACAGCTTAATCTGAAATTAGACAGGCCTATAACAACACACCAAAATCTATCTGCCCATTTTAACTTACATTTATTTCATTATATTTATTGAATTTATATTCAATGCTGTGCAATGCAGTGTAACCAACCAAAATATATCTTTTTAAATTAATCAGATTAATAACAGGTTAATTTGGCCATAATTTATATGTTATATGCCAAAATATATGTTTTTAAATTAATCAGATTAATAACAGGTTAATTTGGCCATATTTTATTTTATTTTATTTTATTTTATTTTATTTTATTTTGCAGTGCAACCAACTAAATTCTTTTTTTTATGTGCCATTTTCAGACAGGTAAATCTGAAATTGGATCATTTTTGGCTTCCCGTACGGGTCATAATTAAATAAAACACCCAATTTGATTGATTTGTAATTTGACATGTAATTTGGTGCATCCTGTGGTGTGACAATGGCCCAACTCAGATGATGTCAGAGATATGATGCGTGTTCCCTTACAGACCCACTGTGTGTGCCAGATATCAACAGTGTAAATGCAGCCTCTTATGTTTCATGCTGTAAGGACACCTCGGCCGAGATCTGAACTGTCTGCTGTGATCTGTGGTCCGGGCTCGTGGCGTTTGGCAGGGCTTCAGTTCGCCCTCTTGTCTGCCATCTGATTCTTCACCAGCCAAACTCTACAGCTCCCATCTGCCCTTTACAACATGACCTCATCGGCACGGCACTCGCGTGCTTCCAGAGGAGAGCGGTGAGTTTGCCAGTGTGTAATCATCATTACAGGCGCAGTCTTACGTCACGCTCCAAATATGCTTCTTAAAACCTGATATTACTTGGACGGCTTAAAAATCTGTTGCTTTGATTAGTTGCTCTGGAGAGACTGCAAACGTGTCCTGGATTCCTCAGACCAGGGACTCTGACAAGACCAACGAATAGAACAAAAACTTGATCTATTAAACACTTTAAAGGTCAATTCTGCAACACTAGCATCACGGAATGATAATATAATGACTTTTTCCAAACAAGTTTTCCAAACTGGAATCAGGAAGCCTTGATTGTCGATTTTAGTGCTTACGAGAGAGAATCAGATTTAGTATTATTAAAAATAAAAGCTAATTCAAAATATTAAGCAATAATATATTTCTATTTTTTCATTTTTTATTTTCATTTTTTTTATTTTTAGTAATTTTGCTATGTGCTTTTGTCATTTTTATAATTAAAAAAATATATATTTCTATATAGCTATAATTTATTTCATTTTAGTTCTAAAAAGTATTTATTTTAGTTTTTATTATAAATTTTTGTTTAAGTTTTTCATCTAATATTTTTATTGTTTGATTTCAGCTGTATTTCAATTACCGAAAAATAATTTTTAATAGTTTCAGTTTTATTAACAGTAATAACAACTTTGGATGGCTAAGATAAAAAATATATATATATATATATTTTTGAAGGGTATTTATTTAGTTTTGTAACATACAGAAACGTTAAATGCAAATTCGACATATATGAATGCTAATTTCTGCACGACCGCTCATGCATGTTATATTTTGAGTGTGTTTTTTCACACTGGTCTATTATTACGGTAACATGCTGTCTTTAAATGCGTGGGGCAAAGCAAAAAAAGTTCCGAACGCAACGGAAATGATCCCAGTCAAAGGGGGCAGTGTTTAACCCCTTGCCGGCTTGTGAGCGACTCAATGTGAGTAAAGTGAATTTCTAGAGTAAAGTCTCATTTCCGTTGTGTTGTGGCTTAATTTCAGCCTTTTGTTTGCCTTGTAAATTTCATTGTGTGTGTGATGCCTATTGGCAACTATAACAGTATTAACGGCAGAATAACCTGCAAATGGTCAGAAATCTGGCTACGCAACACTAGGGGCCAATAAAAGTTTCATTCCAGAATTAATACGCCGGCGTCAGTCAGACACATAAGTAAATGAATTCATGCCGCTCAGATGAGTCATTACCGCGTTCAGTAAACCCAGTAATTTGCTTGTAATGTGCGTTTGTTGGCAGTCGACCGGATGCTCTGATGTCATCACGGTGGCACGTCCTGTTTCATTCCTGAAAGGTTGTTGTTTTTTTCTTCACTCATTAGCATGCACTTATCGTCACTTCTGCCATTTGTCTCGTTGCACTGATGACAAATACCAACCATAGTGTGAATTATAGGCAGGCTCTCAGACCGTGTAAAACATTAAATCAGCTTGTTACATAAACAAGAGGATGCGGAGAGAGAACAGGGCTGTGTGAAGGTGAAGGCAACAGCTTAAAATAGATAGAAATACACTCACAAATCAATACACTGGGTGGTTGGGTGAATCTTATGAAAACTGCAGAGAAAGATCCTTTTAAAAACATACTTACACTTCTTCTTCTTCTTTTATTATTATCGATTAAACATGAACTGGACAGTTCTTTGAGGGATTCACCCAGTATCAAACTCAATTCTGATTGGATGAGACACGTTTAAAGTTGAAGTCTGCATTTATGTGGCATGTCTTGAATTAGTAGAGAAGATGATGATGATTATCATAATTAAATAAAACTATTATTATTATTATTATTAATATTAAAAATAATAATGTTTCAAGTTTCAAGCTACTTTTTATAATCTGCCACTTTGTGAGTGTGTGTAAAATGTACAGCAAGTGTGGTTATCATTAGTATAGTTTATGATTGTTAATAAAATCATATTATGTCAATAAAACATGCAAAAAGTATGTTTACGGTATCAATTTAATATACTTTTTATACGTTAACCCAATCACAAGCAAGACGAAGAAATTGTGCAATTGTTGTGAATCAGCCTTTCAAGAAATGAATCGGGCACTGGTGAAATATTTACTATAAATATTTGCAATTTCAATGTTTCTTAAAACTTTATTTTAAGGTGACGTAGTTGCACGTTACTACATGAACTTACTATAGTAATAACAGTAAATTATGCATAATTGCATAACCTTAAACCGAACCCTAACCATAACTCTATAGTAAGTAGGCTACATGTAGTTAATTAATATTACTCAGTACTTATTATATGTAACTGTCACCTTAAATCCCAGCTAACTGGACCATGCTAACCAGTCAAACCCCTTGTATAGTTTTATCGTTTACCCACTTTCCAATCATAAGCAGTTTAACTGTGTTAAATCACCACACTTTTACCACGGTAAAGAGGGTTTTTAGGTGCTCCGTTCACTTTGCATTCAAATCTAAGCTGATCACTTTGTTTAATCAGGGTCCATTTTTTGTTTATGTGTGTTTGTCCAACAATTAAACAGCCGGCAGCTCTCAGTTTCCTCTCTGTGAGTGTGTCTCTAATGTTTCTGGATGTAGCTGGAAGACACTTAACATTTCTTTGAAGTGTGCAGGGGATATTTTTAGGCATGGCACACATAGGGGGAGCTGGGAAGAAGGCCGAAAACCGGTGGAGAGAGAGATGGGAAGCCAAATGAAAAGTAATCCATATTTTGCTCTGGAGGACGTAGATTTCCAAGATTTAAATATGACCTAGATTTTTAGCTGCGCTTCGCCGAGGCGTCAGAGAGTGCTTGACGTCAGAGCGGGGCCAGAACTGACTTCACGGTGGATGATATTTCAGCTGCTGCTGATTTCTCTTTATGCTCAAAGTCTCACGGTTAAAGTCCCATTCACACCAGGATTGATAACTATAACGATACATACAGAGTGCAACAGTCTCCATTCATGTCTCCCATAGGGATTTCAAAAAAGTGTCCATTAAAGCGTTATAAGCCATGAACCATGAGGAGAATCATAACTTTACAAACTTTGATTTGAAGCAAAAAAGTATTTGAAAATTGGACAAAAATACAAAGGTACAACCAGGGCTTGACATTAACTTTTTGCTCACCAGCTGCTGTGGCTCGTGGTTTTCCAAAGTTACAAGCCACTCACAATTTTGGCACAGATACCATGGGGAAAAACTGCCATATAGTTATTTTTAATATTATCTCATAATTTGGCAGCAGGTTTATTAGGTCACTGTCACTTTAAGAGCTGACGCACTGATCCATTATACTGTTACACATGCGTTTTCTTTCTCAACTGTTTACGTTCACTTAAAACATAACTGACTGTGTTTACGTGAATACACCAGCATTTTGACATTATTTTGTGTGTATTTGACTGTTTAAGCGCAAAAACGGACTCAATTTAGTCCTGAGAGGAGGCTTTATGTGCCGCACACTTTAGGTATTCATTCAGCAGTGAGTGAGGAGAGGCGGGTTTGTGTGTCACTCGCTGTCAGAGAGAGAGAAAGTGCAGCTGGTATCGTGTATCTATTCTGCGTCTAATGAGTATTGGAAGTGTTTCAAATATTTCAGTATCGATGTGTATCAAAAAATTTATATTTTTGACAAAAAAATGTATATATTATAAACCTATTATATATTATTTTCCCATCAGCTGGGAAAAATCATGAAAGTGATTCCAACGATATCGTTCCTCTGTGTCGTTATCTTTATAGCTGTGGTGTGAACTTATAGTTATCATTCTTGGTGTGACTAAAATGATTGTACGTTCAGTCCCAAAATGGACTGTAAAACACGACCAAATGACGCCTTATTACGTAAGCGAAGAGTCCAGCATTCATTCAGCTGCAGAACTTGAGGTCGTGTGTGATTCACAATCAGTTCATGTGTAAGAATTAGACATAATGTTTTTTTGGCGTTTTGGCACCTGAATTAAGACATGTCCTCTCGCATGACGGGGCTGCTGGGTATAATTTGCCAGCAGCACTTGGCAGGTAACTTTAGAGTAAATTGCTTCATAATTGAATCTCCACAGGTTCCTTTTGCAGAAAACAATGCTAATGGAAGGTCAGGAAAGAAACGCTTGTTTCTCAGGCTCCCCCTGAAGTGTCTTGGCTGCTTTAAAGTGTTGAAAGTTGTGATTCAGCAGCGTTTCTTGCCACTAAGGATTGGCTATAAAGACATTAATGGACTTTGCCTGCAGTAGAGAGTCCTTCACAATATATAGGAGATATTATATATATATACTGTAATAGGAGACATTTGCGAGTTTTGTTTTCTACACTGTGATTTTGCCAAGTAAGATATGTTCCTGGATCAACATATTTTGTTTATTTTTTTACATTTACATTTATGCATGTAGCACCCGGACAGCCACTCTGAGCGTTACTTACATGAGAATGGTGGGTGCTTGGGTTCGGTGTAGTTCAGGTGGATACCACGAAGGTGCACCTAATAAGTTTCTAATAAGTTGTAGAACCTTTTGACAATAAAATATTTAAAATAATGAGACCCAGAGATAGTTTTTTAGTTTAGCAAACAAAGGGTTAATGCCCTGGTTTATTTACATAAACGAATTTGGCAACTAGAATATAAAAGTTTTCCCCAAAACAAAATATCAACGAATATACAAAATAAATAACCAAAAAATTCCCCAAATACTCAACTGATAGCCTCGTTAAATTTAGCTAGAAACCTCAATAGTTTCAATCACACTTGTTACACCAGAATAACTGATCTAAAAGTTATTATCTCTTTCCTAACAATTGAAATTACACAGAAATCTTTACAATAAACAAAAACGTTGCCACGTGTCCTGAAACAAGTCTTAGCAAATGCAATGGTGGGCCCACTCACACATACACATTCACACACGTTTCAGTTTACTCACAGTACTGCTTTGAACGAGGGAAAAACACGCTGCAGGCCTGTGTTGGTCTTGCAAAACATTGAGTGCGCTGAACAAACACTTGCAACACATTGAGAGCGTGGCAATTCGGTCCGGATGCTCACGTGCAGCGCGATTCACCAACATGTCCGCCAACATGAGCGCACACCATGGCTAGCTATAGCTATCTCGGCTACCTCCGATCACGCTTCCGCTGCTTCTCTCCCGCTCCGTCCGACGGGTCTCCGGCTTCGTTTCTCGCTCAAAACACACCCAGAGTCTGCGATCCTCGTATCTGAACACCCAATTCAGTTTCAACAGCTTTACTCACTCTTTCTAGCGTTAATATTTTCTCAAACGCGCCAGCGACCTGTGCTCATCCCCAGTCCGACGAGAAGAGAGAGAAAAACTTCCCGCACCCTCTCTCATGGTTCCTCCTCCGGTCACGTGTATCCCTTCTCAAACACTGACTATACAGCGTTAATACTCAAATGACCAATAAAAAATAATAACATGAAAACAATAAAAATAGAGTAATAAAACACTTACTGCATAAAACCTCTGATAATATTATTTAGCTAAATAACTTTAAACTTTAATTTTAATCAGTGTCATGAAATAAAATCACAAATATTGATCTCCTTTATAAATCAGTGCTTCCTATTATCTATTTAAAGTAAATAAACGTTTATTTATTTTTTTAATAGTCATGGGACTCATTTTTGAGTAAGAGATTAATCATAACCTACCCTGTTTCCACTACACTGTAATACCCCAAATTTACCACTGGGCTACATCCTCCCCCTTCTAGACAGTTTTGATGTCCTCATCAAAATAAACCTTAGAGTACTCTAATAGTTTTAACGTCAAGGGTAGAGGCCAGATTTGAACAAGTGAAACACAACGACATGGGGTGGCACCAGAAAGTTCGACATAGACGGCTTCTGGAATCTCCGTAGAGTCCACTTCCCACCAACACTCCATGGCTTAGTACTGTCACAGGGTATTCACAAGGCTTGCCAAGTTCATCGTAGCTTAGCTTGACCACTGGACGGGTGACTCTTTTTGAACGCTCAACTTGTTCAATCTCAGCTTGAGTGTCTGGATAGGGGTTGACGTCTGCACCCTCTTCTAGAACGTTGACTTCTGGATCAGCGTTGGGAGGCAGATTTGGAAGATCATTGACCACTGGCTCTATCTCTGCCGGGTCGTGAGCTTGTCTTTCAGGTTCAGTGACGACTGGCTTGGATTGCTTTGTGGACAGTTCTGGGCATGTCAGCAACTTGTCCCAGTCTAACTCAACGGGTCTTGGCAGGTATACTTCGTCGTACTCTAACTCTGAGGACACGTCTTCATCGTGGTTGTTTGTCTGTACCGGTTCTTTTGTAATTTGCTGAAATGCTCTGGTCACAGGTCTTCGTTGTGGCCCCACTTCCCTTTCGTCAACAGGGAGTCTCACCAGATAACCAATGGGTAACAGGTGATTACGATGAATAGTCTTTTCTGCTCCCATGCCTCTCTCTGGCTTGATCTTGTAGACAGGTATGTTGGGTAGCTTCTCCATAACAATATATGGTGAGGATCGCCACTTGCATTTCAATTTGTGCTTGCCTGTGACCCCAAAGTTTCTCAGTAGCACCCTGTCGCCTTTGTCAAGGACTTGTTCTTTGACGTGCTTGTCGTGTGCTTTTTTGTTTCTTTGGTGGTTCTTGTCTGACGATTCTGTTGCAAGACTGTAGGCTCTTTGGAGATCTTGCTTGAGCTTAGCAACATACTGATGGTAGGACTTTGTCTTTTGGTTGTCCTCGGTCACGCCAAAGCAGATGTCTACCGGTAAGCGAGCTTCTCTGCCGAACATTAGCAGGTAGGGCGAATAACCAGTTGCATCGTTTTGAGAACAGTTATAGGCGTGGACCAACTGACTGATCTTTTGACTCCATTTTTGTTTTTGCTTTGGATCAAGTGTGCCAAGCATTGACAATAGAGTACGGTTAAATCTTTCTGGTTGCGGATCTCCCTGAGGGTGGTAAGGCGATGTTCTTGACTTGCGTATACCCAACATCATCAGAAGGTCTTGGATCAGTTTGCTTTCAAAATCGCGGCCTTGATCCGAATGTATGCGGGCAGGGAGTCCGTAGTGTACAAAGTAGCGCTCAGACAGTATCTTGGCAACAGTGACCGCCTTCTGATCTTTGGCTGGAAAAGCTTGGGCGTATCGAGTAAAATGGTCTGTCACTACAAGGATGTTGGCGAAACCTTGGGAGTCTGGCTCAAGTGACAGAAAATCGATACAGACGAGGTCTAGAGGGCCTTGGCTGGTGATCTGTTTTAAGGGAGCAGCTCTCTGAGGAAGGGCTTTGCGAGTGATGCATCTGCCGCAGTTTTTGATGTACTGCTCAACCTCAACTCCCATCTTCGGCCAATAGAACCGATTTCTGATAAGTTCGATGGTCTTGTCCATGCCCAAGTGACCAGACTCATCATGCAGAGATCTCAGGACCATCGGGACATACTCTCTGGGCAGTACCAGCTGCTTTACCTCAGTTCCATGTTTCTCAACCTTTCTGTAGAGCAGATTGTTTTGAATGAACAGCTTGCTTGCTTCTTTGTTCAACAGAACAGAAGTTGGATTGTCAGGGCTGGTGAATGACGGACCACCATGAAGTGACTGTTTGACTGGAGCGATAGTGGAATCAACATCTTGAGCGGTGACCAGGTCTTTGTGACTGAGCTGACTCAAAGATCCGAGATCCAACCGAACTGGGGAGACGAAACACTCTGGTATACCATCAGGTGACACTCCGAGTGACTCAGCAATAGTTGTGGACTCTGTCAGAGTTTCACAGCACTTGATCTGCTTACACAGAGCTTGAACACTTTCAGTCGGTACGTTTTGCCAGCCTTCTTCTGTGGTTGGAAGAGGGTTGCGTGACAGGGCATCGGCGTCGATGTTGCTGCTGCCAGGCCTGTACTGCAGTGTAAATTGGTACGTGGCGAGTGCTGAGAGCCAGCGGTGACCTGTCGCATTGAGTTTGGCAGTCGTGAGAATATAAGTTAGGGGGTTGTTATCAGTTCTCACGGTAAACTGTGCTCCATATAAGTAGTCGTGGAACTTGTCTACCACTGCCCACTTAAGTGCCAAAAATTCGAGCTGGTGCACTGGATAGTTCTTTTCGGATGCACTCAGCTTGCGACTGGCGAACGCCACAGGTCTCAAACCCTCGGGGTACTCTTGGTTGAGTACAGCGCCAAGCCCATGATAACTGGCATCAATGTGAAGTATGTAAGGCTTGGTGGGGTCGGAAAATGCCAGCACTGGTGCGTTTGTGAGGCAGTGGATGATCTTTTGGAATGCCTCTGAACATGACTGGTCCCACCGGTCATCAAAAGGCTCATTGACTTTATAGTAGGTCTTGTCTGATGAAGAGGCAGACTTTCGATTCTTTTGGGTGGGAGGATACCCTTTGCACAGCTCTGTAAGTGGTCGGACGATGATGGAGTAGTTTTTTATAAACCTGCGGTAGTAGCCGCAGAACCCCAGGAATGACTGCAGAGAGGGAAGGTCGGTTGGCTGCGTCCACCGTGTCACTGCTTCAACTTTGTCTGGGTCTGTGGCGATGCCGTTCTCAGAGACTATGTGCCCAACATAGGTGACTTGCGAGCGACAGAACTGGCACTTGTCGAGGGACAACTTGAGTCCAGCTTCTTCAAGACGAGCGATGACTTTGAGGAGTCTTTGCTCATGCTCTCCCAGAGTCTTACCAAAAACAATGAGGTCATCTAGATAGACGATGACTTCAAGCATGTGCATGTCGCCGACGGCCTTCTCCATGAGCCGTTGGAAGGTCGCAGGGGCCCCGGTGATCCCCTGCGGCATCCGCTCAAATTGGAAGAACCCCAAAGGACAGATGAAAGCCGTTTTTTCTTTGTCCTCCTCTGCCATTGGGATTTGATAATAGCCACTGCGCAAATCCAACACTGAAAACCACTTACTGCCGGACAAGCAATCGAGAGCGTCGTCGATACGTGGTACAGTGTACTGATCTGGGGTAGTTCTCCGGTTCAGGGTGCGGTAGTCGATGCACATACGAAGTTGACCATTCTTTTTACGTGCAAGGACAATCGGTGAAGCATATGGACTTCTTGATTCCTTTATGATCCCAGCCGCCAACAAACCTTGCAGGTGACGCCGAAGGTCATCCAAATCAGCAGGGGCAATACGTCGAGATCTCTCTCTGAAGGGAGTGTTATCATTCAGGCGGATGTGATGTTCTACCCCTTTAGCCAAACCGACATCCCACTCTTCAATGGAGAACACATGGGAGTGTTTGGCAAGCTTGTGACTCAGCCTCTCTTTCCACTCTTTGCTGATGGGTGACTCACTGAAGTCAAACAAAGAAGGATCCATAGCTGGAACAGATTCGACTTTAGCGTTTGGTGCATCTGTCACAATGTCAGCGACGTGAAGGTGAGCGATCACGGTGCCCATTGGAATGGCAGTTTGCTTTAGAGACTCATTACGCAGGAGCACCAGGAAGTTGTTTGGATCTAGCATCTTGGAGAACAACACAGTTGGCTGGACAAGTACACTTGGAGGAAGAGCAGGTGAGTGGGCTCGTTCAATGATGAGTATGCTGTCTCCGATGTCTTGTTTTTCTTTAACTTTGCAGATGGCAACGTATTCAGTGCCAGGAGGAATGCTGAGAGGACCAGGCCCAGACCACTTAACTTCAGCCACTGGCAAGTCTTTGTTGCCTTTTTTGGTCATCCCCGCATGAACGGGTAAGTGTCTTTTCTCTTGAGCTTGGATTTTTACTGAGTTGACGTTCTCCAGGTCTTCTTTCTTTGCTCTGGACTTGAAAGGCTGAACCCCCCTGACGTTTGTGCCGATCAGGACAGGTATAGTCTCGGAGCAACGTGGATCGGGGCATACCAGGGCCAGGACAGGGACAGACTTGACTTTGTTGGACTTAGACTTTTGTGGCAGCTCCAACTCAACCTGGATGTAACCTTTGTACGGGTAACTGCTCTCTGACTCACTTAGGCCCCAGATGGCTAGGCCGGTCACAGAGTTTAAGTGGATGTGTGATAGGTGTTTGGCATACCAGCTGTCGAAGATGATGGTAACTTGAGATCCGCTGTCCATCAGCGCTGTACAGGGGTTGCCATTAATCCTGACAAGAGCAGTAGATGGTGGTCCCACGAGTCCATCAGGCAAACTGTTGCTCTGTACATTTACCGCACTTCTCTTGACACTTGTATTTGTGGTCTTGGTTCTGGTTTCGTTATCAGAATGGCGGTTCTGCTTGGACTTTCTTTGAGCTTGCAGCAGTTTCTGAATAACTTTGGGATAGTTCTCGGGAGAAGTGCACTTGTTGGCAAAATGGCCGTCTTCACCGCAGCGATAGCAGAAGAAATCACTTGGGTCTCTCGCTGTAGAAGGTCTTGGCTGCCAGGGTCTTGACTGGGTCTCTTGTGGGCAAGGCTCAGTAGCAAGACTGTACTTTGGCTTGACTGACATGACAGAGACTTGCTTTCGGAGCTTGACAACCTCTTTCTTTAAAGCCTGCACGTTCTTGTCTTCTGCGTTCTCTGCCGCCGGAGTGACAGAAAGCAGTGTGCTCGTCGAAAGGTGACTTGACATGGCGGCGGGAGTAGAGAGTTCACTTACTTGTGCTCGGAGTTGGTGTATTTCGGCTTTCAACTCGTTTAACTCTGTGTCAGAGGTAACAGTAGCACTTTTGGCGTAGACGGCTTTGGGTGGATGGAGTCTGCGACGTGAAGCTTCATGCTCCTCCTCCAGGCGGATCTCATTCATCAGCTCCAGAAAAGTAGGAGGACTGTCTCGGCGGTCTCTCAATCCGAGATTTAGTATCATCATGTCAGACCTGATGGCCCCTTTAATGAGTTGGTCAAGACGTGCTTTGTCTGCCGCCGATGACTGGAGTCCACCCTTTTGGACAACTTTATTTAGGACTCTCTCAAGGCGTCTCAGGAACTCAGAGAGTTTCTCGTTGGGGTGTTGACACAACATTCTGAAGGCAAAGTAAAGTTCTTCACCGCTCTCGGGGTTGCCAAAGGTGGTCTCGAGAATGTCAATGTAGTCCATAGAAGTTGCAGATGGGTTGTTGAAACGGACAGCTTGGAGGATTTCGAGTGCAGGACCCTTTACACTTTCCATTATTCTCATTTTCTTTTCTCTTTCAGGGCGATCATATTCTTCAATCATAAGTCTGGCTTGTTCAACCCAGTTTTCCAACTGTTCTTCTCCCAGGGGTGTGGGCATGACCCCTGAGAAAGTGCGCAGTCTTCTGTAAAGATTGTTGTCACCATGTGTGGGCTTGCTTGTCATTTGCAGGACCTCACCAACTGCTCGAATGATAGCTTCAGGAGTGGATGCTTGAAGTGGGGAGAGAAGACTGGAATCTGGCAGCGGCACATTTTGACCATCACAGGCGGCCTGAGCTTGGGGTTCTTCATCCTGCCTAGAAGGTCCAAAGATTCTCCAGGTCATAGCAAACCCCTCCGGAACAACATCAAGAGGAATGGCGTCTGTATTCACCTTCTCCCTGCACTCACATAGCACGGTTAAACTTTGAGACTGTGGATCATACATTCTTCCTCTCACCTTGACTCTCCCAAGTGCTTTTATAGTCTGCATTGTTTCTTCAATGAAACCAACTTCAGTTTCCGGAGGTACATCTTTAACTAGCAAGGCTTTCACCGGGTCTATGCCTTCTCCAAAACACCAGTTCTTCAACTGAGCCATCCCCACGGGTTGTGCGCTTACAGTGATCACTTGTCAGAACTAAATTTGGTAGGTTTTAGTTGTATTTTAACACAAATAAAGCTTAATTTGCGTTTTCTTAACTTACAATGCTTACTAGAACTCTACTTTTGTAGTGTTAAAATCTTCACAATAGATTCTCTTTAATATGGTTTTACATGTATGTTAACAGCTAGCCAGCTTTTGGTTCAAAACTATTTTTTTAAACAAACTATTTAAATCTCTGGGTCAAACTAAAGTTAAATCTGATTTAAAACTACTTTGGAACAAAATTTATCCCAGCGGTGCCTCCATTTTATTTATGTAGCACCCGGACAGCCACTCTGAGCGTTACTTACATGAGAATGGTGGGTGCTTGGGTTCGGTGTAGTTCAGGTGGATACCACGAAGGTGCACCTAATAAGTTTCTAATAAGTTGTAGAACCTTTTGACAATAAAATATTTAAAATAATGAGACCCAGAGATAGTTTTTTAGTTTAGCAAACAAAGGGTTAATGCCCTGGTTTATTTACATAAACGAATTTGGCAACTAGAATATAAAAGTTTTCCCCAAAACAAAATATCAACGAATATACAAAATAAATAACCAAAAAATTCCCCAAATACTCAACTGATAGCCTCGTTAAATTTAGCTAGAAACCTCAATAGTTTCAATCACACTTGTTACACCAGAATAACTGATCTAAAAGTTATTATCTCTTTCCTAACAATTGAAATTACACAGAAATCTTTACAATAAACAAAAACGTTGCCACGTGTCCTGAAACAAGTCTTAGCAAATGCAATGGTGGGCCCACTCACACATACACATTCACACACGTTTCAGTTTACTCACAGTACTGCTTTGAACGAGGGAAAAACACGCTGCAGGCCTGTGTTGGTCTTGCAAAACATTGAGTGCGCTGAACAAACACTTGCAACACATTGAGAGCGTGGCAATTCGGTCCGGATGCTCACGTGCAGCGCGATTCACCAACATGTCCGCCAACATGAGCGCACACCATGGCTAGCTATAGCTATCTCGGCTACCTCCGATCACGCTTCCGCTGCTTCTCTCCCGCTCCGTCCGACGGGTCTCCGGCTTCGTTTCTCGCTCAAAACACACCCAGAGTCTGCGATCCTCGTATCTGAACACCCAATTCAGTTTCAACAGCTTTACTCACTCTTTCTAGCGTTAATATTTTCTCAAACGCGCCAGCGACCTGTGCTCATCCCCAGTCCGACGAGAAGAGAGAGAAAAACTTCCCGCACCCTCTCTCATGGTTCCTCCTCCGGTCACGTGTATCCCTTCTCAAACACTGACTATACAGCGTTAATACTCAAATGACCAATAAAAAATAATAACATGAAAACAATAAAAATAGAGTAATAAAACACTTACTGCATAAAACCTCTGATAATATTATTTAGCTAAATAACTTTAAACTTTAATTTTAATCAGTGTCATGAAATAAAATCACAAATATTGATCTCCTTTATAAATCAGTGCTTCCTATTATCTATTTAAAGTAAATAAACGTTTATTTATTTTTTTAATAGTCATGGGACTCATTTTTGAGTAAGAGATTAATCATAACCTACCCTGTTTCCACTACACTGTAATACCCCAAATTTACCACTGGGCTACATGCATTTGGCTGACGCTTTTATCCAAAGCGACTTACATTGCATTTCAAGGTACACATTTACATTCTTATCAGTTCTTGCTTTCCCTGGGAATCGAACCCATGACCTTGGCGTTGCAAGCGCCAACGCTCTTTGGAGAATTTTGGACATACATGTTTTTTCTGTCATTAGAACGGCGGCATCTGAGGCAGTAAGAGCATTGCACTGTAATATAATAATATTAATAATTAGATAACTATAAAAACATCAAATGGATTATGAAAGCTTACCAGTAAAACAGTTGTACATCCTTAAATTCCCCCTGTGGTGAAAATCAAGCTTTTAATGTTGTTTATATGTCTATATGGTGTTTTCAAACCATGTGTAAATTCATAAGTCGACAGCATTGCTGAGTGTTTTCTCTTTAAAACTGCAGTGAACCAAAGACAGTCTCAAAAACACGCTTTGAAATCGCTGGTGTTTCTGACGTCACAAACTACCTTGTAACCAATCAGATCAACGTGTGATCGTCAATGAGTGGCTCTCTGAGCTGAGTGAGTGAGTGGAGGCGGGGCTCATTTGCATATTCATAGAACCGCGTATACTAAATGAGGCAAGGGTGTCGAGTTACATTCAAGCTATTTTAAGGCACGAATGAAAAAGAATTTCAAGGAAAAAACATTTAAATAAGTCATTTTGGTGATCAAAGATGAGTTTTAAGGGATATAATTATTGACTACAGGGGGACTTTAAAACATGCCATGTTTACCTGAGAAAGCTGCATCAGGATTTGTGAATATGTATTTTAGTCTATTGTTATGTTTCATTGGCAGATTCATGTTTAATGCACATTAATGCTAAATGTGTCTAAGGAATCTCAGTGTTATTAGTTCTCATGTCTTTAGTTAGCTGTAGCAATGCTATACCACTTGAAGATCGATCTGATTTATGTGTTTTTCTTCATTCTGTGAAATCTTTTTGGCTGGCAGGGCAGGTGTGTGTCGTCTGGTTTGAGCTCTCAGCAGGTGGAGACGACTGCAGCAGGTGTGTGTGTGTGTGTGTGTGTGCGTGTGTGTGTGGAGGGTGGAGAGAGACCGTGATTAATGCCGAGGTGCCCTTTACTGTTTCAGACCGCCATTAGCATTCGAAGCATGAAGAGCAGCCAGTGTGTGTGTGTCTGGTGTGGCAAGAAAACAGCAGAACACACATTTACACAATCTGTTCACACACACACATGCGCACACTGCAGTTCTGCAGTGCTTGTTTGCCTGCATGCTCCATTTGCATTATTTTTTTTCTCTCTCTAAGAGCATCTACAGTCTGTCATTCATGTTACAGACACTCAAACAGCTAGCCGTCCTAATAACTTTACACAGATAAGCAGTTCATGGCGAAATTTAATCTGCCGTTTCTTTAAAAGGCAATAACACACCTGTTCTCCTCCTGGGAGTCGATGTTGAAAGCAATCCTTTAAGTAGGTGATCAATGCGGTTTCTGTGGCATCATTGCGAATTAATGTCCTGAGTGTCCTTGTTGTGTCCAATGGCATCTCTTCATTGATGGAAACATCCAATTCTCCTCAGATTTCTCAGTTAGTCATCACTCTATGCAATATCAGCAATGGAATCCTTCACTTGTTTTTACCTTACAATTAAAACAAGTGAAAAATCTTTTTTTTTTTTAAGTGCTGCATCTGTAAATTTATCTTGTTTTAAGGATTTTTACATACGTCATGAAACTCTGGGCGCAGGTTGTTCGGTCCTTTACATGCAATCTGCAAGCAATCACATCATTACCTTATGGCACAAGCTGATTGGCCTCTGCCGATCCAGCAGCCAATGAGATTGCTTGCTCAACATTTAAATAGTCTGGTTCAGTGTTTGCTGTAAGCCAGTCCTGCAGTGCTATCAGACCCCTCCACCTCCCCAGCTCCACCTGTCTAGATCTAGGTATGTATGTCTATTTATGCAGCAGCAGCAGCGAATATTACCTGCTCACAGCAGCGTTTCTGTGTATCTGTTAGCAGTAGCGAGTCCATAAATAGCGCCGTAACAGATCTAGTCCAACAAGAACAAATACATAAACATTGCCAAATTCAATAGCATGCTAAAACTATTCTGGGAGTGTCTAAAAATACTAACTTAAAAGTGACACAAATCATTTTTTTTTTTTTTTTAGTGAATAAGTGACTTAATAATAAGAGTTATTATACAGTATAGTCGACATTTGAAGTGGATCAAAACCTTTCATCAAAGTTATACATGAAATTTGAACAATACCCGACAACTTTGATGAACTTTTTTGATCCACTTCAAATGTCGACGATGTATATATATACACACATTTTTAGTATCCCTATTTCTAATTTAAATTACTATAGCTATAAAGACGTTATATGCATTATGAATATTTTAATACTATTATTTATGCCATTATCATATTTACACCACTGTTCAAAAGTATGGAATAATTTGAAAGACATTTAATTAGTTTTTTAAGACATTAAAGCTTCTGCTTGCCAATATAACATTTAAGTGATCAAAAATGCAGTCAAAGACAGTAATATTTACTGTTACTGTTTGAAATAACTGTTATATGACGGAAAATGTAATGTTTGCAACAAGAGCCATTACATCACAATACAATGTTGCTGAAGCACTGACTATACTTGCATTTCACACCGCACAAGCTAAACGTTGTTTTCAGAACAAACACATTTCAACCAGCATGTCTTTCCGTGAAGTCTTGTTAGGCTAGTTAAGATAGTTAACATATCTTTGAGATGTCCTTTAACTGCTGGTGTTCCTCCACGTGGAGGCAGTGAGTCAGTGTAAAAGGGTTGTTCACGGCCCCTGATTCATTCTCTCGGCAGGCTTGGACAGAGCCCATAAACGCTGCTGAGAACGCAATCAATCTGAGTGTGTAAGTGTGCAGCGTGTCTGCCAGAGAAAAATCTACTTTTGAACGCCATTATGCGCATCCGTAAGTTTAGCGAGAAAAAAAGAGACCAAGCTGTTAAAGTGGGTCGTCAAAAATGGCAATATCAGTCTTCTGATGTGATGACACGTTATAATAAGGTTTTATGTTAATATAATTACGTTAACATTAATGCAATTATGTTCACGTTAGTTAATGCAATTATGTTAACATTAGTCAAAATGAAAAATGAACCGTTGACTTCTGCATTTTAATATTTCAAGTTTATTAATATAATTAACAAATATGAATTAACAATCAATACGGTGTGTATATTTATATATATATATATATAGAGAGAGAGAGAGAGACATATTAAATATTATTTAATCAAAAATACAGTACAGTAGTAATATTTTGATATTATTAAAAATTAAAAGAAATGTTTCTTATATATATTTATTATATTTTATTTGAATATACTTTATTTTCTATTTGAATATATTTTATTGAATATACTTTATGTTTTGAATAAATCAGCATATGCTGGAAATATGCTTTGATCACAGGAATAAATTACAGTTTACAATATATTCAAATAGAAAACAGCAATTTTAAATTGTAATAATAATTCACAATATTACTGTTTTTACTGCATTTCTGATTAATTAAAAAGTTGTAATGTATAATAAGTGGTAAAAGTATAATGAATAAACATGACTTAACAAAAGTATATTTATAAATAAACATGAACCTAGATTAATTCATATTTACCTATTAATATAGCCTAATTATAACCTATTGTAAAGTATTACTGATTTATGTATTCTCCATTCCATCCTGATCAGTTTCATTCCATTCCAGCTGCATCACGATCTCTTTCCATCCTATTCCCTTCCAGCATGATCCATTCTTTCATTTCTTGCCTTTTCTTCTGTTCTTTCCCCCCTTCAGCGTTTGGCTCAGTCGTGTTGTGAAGTTTTCATTAACTCACAGATGTCTGTCACAGCTGCCCATGTGTTCACGAAGCCACATTAATAACCTCCCCACACAAACCATTTGATCATCGCTGGCCCACAACTAATGACCCTCGCCTGGCTTCACACCATTTCATGACTGTATATGGCTGGAAAACACAAACGCCTTTTACTGAAGGCCTGACTGAACCTTGAAAGCAACAAACAGCAGAGCGAGCGGCAAGTAAATACTTTAGCCATAACTTCTCACATCAGAAGTGAAAGGAATGGTTGTGGGTGTGCAAACTGATCAAGAAGCAATGAATCTGTATATCAGTTAAAGGATTAGTTCGCACAAAAACTCTGATTCATGTCGTCATTTACTCATCTCTCATTTGTTCGCAAAACATTTATATATTTCTGAGTGGAACAGAATATTCAAGAAAAGCAAATGTAGGTTTAATTGGATGGTCAAAAGTCTCTCTTATGACAGAAGAGGTAGAGTCGAAAAGTAAGAGGCCTTGTTGATGTCAACTGCAAAGGAAAGTATTTTATATTACATTTCTAATGTTTTTCTTATAGGGATAACGTGCAATTGTGACCAGTATTTAGACTATTTAAAAATAAGATTTTTCAGATATATTTATATTCAAAATAAAAGGACTTGGTTGTTAACTGTAAATTAAGGTCTTTTCAGAGGAGGATCAAGTTGTTTCATAAAAGATTCATGTTTTGTGCACAATTGTTCATAAGAACAGGAATTTAAAAAAAAAAAAGTCATTTTGGTTTCATGTCGACTTGGAATAATAGTAGCCTACATAAGTCATAAAGACTAGTGCTTCATGGTGCCTTTACAGACAGCTCCCTTCTTCAAAAATAACAATAACTAGCTAGGTAAGTTGATTACCTTAAAAGTTCGACACTTGGCCTTTTTTCACATTTCCGGGTTTATCAGAAGCGGAAGTCGTCATAGTTGGCTAATGAGAGAATACATTAAATAGCCTATATATATATATATATATATATTTTACATTCCCATTTGCTCAAATAGCAAAAGAAAAACTCCACATAGTGTTTTTCCCCCCACAACTTTCAAAAAAAAAAAAAAAAAAATGGAGAGATTGATAAGGGAGAGATTGATCCTCTCATGATGTCACAGTTACAAAACTGTGTTTTTTTTTAATGCAAAGGAAATATAATACTAAAATAGTGTTATAAATGTACATACATTTAAAAAAAAAATGAAAATATTAAAAACTTTGCTGGGTTTATGATGCTGATGACCGTTAAACGCGTCACACACAGTCTGTGAAAAGGAATAAAGCCGTAAATATCGTGTTTCATGCAAAAGAGCAGTTTTCTGTAAAACATCACATAGGCTACTGTTCCAGCCTTCCAGGGTTTAAAAAACGACAGGGGGGTGAGTAAGTTAAATGAGGACAATTTTATTTTTTTAAGTCAACTATTCCTTTAAAAGACATTGTTGATATTGTGATTGTGTAATATTATTTGCACATAAACGCTACGTGACTGCTAGCAGAAACAGTTTGACTCCAGATGATTTAAGCGAATGAGTGCACACTATCATGGTCTCTGTGCTTCATCACTCACATCCTGTCCAGCGTCAACGTTTACATATAACTGGAATTTATGACTTTAAAATAAGAGCTAACTAAGTATACAAAGTTTTATGAGCTTTGGCTGTGTTTTTCTGAGAGGCACATTGACAGACATCGTGCTGAATCTGTCTCTTCTCTGCTGGTTATTTTCGCATCCATCACTTGTCCGGTGGTCCTTGTTTACGATCGTATCTCTGCTCGCTGTTTGCGTCGAATCGATGTGAGTAATCACGCGAGGGAAGATTAACTGTGATGCCACTGCTTCAGGCCGATATCTCAACATCCTCATTAAGATCTGACTATGGCAAGCCGTTATAGCATTTAATGCCCCTGGCTCTGCTAGTTGTAATTAGTGATGGTGTGTCATTCATGAACAATACGTTCATTGCGTCTGTCACGTGATAAATTAACGAGAGACTCGGAAGTTAAAGTAATTATTTATGTTCCCTGTAAATTATTTTTGACTGCATTATAATGATTTCTTAAAGGTCCCATTGCATGGATTATTTTATTATTTTAGAATGTTTCCTGGGGTGCCCTTATAATGTTAGTATGTTTTTTAAATCAAAAGTTGTTATAATTTAGAAATAAAAGGCATATTTCCTAGCCTGATTTTAGCCTCTGATTTGAACGCTCTGTTTGAAGGGGCGTGTCTGCTGTGAGACTTCAGTGTAAACGCCCACTGCTGTGATTGGCTGCTGTGAGACTTCAGTGTAAACGCCCACTGCTGTGATTGGCTGGCATGCTTGCATATGAAATATTTAGCATTACATGTGGAACTCTCTCGAAAACTTTTACTATTACAGCTATTATACGTTTTTACTATTACAGCTATCGGGATTAACGAATCGTGAGAAGTTTTTTAAGCATTTAGATCTATTCCCATCACATAAAAGGTTGCAGTGATGAGCATTGGGCAGATGACAGCCTGATGATCGCGTGAATGAACGCAGTTTCTGCACTCTCACTAATGATTTCACCAATGCAAACATGAGGTAAGTACAGTAAGAGCTTCGTTGTGCAGTGTAACAGCGTCATAGATTTCATAACGAGTTTTGGCAAGTGTCCAGATAAACTCGTGCTGTGTGATTGACAGCTTGGGCGACTGGAAAGGGATTGTTCTTGGATCGCTTTCTGTATATATATTAATCACAGTTTACGTAAGATTATTTTCATCCTACTCAGAGAAACGACGTGAAGTTGATCGTTTAGTCACTGGCTTGATTTACTGATGCATAAACAGTATTGAACGACTTTGAGAGAAAGATTATCTGTCTGAACTTGAACAATTACATATCAGACATTCACATAACCCACTGGTTCTTCAGAGGCTCGGATGAAGGAACTAAAAAAATACTTTTGTGTTCATTTGTACATCCAAACACTGAGCAACTGCCATGCTTCGCTCGTTTGCAAGCCATGATGTCTCTCGAGGAAAAAACAATATCGCGCTCGCGCAGCTCATTTTCTCATGGGCGGGCCAAATTCTCTTTGCGGGCAAAGAAGAGAAAAGGGAGGTAACCTTTCCCCTTATGACGACCTAAGGGGAAGATTTCTAGATTCGTCCGTCTGAGCTTTCATTTTCTCAAAAATACCCAGGGCTTGGTTTACACCCATCAAAACGTCTAGCCACTGGGGGACCATAGGCAGGCTAGGGGAACTCATATTAAGGTTAAAAAACCTCATAAAGTGACATTTTCATGCAATGGGACCTTTAATTCAGAATATGATCAAGATTGTGTTGGTGGATGTGTTCGGGAATTTGGCTGTTAAAAGTATAACATATAAAGCCACTGAACAAAATGACTCGAAAAAAGATTCGTTCATTTTGACGAACGAGATCGAACAAGAGAGTCAGTAAAATGATGCGAACTTCCCATCACTTTAGTTTTAATTAGGTAAAATTTAAGAGATATCGTGAATTGGAATTCTTCCTAGTCAAATCTCATTTAAAGATATATGCAGTTTAATAATGGAGATTTCAGTCTGAGTTTTGACCAAGACCCAGACAACAACATAGTGTCGGCCCAGATCCGGCCCACATCTGGTACGCATTGAATCCACATGTACCAGATGTGGCCCGGATCTGGGCCAACACTATGTTTTCTGGGGAAGGTCTTTCTTTGGAGATACCTGCATTTAGCTCTGACCAGGAAGAATTTCAATGTAGATATCAGGAATTATCATTCTTACTGGTCAAAATGACCGTATATATATCTGAAACATGCATGCAAATACACCTTTGCTAAGCCCCGCCTTAAACATTTTATTAACTAATCCAACCTTGAAAACTGTTGTCATCCGCCATTTTGTCTCAGAATTGCATAATAAAAGTCCTGTATGGGTCATTTTAAACTGCTTTATATAGAAGTAAGTAATTCAAAAGTCTGAAAATAAAAATGTAGCTGTGACATATAAAAGTGAGATAAGGTATGCAGAGAAGACTCAAGAAGGTTTTTGTCCTATTCTATATTGTAAAGTAGGCTAATGTTGAGATGTGCATGCTGTGGATTTATTTGTGCTAGCCTTCATTCCCAAACGAATGACACATCAATGACTTCATTACAGCTGTATCTTAGGGCCCTTTCACACCTACCTTGTTTGGTCCGGACTTTCGGACTTTTCAGTTTGGTCCAATCAAAATTACAGGTGTGAAACCTCCCCCGGACCACGGTCCGGACCAAACAGACGAAATTTGGTCCGACGAAAAGAGGTGGTCTCGGTCCGGATCAAACTGTTCAAAGGTTTGGTTCGTTTCTAGTGTGAAAGCATTTTCTGTATGGTTCGGACTTTCGGACCATTTACGGGAAGTTCCGGTGGTTCCCGCGTAGCATAAACAACTGAAGAAGAATATTTATGTGCAGATCTGTCAGTCCTGCCCACAGCGTTTCTTCCAGCTGATTTGTGCGCGCGCACACACACACACACGCGCACACATTTGTCCTGCGTCCTACCGGCGATGATTTGTTTGCACAACGAGGACGTTCATTTGGCGAATTTGAACTAGCGTCGAGTATAGTTGGTGCTGGAGGGAGTAATGCCGTAATAATAACAGCATAGTAGCAACGATAATATGCGTCTGTTCATTCATTCTTGTCAAAGTTACCCGCCGAATTGACAACACGCTGACGTCAGACGCACGTCCGTTTACAAACCAATCAATGTCAATATGCAGCCATGTAGATGATGACGACAGGACGCAAGTACGTCATGAAAAGTTCTTTAGTGCGCTCGCATAATTGCAATGTGAAACCAAACCAAAACTAACCAAATGTATACAATGTATCAAAACATGAACTTTGGTTCGGACCTTGGTGCGGACTTTCAGGTGTGAAAGGGCCCTAAATAGCATTTAGACTAATAAAAACGTCTCGAAATGAATTTCTTATTAGTGCAATTATTATTGTAGATATCTCTAATTATCATTCTGACTACCCAAATTATTTTATGACTCGATGAGATACAATATATTTATGGATAGTTTTATATGGCAATTCTGCTTGCCATATTCGCCAGCAGTTCATTTAATTGTAATGAATGGGACTTCTGTGTTTGTTCGTAATCGTTTCAATAAATTCGCTATGGCACTAGATATGTCATGCATATAAACTTCATAAAATGTACAAAAGTCACTGTTCACTCACGCATTTCCTCTTGCCCGTGCGCTTGTCTTGGCATTAGTGTCATTGATAATGTAATCACATCGCTGCGGTATCAGAGCATCATCTTGGCCATTTCCACCAGGAAATGAGTGTTTGTGGCTGATCTTGTTTTGCCAATGTAGGTCACGTCTTAATTAGCATGCTCGTTTATGAATTTTCTGCAGGTGAAAAACACTGCAACATCATCCGCTGGATTTATGCGCCCTAGGAAATCACATTTAAATGAGTAATTATATAATTTATATTTAACTGAATATAATGTGAGATCTTGGCCAGAGGGGGTTTTGAATGTTTGATCCTCAAGGAAGGACAGGGTTTCCTATCCTGGGAATCTTATTGGGTTATGGTGGGAATATGTGATGGATAATTTGTGATTCATTTGAATAATGAATTAGCATATCATGTAATTCATTTGATTAAAATATTGAATGGATGTAGAGCTATAGTTCAGATGTCTTTAGGGTTTCTTTTTCACGTGTTTTAGCTGCTCGACACGTCACCCTATTAGACCGGGACGGAGAGAAAGAGAGAGAGAGAGAGAGAGTGTTGCATAAAGAGAGAGCTTCTGAAGAGAAGGAAAGAAGAATGAAAACCGTGAACAATTCTTTATCTCCTCTTGTCAGCCCGTCAGAGGGAGTCAGTCTTTATCCGTCTGTTCTCCCTAACCTTTCTCTCTCTCTTTCTGTTATCTCTGACAGCGGCTTCTTACCCTGTTCAAGCATTTCAACATCGCCGGGTCTTGTGGTTTGACTCTGAGATGAGGCTGCAAACGTCCCATCAGAGGATTCGATCTGCACCACAGGCCAAATGTTAAAATATTAAATTATATAGTTAATTTCTGAAGGAATGCAATATTAATGTAATGAACAAAAATGCATTAACAATCAATACGGTGTGTGTGTGTGTGTGTGTGTGTGTGTATATCTACAGTATATATACAGAAAGAAAGAGAGAGAGATACATAGACATATTATTTAATAAAAAATACAGTAAAAATAGTAATATTTTGATATATTATTACAAAATAAAATACACGTTTTCTTTGAATATATTTTATATTATTAATAAATCATCATATTAGAATGATTTCTGAAGGATCATGTGACACTGAAGAGTAATGATGCTGAAAATACAACTTTGATCACAGGAATAAATTCGATTTTTAAATATATTGACATAGAAAAACAGTTATTTTAAATTGTAATAATATTTCACAATATTACTGATTTTACTGTATTTTTCATCAAATAATTGCAGTCTTGGTGAACAAAAGAGACTTCTCTCAAAACCTGTTTGTTCAGCTTTGTTGTTTGCTATTTTTTTTCTCTGTTTTCTTTTTTATTGCTGCATTATCTAATTCTGATAAACCACCCATAAATGGTATGCAAAACCAAAACAAACTGTGATTGGTTTACATGTCTGTCAAACTATCCCTTCCTGTTGGTTCTTGGACAGGACAATCTGCGGTCGGGGCGAGACTTTAGGCCGCTAGTAAACGCTCATCTACACGAGACTCACGACAGGATTCACACAATAACTGGCCATTTTCCACTAAACAGCAGCTTATTCATACAGTAAACATGAACACTAACTCCAGTAGTGTTTGTCATTGTTAAGCGGAACGCATCGATTTCGTTTGATCTTTCTCTCGCTCTCATACTCGCTCGCTTCCCATTATAGTGGTGTAATTACTTCTAATGAAGAAGTCTGTGTGCAGATGCAGGCTCTGATTAGCCAGCCGCACCCACAGACATCTCTCTCTCTCTCTCACACACACACACACACACTTCATCTTTAAACGTTCATTTTGTTAGTCATTTGTTCCGCAAATTGCTCCTCTCAGATTCATAATGGGGGACTGCCTGAAGTCAGTGTGAACTGAAAGGCCTTAGACATGCAGACTACTACTAGTTTAAAGTCATCATGTTTCTTATGGAATATTGCAGTATTTATTATAAATGATTTATCTGTGCACATCATTACTGTTGTGCCTTCAAATCTTTAATCAAAATCGCTACAAACTTATACAATAATAACAAATAACGAGGGCGGAGCAACCTGTCACTCACATGAGATCCACCAATAGCAGACCACTATCATCCAATCAATTCTCCACATATATAATCAAGCCCCGCCCCTACATTTGTTCTTGTTTGAGAAGCAGTTTCACTCGGATATACGTCACAATAGGGAAGAAAAGACTATCGCAACTTCTGTTTCATGCCGACTTTAATGAATATCATTTCTGTTAGTGATCTAAACCAAGTCCTAATACTTAAGCGTGTCGAAATTGAAATGCTTAGTCATGAAATCAAAACTTGTGACGTATTAAGTAATGAATAATCATATGAATCATATTAAATTATGAGATAAATGTCGAAAATGGGATACAAAGTATTAATTATTAGTAGTCGTGTCACGATTATTGTTAATTGTCTGATCATGGGTGTTTCATCTAATCATAATTTGAGATAACCACAATAATTGTGCAGTTTAAATTTCAAATTTTTAATATTATATTATATTATATTATCAGAAAGCGTATGGGGCTAGTTCATTATAAAAAAAATGATTATATACAATTGAAAGTAAAAAGTAGGCTTACACTGTAAGAGATGTGATTTTTGATAATTAATCGTCAGCGCAAAATTGAGATTAAGTGAGATAAAGGCAAAATTATAAGATATGAAGCCATAATTTATGTCATAATTAACATACTAAGTCATAATTGAGAAAAAAAAGTCCACAATATGACATAAAAGTCTAAATTATGACAAAATACTCAATTATTAGATAAAAATGTCAAAAAAATGTATGTCATAATTTATCTTTGTCTTATAATTATGACTTAGAATATCATAATTTCAACTTTTTATCTCATTATTATGACTTTTTGGTTAAAAAAAAACTGCAGGTGAATTATTATTATTTTTAAAGGGACATTTTTCAGATTTATTTTTAGTGAATCCTCCAGAAAATGTAAATAACCTGTCTAGGTTATAGTCGCGCGCACAATCATTATTGTGTTATATTGATATTTTGATCAGTTCTGGCTGTTTCGGTTTCATCGCTAACCACATCAGCTCTCAGACGAGTTTGTTATTGTTTGCACGGTGACATTGCGCTGACAGCTGCTGATTTGAACTGTCTTCTTTAATGTGGCTCTTCATTCTCGGCTTTATTCGCGTCTGTTCGCAGACCTTGACGAGAGGACACACACGTCACGGGCTCGCATGACTTCATCAATTCTGCTGGGGAGCTCCACATCATGCATAAACATGAGCTGTCACTATCACAGCGAGGTCCCAGAGCTGCCAGCCGAAAGTGGGACCGCGGACACATGCTGCAGTGTGTGTGTGTGTGTGATTTGGAGGGGTTTCAGGAACGTGGAGCACAAGGCCGAGCCGTGGTGTTTCAGCTCGCTGTCGCAGTAGGTCAACACACAGAGCTCAGAGAGCAAACACAGGCACACTGCAAATAGATGAAGATACTCCAGTGCATCTTACACGCCGTCCCAACGTCCATGCCTAAATATACGATCTGATTTATTAGCCTGGTAGATGATAAAGTGGCTGAGAAAATCCTAGACCTACTTTGAAGGTCTTTATGGTGACTTAGAAACACCATCACATTAGTTTTGCATGGGCAAGCAGCACTGAAAATATTAAAATCTAGGTATATATGTAAATATATATCCTTTGATTCTGTTAGAATGTATTTTTGTCCTGTTTAAATGCTTTTAAGGCATACAGTTCAGGCACATTCATTTAAATTTCATGAGGACATTTAAGTGTTTTCTGACTTTGAAAGACATGAATTGTTCACAAGGAGAGCTGTCTTTGAAAGAAAGCTGGGCCAATGTTGGAAATCTAGTTTCTTTTACATATTATTTCTCCCAAATGGGTTGCTGTCTCTTAATGATAAAAGTGTCATCGTGTGCTACTGCTATTTAGCCCTAGTCTTTTTATTTTATTTATTTATTTATCTTAAGGCAGTTAAAATGCATATTTCAGTTCTACTTCAAAACTGTTGCACAGTACTGTAAGCCTATATGTATTAATGTTTAGCTTTAATAATTATATTATTTTAGAAGCACAAAGCTGATGAACACGTGCTTCATGTGTAGCATGTATTGTGTTTGTGCGCCTCCTGGTGGATGTACACGAATAACTCGTAATATATGTCTGCAATTTAGTTATTGGACAATAACAGACCTGTAACGTCAGATAAAATAAGATAAGAAGCCACATATGAAGATTCAAGTGGTGAATGGTATTACATATTCAACAAAAGGTTACATTTGATGGTGACGCTCCTGATTTCTGGCCGTGCAACTCAATTACTTGAGTTTTGATGTGTGGTGAGGACGGGAAAGATTCAATTGAAACTTCAAAGCAAATACGTTGAATGGAAGATTGATCCACAGATCTTCTGATACACTGTGGTGTGTATTAACTTCATTCAGACTTCATTAAGGCTGTTTTAATGAAGGTTTGTTTTGATGTCTGGAGAGTCTCCAGGGACACCGTCGCCACGGAGATGAGTACGGCTATACTTCTTAAAATGCAAATCACTGGTCGGACGGTTAAAACAGGTTTTTTACAAACTTTGTCTATTAATTACTGAAACCAAGCCAACATTCTCTCATTTACCACAGAATATAATTGATTTCAAAATCGTATATATATTTCAAAAATAAAACGGAAATATACAGCTTGTATTTTTTTTTATAAAATTACGCTATGTAACTTTTTTTCTATTTTTAATAATAAAACAGTTATGAGAGTATGAAAAAACTGTCTTTACCTAAATGCGATTTGATAAACCTATAAAAATGATTTATATTTTAGCGCTGTCGGGACGGATTTGGCGGGAAGTTGCGTACCAATGTAATTCGCTTGTTTGTACAAACGTAAGTATAAAATCACATTAGTCACATTGTTTATGTTGATAATTTTTTTTTTTTTTCAAGTCAGGAGACACAAAAGAAATGGTGCACATGTGTAGGGTAGCGAGTTTAAATTTTTATTTATAATATGATACAAGAATAGTTTGTGCAAGAAATGGATGGGAACGTTGACCTGTACAATATTAACATAAATGTATTTGTAATGCAATCCAATGGCAAACACAAAACACAACACTCAGTTGCTCAGTTTGGCCATGATTGTGTCAAAGGATACATCTTATCAAGATATATATATTTTTTACACATCATTTCAGCTTGTATACATTTATTGGTTGTATAAGGTTATAATTGAATATAAAGTGCAAAAACAAGAACACTTACAGTGAAGGCATGGCCCTGAAGTGCTGTATGTGACAACATGTGTGTCGTTGTACTTGCTTGCTTGCGTGTGGGACTCTATCCATGTTCAATATGGCCATTATGGATAGACTCTCATACACACACACACACACACACACCTGCACACAGTTACGCAGACACACACACTGATTATGGCCTAGGCTGGACAGGTGTCATATCATATTCAACCATTTTCCAGCACGTCGACGAATACGAAGTTCAACAGCATTCGTCTGTTTGCAATACATTTGAGTCTGTGCAATAAGTTGAGTTATACAAATATAATTAATATGAACAGCTGAAAAAAACAAGCTAAGATCTAAATTTCCCCTTTTTACATTGAAAAATAGACATTATTTGTATATATATATATATCGCTCCTTCGGCCTCAGTAAAATAGCACCACAGGGTTGCACCTTTCAAGCCTAGAAATACGAAATTACCTGATAGAAGAACTGAGCGTTGTCTTGCTTTGGAAAAGTAAGGCATTTTCGTCATTTTTGAAAGGATAAGAAAAATACACAAGCACTGTTAGTTGACTAGATTAAAAAAAAATTTATATCGCATATAATTATATCATGATTTGCCTTTCGTTCATATATTTTTTAAAATGTATTCCTATTTTTCTCGCGAAGACGTTTCGTTGTAATTAGCGAATTTGATTTGTTTTTGTTTTTTTCCCTAAAGCAAGTGCGTGAAGCATCACAGTTGCGGTTTATCATTCTTTTGAGAGAATGTGTATCGGTGTCCGTCTCCTGCTGTCCAGTTCGTGTTTTGGTGACGATCCTCAGGCTAGTTCTGCTGAGAGCCCTAGCGAAATGGAGAGGAATATGATTTAACGATCAATTTCAAATTGTTAATGACCTAAGAGCCAATGAAAATGACGACAAAATCAAGGTAAGTCAAATTTTATCTTTCAAAAACAGATTCGCGATATCAACGCTAATCATGCTAATTCAAAAATGCTAACCGAGTTTGTTCTCTTGCGTTTCCAGCAGTCAGGGTTGAGACGTTTCTGCTCCTCGGCCAGAGCTTTGGCTTCCATGGTGTACAGCCTCCTTTCCTCGTTTTTCATCTTCTTCCATTTATCGCCCAGAATCACGCTGATGGCTCTGAGTAAATTAGACACAGAAACAACTGTAATGCCTCATTTATCCATGTTTTTTTTTTCTTATTCTACGAAAATGTATTATTTTGTCCTATTTTAGTATGGATGCTGCCTATGTAGGAAACAGACATCAAGATAGCGCACTAAGTTTTTATTCTTATAAAATGTTTTTATAATTATGTCTGCCTTACTATTTTTTTTTTTTTTATTATTATTATTATTCAACTTTCATAAAAGCTTACGATGACATTTAACATTAAACATAAGCCAAACAGATATTGGGGAAAATATTTAACAGATTAACTTACATTGTACAGAGTAAAACATTAAATTCGACAAATTATTTTTTTCAAAATAAGAGATGTTTTTATATACTTCTAATAGAATATTTTAAGATCTTTACAGAAAAAAATTAAAGGAGGGTGTTATAGACATTACTTTAGATTTATGTATATGAAACTTCCCAAGAAGAATGATTAACTTTAATGAGTTATCAATTATATCGGAGCCAGTATCAGCTCACTAGGTTCTGGGAACAGAGCTAACGCAAACATGTGTTTGTTTGCACATCAACACACCTGTTGTCTTTGCCGGGATACATCTGTGTGTATTCCACCCTGTACTTCTTGGCAAAAAGCATGAAGGCATTCATTGGCCGCTTGCACTTTGTGGGTGTGGCTCCAGAGCTCCCTGAGGCGTGGCTGCGCTGTGATTTGCTGCTGGTGGAGTGGTGGGAGGAGCCGAGGGCCTCACAGTCGGGACTCACAGCGCCCCCACTGGACTGGGAAGCCCGACGCTGGCGTGCCATACTGCTCAGAACATACACGGCAGAAGAGTCGAGAGGAGTGAAGTCATAACTGTGGGGTGAGAAAACATGTTAAACGTCCGTGGAAAAAATGACCCTGTCCCTTCGGTTACAGAAGGACAAAGGAGAAAAGTACTGGAGGAAATGGGACTGTTACATACAAAAAACAAATAATTAATATACTTTTAGAACTGTACCATAATACCACAAAGCAAGACCTCATGTACCAGTTATCGTTAATGGTTGTGTTATTGTTGTTTGATTTTTACTTCTTTTTCTCTATACATTTTTTTCCCTCCTTGATGTACAAAAAAGGAAAAACTGTTTTAAAAAAAAGAAGAAAAAGATGTTTAACGTGTCAAGTTTAAGCAAAGTTCTTATGTCAGAAATGATGTATCTGTTATTATTATTTTAAAATAATAATAAGATACATCTAGGAAATCTAAACTAAAACTAACTGAATTAAATGAGGTACTAGTTGCAAACAAGTATCAAATTAGGTCATATATCACATTAAATAAGACAAATATATTTTTCTTAAATCATATTTTAATTTGTCATTATCACAATGCAAAAAAATCTTAACATTAATATGAAAAAAGAATGAATATTGGTAATAATTTACACCAGGGTTTCATTTGTTGAAATTAGTTAACATGAACTTAGAATGAAAAATACTTTTTTTTAAATTACTATTATAATATTCATTCATATTTTCAATTAGCTTTTAATATTATATTTTCAGCTTTTATTTTAAATTTAATTTTTGTGTGTACTTTTGTCATTTTTATTATTTTTTCCATTTCTTTTTTTTATTGATATTTTACCAATGTAGACATCAATCCAAAACAACCAGTGTGTTGCACACAAGCCATAAACAAAACAAAATCAAACCAAATAACAGTAATAATAATAATGCTAAATTAAAAAAAGAGATACATATGCAGTATGTTCATTATAACACAATGCAGGAAAACAATCTGCAATCAATATATATGTATATTTATATGTGTGTATTTTTATTTCTATTTAGCTTTAATTTATTTTTATTTCATTTTTTAGTTTAGTGTTTGGTAATTTTATTCCAGTTAGTTGCCAAGGCAACATTGAATTTTTTTCTTCATCAAATATTTGTAATATTTTTATCCAATATTTTGATCTAATATTTTATTGCAGCTTTATTTCAATTAAGGAAGATTAGTTCACAATAACAACGCTGGTACCTCCTAAAAGTGTCAAAAACGACAGAGTCGTCGCAGTTGATGGCGTCACGGTGTCCTGGCGGCAGACACAAGTCTCCGACCTGCATGTCATAGCAGGGAATGCCGTGCTGTACGACGGTAAGGCTCGGATAGAAAGAAGACCACCCTAACACACACACACACACAGTCAGAATAATCTTCTGAAATCACATTGATCTGTTAACGATACTGCGCAGAAAAAGGCTTCTGCATTTACCTTTATTTTTCACAAAAAACGGATGGTCCAGTCTGCACTCAGCAGTCAGAGGCCCTGCTTCAGGGGAACCGGGGTCAAAGGTTAACTTCAGGACAGACTGGCCGAAAGACACACTCTCCTCAAAGATCACCAGCTTTAGACCATCAGAGCCATAATTCTGCGAGACAAGCAAACTTATATTATTTTGGAAATAGGATTTTTTCAAAGCATACTTAGAAGTAACTTGATGAATACTTGCAGGGCTCATGTGTACACGATTACCTTCATCGGGTTGGACTGTGTTTCTCCCTCGTCATCAGAATCTTCATCCGACTCCATCACATCCTCTGCCTCCTGCCACTCCACATTCGGACCTTTGTGGAAGCGTAAACGTGTTCCTAGAGGAAAAAGACGGGGTAGCACAGTGACAGAAGTTTGGTGAGATACTCACATATCAATCAATACACTTTTGTTCAAATAAAATGACACTCAAGTACAAGCAAACATGTTCTAGGAAGAGGGTGTGTTGACTACAATTTGTTCTGAGGACTTCTCGTCCCTCCTGTGACCCAGAGACACGCCTGTTTCCCTCTTTTACTCCTGCTGCTCTGCATTTGTAACAGCAGAAGGTGCTGTTCACCACATTTCCCCGAGTCACTCATTGATAAAATGACTGCCATTACAATATTGCCTGCTGTTCTGTTCCCAAGCTTTTAGGAGCACCTTATCTGCGTGTGTCTTTTACCTTTCAGGAAACAATGCCAGGCAGTGGAGGGCCAGGAATGGGACCATCCCAGGTCGTCATCATCGGACAGAGACGACATACAGAAAATGCCAGACTCCGACTCACTGCTGGCCTGTAAAACGCACAGAAAACAGCCTCAGAAGTCTATACTAGATCTGATTTACTCTTTAACGGCCAGCCGCTGTTTGGCAATAAAGTCACCGTCTGGCTTTAAACAGGCAAATGCATAAGAGTGTATGATTGGATCATTATTGCAGTGATTATTATGTTTCTAGCATGTCATATGTTTGGCATCAGTTCTTCTAACCCTAATTTAACGGAGTGTGTAGCTTTTCATTTCTTGTCAGTACAAGATCTGGGCCAAAAAAGGATGATCCTCTTGATGGAACATTTATTTGCGATATATATAGTTTTACATTTAGGGCTGTCAATAGATTACAATTTAAAAATGGTGTATGCTTAATGTCACGATGAGTTTGCGATTAATAGCACAAAAAGGTGTGCAACTTAGACCATTTATCTTGTTTACCACGTTCATTTTGTCATCATTTGCTATATCCAGCAAAGGAAACCATCAGACTAAATGGTGATTCTCACAAACGACACTTGGAGACTAAAAAAAAAAGGACACCAAATGATATAAGGAGTCCTTATAATTCATACATTTATGCACAAAAAAAAACATTACAGGAAAAAACTTTTCAGAATTCACAGTATATAGTATGTGTACAGTGCAACATCAAAGAGCTTGTTTACATTTTACACAAGTCAAGTTGTGATACCGAACATGGAGATGCCCAAAAAGATTATAAAACCCTAAACCAACCGCCTTGACTTTTGGATTTGATTCGATTTGATTTATTTGACAATAAAAAAATTAATAATTAATAATTACCTACTATCACAGATCCATTCAGAATTACTAAACACAGCAACATACACGACAAATCAAAACATTATCCTGAATGTGTGTGAAAACAAAATGAATGTAGTGAAATGTGTCTGTCCGTCGAGAGTGAACATACAATGCTTGTTTGCGCATCGATATAACGGACTCAGGCGTGCTTACCGTACGTCACCGCAATCATCTTTACCTTGACTGTAATACTCTTCCATCGAAACTTTACTAGTGAGATGTTGCTTTATCTAGCCAAGAAATGTAGTTTGCATGATGGCCATCCAGTGGTGGGATGTTCTACCATTCCCTTCAGTCTGTGTTTCACACAAGCGTGATGTGTAAGGGCTTGTGCTCTTCAGAAACAAATCACAGACCTCGTGTTTTAAAGCGAAACACGCACTGGGAATGAATAATTCACTGAAAACGCAACGCGAGGCTCTATTCTAATGTTTTCTTTACATTAGCGCTGTTTTGGACTGATTGTTTGAATGCATTCGCTTACTGGATCAACGGACCTAAACTTTTCCCAGAGTTTAGCCGCTTAAAATGATCTGATTTCGTAAACAGAGAAGCGTAATCCGGTTAAAGGGTCAGAATAGAAATTTCCGCCTACCAGGGTTTCAGGTGCTTGCGCCATTGTCGACGCTCAGTGTGATGAACTCCCGACTTCTAAGATCATATAATTATAACATAGAAATGTGAACAATTTCACATGCTTCAGTCATTTATTTGCGTTCAATTATTTTATGTCATCCATTGAGCAGTTAACACTGACAGCCATAGTTTATACAGGGCTTGACATTGACTTTTTTGCTCACCAAACACTGGAAAGTGGTTTTCCAAAGTTACTAGTCACTCAGCATTTTCACTGGCCACAATTTTGACATCGATTCCATGGGGGAAAACTGCCATATAGATATTTTTAATATTATCTCATAATTTGGCAGCAGGTTTATTAGGCTGCTGTCACTTTAAGACCTGACATTCGGACCCATTACACTGTTTTATTTAGCCAATATACTTGTCTTTATGTGTGCACACTTTGGGTGTGAGCACAAAATCTGCGGGAATGAGTAAAATTATGCTGAATACGCATGCCGAAATTCAAGCCCTGTAACACCAACAATATTAATCCGGAGAAAATTAAACGAGTGAGTGAGGAGAGGCGGGTTTGTGTGTCACTTGTTGTCGGGGAGAGAGAGAGAGACAGAGAGAGAGAGAGAGAGAGAGAGAGAGAGACAGAGAGAGAGAGAGAGAGAGAGAGAGAGAGAGAGAGAGAGAGAACGTGCAGCTAGTATCGTGTCTCCTGCAGAATAGTTTCCGATATTTCAGTATTGATACAGCTTTTGGCAGGTGTTAATGTCAATATATATATATATAATTTAAATAATATAAATAAGTGTCATGGCCAGTAAATTTGCTGGGTTCACTAACCATTGGCAAGAGCGGCAAAACCTTATTTCTGGACCTTGATATCTGCACATAACTTTGGCATTAAACCTGATTATGAGTGTTTGTGTTTGGAAAGGCCCGTGGCCGTACCCTGGTGCGCCGGCGCTCTCTCATGTGGCTGCGGGCGGGACTGGGGGCGCTGCTGGAAGACAGAGGGGGTCGAGCGTAGGAATGTAAACTGCTACTGCTGGAGAAGATGTGGACTGGAGAAGACCTGCAATGATAATGTGTCATCGTCAGTATAGCCTGAGCTGCACGATTTACATGAACGTGCAATCGTATATATTCCAGGATTTCCTGACCGGTTGTGTGGGGCGTTCTGGAGCAGGGGGCTTTGAGGGCTCGTGGCGATGTTGGCCAGCTCGGTTAGCCAGTTTGTGTGTGAAACGCTGGAACTCCATGCTTCGCCGGGTTCCTCCTCGTGATGCGACACACCCGGGGCCACCTGGAACACGCCAGGGGTCGACTGATTATCCTGCACCTCCTGCAGCTCAGGCAGGTCATCTGCAGAGACACAAACTGTCATTTACAAGTAATCGGAATATTTTTTGCACTTGATTTGTACATATTTTAGACTAAAATATTTAGTTACCGAACTCCATGTGGCTCTCGTTAGAAGGGCAGCCGGGTGAGGAGGGCAGACGCTCATTACACTTGAGCAGGTCGAAGGCCTCGTCCATTCCTGAGCTCTGTGACTGGACTTGCTGGATTCTCTGGGGGACTGACTGAGTTTTCACTTCCCACACCATATTATACCATGTTAGCTGTGAAGGCTGCAAATACAAGAGAAGTGTGTTTAACCCTCTATGGCATAGTGTTGCCATATGGCAACAATTAATTTCTACAAATTTCCTTGCTATTCAGAAAGAAATACAATATATTGCACTATGGCAATTAAAAGGGCAGGCTTAAGGTAGCCAATGATGTGCTGTTTTTAAGTCACATGACATTTGAATGTCCTTCGTTCCCATTGTCACCCTCACACGGAAGACACCCGTTGAAGTGCTCAGAAAATGCTCTATTGAACTCATTTCTAAACATCTCTTCTCAAGTAGCCTATATTAGTAAATCACAAATCAACTTTGTCAAACATAGTTTAACTGTAAATTGAGAAAATATCACTATAATACCACTATGGAATTGCAGTAATGTATTTCCCCATGGGGATTTTTTTTATATATAGTAGCATCAACAATATGATTGCAGTTATTTATTTATTTATTTGAAGTTTTTATTGTAGTATAGTTGTATTTATGTATGATTTCTTCATTTCAGAAAATGAATACAGCAATATTTTACGGAAAGGGCAATAGGAAGAGTGCAGAGTTAGCTCTTCCATGTGATGATAGTGAGGATGAGTTAGCCAAATGATTGGGAATGAAAGGGATTGACTTATTTTTGGTTTGGATGAGTTCCAAGTATATAAATCTATCAATTTCTAAAAGAAATGTGCAATTAAATAGAAAAGAACATCTTGATTTTATCGAAAAACCACTTTTTTTGTTTTGGACCATTTTCTGTTAGCTATTTTATGTAATAAAAACTTATTTGAAAAAAATATTTCATGGTTAGAACATAATGCTTACCATAGAGCGTCAAAGTGAAAGAAAAATGGGTAGGTAATTTCCAGACCAACATACTGGGTTTTGGTTTTGTATTATGTACTTTTCTTTTGAATGAATGAATGAATGAATGAACGAATGAATGAATGAACGGATGAATGAATGAACGAAATGGATGAATCAATGAATGAAGCAAAACACAGCCTTTTCTGTGGGGTATTGTGCAATATGTTCTTGGCCACTGCTTGGTCACGTTGAGCACACGTATATTAAATGAGATAATTTAAAAGGCTCTTTGAGTCATTCATTTCGCCGTGTTAAATTACGCGTTTTGTTTTTGCTAACACTGCGTCCGTTTCAGTAAAGCGCAGTCACGTGACCCGCATTGCACGCAAGGCTTGTTTATAAACTTTCAGGGACTTCGCGCATGCGCAGCGCAGCTCATTCATTCATAACTGCGTAACAACGGGGGATCAATAACAGCGATAGACTGCGCTAGAAAATTCACGATGACTTTTGAGATTCATAGATTGAAATCTCCCCGTTCGATTCAATCGAAGATTGTCCGTGTTTACGAGCGGAAAGCTTCATTTGAGGCTATTTTGCTCGGTTTCAGTTTTTCAGACAGGAAGAAAATAAGATTTTTCAGCTTTCGTGAACAAAACAGACGGAATAGCATAGATGTTTTTGATTTATAATTGATATTTTAGCACGAATAGTGTCTTTTTTAGAACTGAATACGGGAACAATACGGCTGTAGCAACGATATGAAGGTCTTTGTTTGAAAAAATCGCCAAAAATGAATCAACAACTGCGGTATTTAATAAAAACACATCTTATACAGACCATCCAGCGGTGAGACTTTTGATCCACGTAGAATTACTGAAAATAAATGCTTAAAACTGAACTCAAATGTCAATGGTGGGAGCTGTAAACAAAAGAATGTCAACAAGTTGAGACATGGTACATCAAGTCCTTCCTTTCCCCCCAGTGTAATGAATGGAGACCCTGTTTTCTTCTTGGCTTTGATAAAAAAACACGACTGGTTGTGTTTAACTATTGTCACTAAGATGAGGTTGAGAATTACTAAACCACAAGCAAAACAACAAACGTCACGGAGGAAAAAAACCCCCATCAAGTATAAAGTTGTCATTTGCGATCGAAAAAATGAATGACAGTCTTTTTGCTCCCCACGGCCACAACCGTCCCCGTTTAAAATTGTCACGCAAAATAAAGTTCATTGACATTACTGTTTCATTTCATGGTAATATTTCAACAACTTTTTTACTTACCAAACCTGTCGCCATTACCGAGTATCTCTGGCATTCTCCGCGAAGGCAGGACCGATTACTTTTAGATCTGGCCTCCCATTGGTGGAGACGTACGTCAGTTTGGTGAGCTCGAAGCGCGATTGGCTAGACGCTTGGACACTGGGATAGACATGGATGGGTTTGTTATTGTGTTTGTGATTGGCCAGTTCTCCATGCCCGTTACATCAGCCGCGAATTTCATTGGTTGAGACGGCATATTTTATATGAAAGACCCTCCTTCTTTGTTAAATGGGGTCTTGAGATGTATTGTCCTAAGACGTTGTAAACAAACATAAAACAAGATTGGTCCTCTCATTTGGATTTATTACAGCTCATTTAAAGTGAAATGGCTGTTGGTTTGAGGCATAAATGCAGGTTATGGATCCAATTAATGATATAAAACGCAAAAATATCACATCCATATGAGGAAGTTACATTTTTTGATGGCATTTCTATGTAAATGTTACTCAGCGAGGTCATAATATGCGTAAGTGAAAATAAATAATTTCAGCATAGGAATAAAATGCTCACAGTCTCACAATTTAGCTGTAATAATCACAACATGATTTAAATACAAAATTGTTCTTTATTTGAATGGAAAGTCAAATATAACTGACGTTATAATACTGGGTTCTCTTGCACCAAGAGACTGTAGACCTTTGATCCATTTTTCAGGACATAAAAAGCATTAGCGACTTCTCAATTATATGCGGCAGAAATTCACAGAAATGGTACAGAAATGAGCACTGATCAGCAATTAAAAGTCTTTTCCCCCCAATGAACAGGGTAGAAATTGTGTAAAGTTACACTGACACACAGATATGGTTTAGGGATTCATTACAGGTTAGTTTACCAAGAGACAAACCTGTGGGGATCTACATGGGAAGAGGTGATGATGATGATGATGATGATGATGGCTAAGCTGTTTATATTAGAGGTAGACAGTAATGAATCTTCAGTAATGCTTTAGGAAGAAATGGATACTAGTAATGCTTATGACTTGCTGTGAAGTAAAAAGATCCAATCAACAAGGACGAACTTCTCATACATCAAGAGATAGAGAAAAACAGTGTCCAAATACTGCAGAAATGAACAATAAAGCAAGTGCTCTGAAGAACATTATCAAAATGCCAAAAGCTTCCAAAAACAAAATAAACACAGAAAGAAAGAAACTCACAAATATACACAGGAAAAAAACGAGCAATCATTCGGATAAAGCAAATGTCATTGGTACGTTTTTGAGCTTCTAGAAAACAAATGTGAACATACTATTTGTGCATGTCGATCTTAATTCAACGTGAAGTATTAAAAAACAAAATAAAAGCACTGAAGATGTGAACAAATCATAAAAATCTGCTACACCATTTTAAAAGTAAAGGTACACAATGTCTATATCTACTATTTATACGTGACAATGAGGAGCTTCCCTAAAAGACTGTGCAAAAATAAGGAATTGAAAACATGTACAGTAGAGCTGTCATGACACTGGCATCAAAGTCCAATAATATTCCAAATGCATTTTCATTTCTTCATGTAATTGAGTCTGTGCATCTCTATGTCCTCTTCTCATATTGTATTCTCAATCAGTCTGATCGGATACGAACTCATGGGAGTGTAATGAAAATCGAGCATTAAAGTCAGCGTGAAACAGTTCGCAGACCATTTTACAGTTAAATAGGATATTCAACAAGAAAAAAATGGGCGGGGCCTGATTTTATCCATCAGAATTGATTGGATGGTGAAAAAACATCCATACCAGAATACATTTGTGACATCAGCTGAAAACAAATGTTTCATAGGCATTGAGAATTTTTTTTTTATGTACAAACTTTTTTTGTTGTTGATTAATGTACACTAAGTATTTATGTTTATTTGAGTTTTTATGTTGACTTTAAAGTGCCCTATTATGCTATTTTAAAGGTTTCACATAACTTCTACAAAAGTTTCACCTGCATCCAGTCAAAAAACACTTTTTCTCATTATATATACTAAGTCTGAAACGGTTAGTTCGAAGATTCAGTCTCTCTAAACCCCGCCTTTCCGCGAGTCTACTCTGCTCTGATTGGTCAGACGGCCCAGTCTGTTGTGATTGGCTGGCGCATGTTGGAAACGAAACACCTATTACCATATCTGAATTTCAGCTCCGGAGGCTTCCTTGATACACAGTAGCCGCGTTTCCATTACCCTTCAAATTGCGCAAATTGAAATTGCGAATTGAAAATACGCCCAATGGAAACACGTCAATATCGCAAAAAAGTTTTTACGCTCGCATGAGGTGGTTTTTCAGGCAATTCGAAAAAGAAATATTTCGCAAAACTGCAATGGAAACAGTTTTTGCGCATTTGCAGGTCACCTGACGCAGATGATGCGGTGTGTTTGGACAGAGTGCGAGACAGAGTTCTTTATTAAATTCATAAAAGACAAAAGAATTACAGGAATAATGGATTCTAAACCTCAAATAAATGCCACAATCAAGACCTCGAAGCAGATATGAGGGAGCACACCTCATATGTGCCGCTCACAAGTATAATAAGGGTCGTTCCTTACCATTAATGCTTTGAAAACACACATACATCTCCTTCGATTAATAATAATGGCCAGTGCGGTGGCTGGGATTAGTACATAAACCTACCAATGTCCGTGACCATGGTTTTTGGAATGATTTTACTTATCGCGAGAGGAAAAAATTAAGTTTAGTCGCATAACATCGGTTAATGGAAACGCCGTCATTTCAAAATAGTTTTTTGTCGACATTTAGAAAAAAAAATCGCAAAAGTTTTGCGCAAATCTGTAATGGAAACGCGCGTACTGATACAAACAGTAACAACGGCGGCGGTTTTCCGTATCAATTCCACAGCGAGCCTTTTGAAGAGTATTAAAGTGGAAAACAGCGTCTTCTCGACATATCAACAAACAAACCAAACTCTTTCAGTCTCAGCCACAACTACAGCGTTTGAGGGCGGGGCAAAGTTGATGTTGTTCGCGGGCAGCCAATGAAGAGCATAGACTGGCAATATGCAAATTTGTTACGTTGTTACTTAGGAATGTAACAGGAAATGAGATACTGATAATTCATTTCAGCAGTTCAGAATCCATTATTTCGATAAACATAGTTTGTGTGCACTTGATCTTTAAAACTGTGCAGACCTTTTAAATTCACAAACAGCTATATTACACACTGCATGAAAGCTAATGTCCAAAAAAGCATTATAGGGGCACTTTAAACTCTTGGCGTGAACAGTCCATAATTGTTTCCTTTTTCTGTAACAGGTGTCATCAAAATGCAGTTCATGAAGCAAGTGGACAGAGCTCAGTTGCTGAATTCATTCATTAATTTAGTCAAAAATGGCTTACAGTAAAAATGACTTACATAACACTGAAAACACTGACAACCTGTAGATTTCAAAATGCAGAAGTTTAGCTTTAAAAGAATGAATTAACATATCACTGTGCTGTATATGGCAACAATTCGGTCTTTATGTGGACGTCACTGTAAAAGATGCAGCATCGGTAACATGAAAGAAACACAAACCATGTTTAAAAAATTAGAAAGATTCGAATAAACACACCAGTACCAAATCCCCAAACCGAAAAAACGTGTGAGGAAACCCCTGTAACCCTCATGTACCCTGGACGAAAATGCTCACTTTTGGCTTTTCACATCTAAAAAATCATGATCATTGACACACACCGGAGTTTCACATCTGTGAATGCAAAACAATAACTTCAAGCTTATGACCTACAGTATGTTAACACGATTTCTTGACCATGATGACGGCCCTCTACTTACCATTTTCTCATCATTTCATGTTGCATTTAAAGTTTGCGATGTTTATTGATTAACTGATTTCATGCATTCTGCTCCTCTATTGCCATGTGACTCCCGAAAAGCGTGATCAGCTGCTCTTCGTAATTCGCAATGTTCCGTTTCATGATGTCCATGCAGGGGCCTAATAACCTCTCAAACGCCTGCACGTCCATTACTGTAAAACACAAGGTGAATGACCTCATGTGCAGATGCGATACATACGTTATGTCATATGATTTATACTTACCGGCCACTTTATTAGGTACACCTTGCTATTACCGGGTTGGACGCCCTTTTCTTTGTGGCATACTGTAGATGCTGGAAACATTCCTTAGAGATTCTGGTCCATATTGACATGATCGTATCACGCAGTCGCTGCAGATTTGTCGGCTGCACATCCATGATGTGAATCTCCTGTTCCAGCACATCCCAAAACTGCTCTATTAGACTGAGATCTGGTCACTGTGGAGGATGTTTGAGTTTAGAGAACTCACTGTCATGTTCAAGAAACCAGTGTGAGATGATTTGAGCTTTGAGATATGTGTGTTCTCCTGCTGGAAGTAGATATCAGAAGAAGAAAACACTGTGATCTTAAAGGGATGGAGATGGTCAGAAACAATACTCGGGTCGGCCGTGGCGTTTAAACGATGTTCAATTGGTACTAAAGGCCCAAAGTGTGCCAAGAAAATACCATTACAGCACCAGCAGCCTGAACCGCTCATACAAGGCAGGATGGATCCATGCTCTCATGTTGTTTATGCCAAATTACCATCTGAATGTCAGCAAAAATGGAGACTCTTCTGTGTTCAGAGATGCTCTTCTGCTTCAATGTTCGAGGTGTTGAGTGTTCAGAGACGCTCTTCTGTGTTCAGAGACGCTCTTCTGTGTTCAGAGATGCTCTTCTGTGTTCAGAGATGCTCTTCTGTGTTCAGAGATGCTCTTCTGTGTTCAGAGATGCTCTTCTGTGTTCAGTGATGATCTTCTGTGTTCAGAGATGCTCTTCTGTGTTCAGTGATGATCTTCTGTGTTCAGTGATGCTCTTCTGCTTCAATGTTCGAGGTGTTGAGTGTTCAGAGACGCTCTTCAGTGTTCAGAGACGCTCTTCTGTGTTCAGAGATGCTCTTCTGTGTTCAGTGATGATCTTCTGTGTTCAGTGATGCTCTTCTGCTTCAATGTTCGAGGTGTTGAGTGTTCAGAGACGCTCTTCAGTGTTCAGAGATGCTCTTCTGCTTCAATGTTCGAGGTGTTGAGTGTTCAGAGACGCTCTTCAGTGTTCAGAGATGCTCTTCTGTGCTCAGAGATGCTCTTCTGTGTTCAGAGATGCTCTTCTGTGTTCAGAGATGCTCTTCTGTGCTCAGAGATGCTCTTCAGTGTTCAGAGACGCTCTTCAGTGTTCAGAGACGCTCTTCTGTGTTCAGAGATGCTCTTCTGTGTTCAGAGATGCTCTTCTGTGTTCAGAGATGCTCTTCAGTGTTCAGAGACGCTCTTCTGTGTTCAGAGATGCTCTTCTGTGTTCAGAGATGCTCTTCTGTGTTCAGAGATGCTCTTCTGTGTTCAGAGATGCTCTTCTGTGTTCAGAGATGCTCTTCTGTGTTCAGTGATGATCTTCTGTGTTCAGAGATGCTCTTCTGTGTTCAGTGATGATCTTCTGTGTTCAGTGATGCTCTTCTGCTTCAATGTTCGAGGTGTTGAGTGTTCAGAGACGCTCTTCAGTGTTCAGAGACGCTCTTCTGTGTTCAGAGATGCTCTTCTGTGTTCAGTGATGATCTTCTGTGTTCAGTGATGCTCTTCTGCTTCAATGTTCGAGGTGTTGAGTGTTCAGAGATGCTCTTCAGTGTTCAGAGATGCTCTTCTGTGTTCAGTGATGCTCTTCTGCTTCAATGTTCGAGGTGTTGAGTGTTCAGAGATGCTCTTCAGTGTTCAGAGATGCTCTTCTGTGTTCAGAGATGCTCTTCTGTGTTCAGAGATGCTCTTCTGTGTTCAGTGATGATCTTCTGTGTTCAGAGATGCTCTTCTGTGTTCAGAGATGCTCTTCTGTGTTCAGTGATGATCTTCTGTGTTCAGAGATGCTCTTCTGTGTTCAGTGATGATCTTCTGTGTTCAGAGATGCTCTTCTGTGTTCAGAGATGATCTTCTGTGTTCAGAGATGCTCTTCTGTGTTCAGAGACGCTCTTCTGTGCTCAGAGATGCTCTTCTGCTTCAATGTTCGAGGTGTTGAGTGTTCAGAGATGCTCTTCTCCAGATCTCGGTTGTATCGAGTGCTTATTTGAGTTACTGTTGCCTTTCTATCAGCTTGAATCTGGTCATTCTCCTCAGACCTTTAGCATCAACAAAGCATTTTCTCCCACAGAACTGAAGCTCACTGGATATTTCCTCTGTTCCTACTCTGAATCCCAGTAGATCAGCAGTTTCTGAAATACTCAGACCAGCCCGTCTGGCACCAACAACCATGACACGTTCAAAATCCCTTTTCTTCCTCATTCTGATGCTCAGTTTGAACTTCAGCAGATCGTCTTGATTGTGTCTGCCTGTCTAAATGCACTGAGTTGCTGCCACGTGATTGGCTGATCTTTGCATTAACGAGCAGTTGAACAGGTGTACCTAATAAAGTGACCAGTGAATGTATAATCATAATTCATTACCTAAGCATTTGACGTTGTCCATGGCATATGCAGAAGCCGCCCGTGGCTTGTTGGTGACGAGCGCCAACTCCCCAAAATACTGCCCTCTGGAGCATGTGGCGATTTCCACCTCCTCGTCTTCAGCATCGTTTTTTGACTGAAAGAGAGGTAATGCACCTTTTAAATGAACCTTTTAAAGCTGAAAGGCATATTGGTTTATTAAGATGCATAATGAACCGAAATGTGCTGTAAACAGTGATTCTTTGTTAAAACACATTTTTGCCTCACCTTGCTCCTTTTCATAGTGATCCTAACGTGTCCTGACTCTACGATGTAGAAACTGTTTGCCAAATCACCCTGTGAAAACAAGGATAACCACTAAGCACTGCAGATACACGTTTAAAAGTTTGGGGTCTGCACGATTTGTACTTTTTTTTTTTAAAGAAGACTCTTCTGCTCACCAAGGCTGCATTTATTGATCAAAAATACAGTAAAAAAAACAGAAATATTGTGAAATATTATTACAACTGTTTTGTATGTTGGTATATTTGTAAAATGTAATTTATTCCTGTGATCAAAGCTGAATTTTCATCATCATTACTCCAGTCTTCAGTGTCACATGACCCTTCAGAAATCATTAAATATGATGATTTGCTGCTCGAGAAACATTTCTGATTATTATCAATGTTGAAAACAGTCGTGCTGCTTAATATATTTGTGAAAACTGCAATACATATTTTCAGGATTCTTTGATGAATAGAAAGATCGATGCATTAAACATTATATATAACATTATAAAGGCCTGTAACTTTTGTTCAATTTAATGCGTCTTTGCTGAATAAAAGTATTAATTTCGCATAAAAAAATCGTACTGAGCCCAAACATATGAACAGAAGTGTATAACATATAGCACCATCACTAAAATCTGATTGGATGAGCCATTATTTCACGATTTTTCCAATTGTTAAAAATAATTTTATACACGTTGATCTCATAATTTGTACTCAAATCTCATTAAATATTTTAGTTTCAAACATAAATGCAAAAATTAAACAGAAAAAGAAATGTGCATGATTTTTTCAGACCTTAATCAGACATCACTATTTTTTTTTAAAAAGAAAGAAAAAAAGAAACCCGTAATAATTGGTCTAAATATTTTCATTACTAGTTCTGTCACACTAACCTGAGCAATGATCTGTTCTCCACTATTGTACACTTTGGTCGACAAGACATCAACAACCTTCATTCTCTCTGAAACCTAAAAACAAGAGACACGTTTATTCATGAAATCAACAAGAGGACTGCACATGCAGAAGTAAAGTGTGTGTGTGTGTGTGTGTGTGTTCAAACCTCCAGTGACGTGAGCAGAGGAAGGGTTCCGATGAAAGCCTCGTACGTTTTTCTTTTCTTCGCGTTGTTCTTTAAGATGATCCTTCTGAATGTCAATCGATCCTAGGGGCATTTAAACAAAAGAAAAATACAAAACAATATTTTACACTCCAGGAAAACAACCAAAGGCAGAGAAAGAGGGATTGAGTCTTTATCCTTTGCACAAATTAGGGAGTAACTTCCCTTTGGGTAAATTGTAAACAATCAGCGAAAGTTTCGCTCAATAAATGCAATAATAGGCATTTTCAAAAACCGTGGGACAATGAGATGACATTTTTCTTCTCACTTTTCAACCGTTGAACATTAAAAGGACATTTAAAAGTGTAAAATGTCCTTGTTTTAGTCTTTTTGAGTGGAACTTCCTCAAACTGGAAATGCCTCCCATAATCAAAAACGCAGTTGGCTTGTTAGGAAAAAGGTGGACAGTCCTGTCATTTCAATACTTGCTATGAAAAGCAGAGGGCGCTCTAACACAACGCACACATGAAATGCTCTTGGAGAAGAAAACAAGGCATTTAGCATGCGATTTTACTGTAAAATTGCTTAAAGTCGACATAGCCTTTTCTTCCCTATTGTGACGGCTTCTGGAACAAGAACAAATGTAGGGGCGGGGCTTGTGGGGAATTGATTAGATGGTTGTGGTTTGCTATTGGTGGATCTCATGTGAGTGACAGGTTGCCCCGCCCTCTTCATCAGAGAAGAGAAGAGCTGGAAGAGGGAGGGGAAGTTATTTTGTTCAAAGATTACATGAATAAATAAAAATGTGCACGGATAAAAAATTATAATGAATACGGCAATATTCCATAAAAAATAAGGGTCACACTTTAGTTTAGGGTCCAATTCTCACAGTTAACTAACTATTAACTACGACTTTTGTCTCAATAAACTCCTAATTACTGCTTATTAATAGAAAGGAAGTTGATAAGTTTAGGTATTGGTAGGATTAAAGGATGTAGAATAAGGCCATGCAGAATTAGGCATTAATATGTGCTTTTTATGTACTAATAAACGGCCAATATCCTAGTAGTATGCATGCTAATAAGCAACTAGTGAGATTTGAAACCAATCTGAGCACTTAGAAAGTGATGCACTGTAACTGCACTTGATTCACGCCACTGAATATTTATGAAACTGTCTTCCACAGGAGAAAGCGTGTCACGCGGCTTTGGACGGGTGATGACAGGAATCACTCACGAGGCACCACAGGGCTCCAGGTGAGGTAGCGATGATGGTGGCGGCCCTTGGCGTGTTGTACATGAGGGCCAGCTCTCCAAAACTCCCACGGTTGTCATAAGATCCCACGATCCGCGTGGTGCCCTCTGCTTTCAGCTCGATGTCAAACATGCCCCTGTATGACGAACACAAGATATCGATGTCAGACAGGTTTAAACTCCAGCGTTATAATGCAGAGATGAGTCCAGTTTACCTCTCAATGACGTAAAAGTTGTCGCCATCGTCATCTTGATCAATGATGTGCTCTCCTGTCACCACTACCTTCTCAAACATGGCATCCAAGACTTGGGATATCTGCTCCTGTTCATTCAGAGAGCAAACATATATGAGCCTTTCTTGTGTTAAAGGGAGCCTAATTGACTCCTCTGGCATCGTTATTTCTTCCGATGTCATATATAAAAAGAGATATTTAACAGATTTCAGGTGAATAACTACATATATTTGGGTTTGTTCCTAAAACCATAAAAACATTTTGTTACTTGAAATCAAATAAACATGAAATGAAATGAAATATTTATAAAAACTAGTGCTGTCAAATCATGATTAATCGCATCTAACATAAACGTTTGTATATATATATTTGTATATATATATATATATATATATTTATTTATTTATTTATTATAGTGTGTGTGTGTGACTGTGTGTATATATATATATATATTTACAAATGTTTATGTTAGATGCGATTAATCAATTTTATTTTAACTTGAACTGCTAAAATAACTAAAACTGAAATTAATATTAATAAAAACTGTATAGACATGTTAAGAAAATTACAAAAACACAACAAAATTACTGAAACTTAAAACTTACTTAATCTTTTAAAAAATTTAAATTAAAATAAAAAAAATTTAAATGAATTAAACTATTAATGAAAAAATGATGTCATATTTGGAAAAGGGTTATTATGGTTCCCTATCACTAAAACTATTCAAAATGTTTTTTGCTAATTGAAATGAAGCTGAAATCAAATCATATATAAATATTAGATGAAAAAAATGTAAATGTTGCCTTGGAAACTAACTAAAATAAGTTTAAGTTGAAGCATTGAAATGACTAACTGGATATATAAAAAAAACTAAAACTGAAATAATAAACATAAATATTTAAATAAATAAAACAAATTAAAATAAAAATATTTTATGTGATTTTGTCAGTTTTATTAAACTAAAATTTAAAGAAAATAAATGCTAATTCAAAATATTAATAATATAATAATGATATTAAAATAAATAAATAATGAGTAAATTATGATAGTTTCATTTTGGGATGTTTTTGTATTCCTTCAACACACATAATGAGTCACATTTGTTTTTATGGCAATCTTCATTTTTTTCTATCAATCTTTCAATATTTTAGCATTTTTTTTTCTAAGTAACTAAGCAACAACCCATCCATGTTAATCTTAGTGTCTGTCTGACAACAAATTCACCAAAACATGTTGTTAAATTGAAGAAAATGGAGTCTTATCATCTTATGATGTGTTCATCGTCTTACCTGGTCCAGATTTTTGAACAGAAGGATGTCTTTGCAGGCTTCCTGTAGTCTCTGTCTCTGCTCATCTGTTTTGGGGTAAGTGACCTGAAGTGCACAGCAAAGCATTGTGGGATACTGGGCAGCAGATGCCACAGAAATGCATAAAAGAGGAAAATCTCTCATTTCAATAGCCTGTTCTGAGAGGCCACTCACCCTGGGTTCTCTCTCCTCTTCATCCTCCTCATCAGGGTTGTACGCCTCCGCACAAACTGTCCAGAGAGGAATAAATGCAGTAAATCGGAAGCAGGATTAAAACGACCTGTCTAGACAATGCATTACTGCGCAATTACAATACTGTGCTTTGTGCAACCTGTTAAATTAGAAACAACCAATTTTATGAAGAAATTAATCTTAATGTCTGCTTTCATTGGTTTATTGGATTGTTTACATGGTTAAAACACCTAGAAAATAAAGGCATAATTTTCTCATCCTTATATCGTTCTGAAGCGTAATGACTTTCTTTCTTTAGTCAAACACAAAAGGAGATGTTTAGCAGATTGTCCAAGCTTTTAAGAGAAGGTTTTTTTTAGAGGATAATGACTTAATTTTGTGTACGTTTCCCACTGTTGCATGTTCCCTGGTTTTGTGTTTCTTGTTTTTGCTATTAGGACTTTTATTTTGAAGTGTATTTTCTGTTCCCAGTGTATATATAGTTTCACTTGTTTTTTGCCAAAGTGATTGATTACCCTCACCTGTTCCTAGTTAGCATCTGGTTATCCTGTGGTTTTATATCCCAGTGTTTTCAGTTGCTCTGTTTTTCACCTTAGCCTGGATTTAATGGTGTTATTTTGTTAATAAACTTTGAATATTGGAATTGGATCCTAATGTCTTCTCTGAAGCATCACGCGTTACAGAACACCAGACATTGAACAAGGGAAACAATGGGTGTAAAAACACAGGATAACGAGAGGCTAACTAGGAATGGGTGAGGGTAATCAATCACTATGGCAACAATCAAGGGTAACTATAGAAACAAAGCAAAACAAGAACTAAAACAGAAAATACACTTCAAAATAAAAGTCCAGATAGCAAAAGCAAAAAACACAAAACCAGGGAACATGTAACACTCACAAACGTCCAATCTACAATTAGAAATGCTTAACTGAAATAAGTAAAAACTAACTAAAACTAGACTAAAACAATGTACAGGGCTTCTACTCAGAATGGGAAAAGTATGGACTTTTGTAATGTCCATGTCCCTCATAAGTATGGAAAAAAGAAAAACGGAGTACACCGGGAATCTTTTTAAAATACTATTTTCACTCAGAATTTGCCAGTAAATTTCAGTTAATCACAAAGAAATGGCAAGTAACACATTGGGCCCTATTTTAACGATCTGAAACGCAAGTATCAAGCGCGAAACGCAAGTAACTTTGTGGGCGGATCTCGGGCGCTGTTGCTATTATACCGGCGGGATAAATGACTCTTGCGCCCGACGCAAATCTAAAATGGGTTGGTCTGAAGTAGCTTCATTATTCATAGGTGTGGTTTGGGCGTAACGTGAAATAAACCAATCAGAGCGTCATCTCACATTCCCTTTAAGAGCAGGCGCGCTTGTTCCATGGCGGATTGCTATTATAACGGCGGATTTGCCAGGCGCACGCCAGGAGCGGTTCACAGCCGAGGAGACCGTTCTCGTCAGGGCCGTAAAACACAGAGAAGTGACATTGGGGATGGAGAAACCCACCCAAATTAGCTTCGGTTAAACAGGCGTTTAATAATTTGGGTAAATGTGTAAGCTAGATTTATGCCTTTCACATCTTTATGGACACAACAATGATTTCCCTCGTTAATATTTTTCCTTGTAATAATGCATGGTTTTCTAAAAATGAAAACTGCTGCGTCTGTGTAGATGAGAGACGCAAAGTGCATGTGCGTTGTGCACACGCTACATTGATTATGGCCAAGCATGCGCCCTTAAAATAGCATATGAATAACATGCGCAATGCGAATTGTTTTCTAAACCTGTAAAATAGCACCAGGGAACGTTTGCGCCGGAACACGCCTCCTCTTTGCGCTGAACCGGGAGCGCAAGTTCATTCCCTAATTTACCGACGTGCGTCTGTGGAGGGAAAAGTCCGCTGTGCGCGGGTGCAAAATAGGAATGATACATGCGTCGGTGTACAAAGTCAATTACGCTGGGTGCAAGATAGGGCCCATTGAATTAAATGTTATAATAGTCTATATATAGACTAGCTATAATAGTCCGGCAATAATTTGGCAACATAATATTCATAGTCAGAATGTAACATGCATGATAACAGCTGGATTTTAAAACCATTTTTCAGATGTTAATAAATATGGTCTTAAAAATCCACAGAAAAGTCTGGAAATTTGACTCTGGAAAAGTATGGAATTTTGATATAGGAAATGTGAAGGAACCCTGGGAACAAGAAAAGTAAACCTAAACAGTAAGATTTAAAAAGAAATAACAATAATATTAAGAAAAAAGACAAAAACACATAACTAAATTACTAAAAATGAAAACTAAAACTGAAATAAAAATAAATTAAACCTAAATAGTAATATTTAAAAAAACTAAAAGCACTTAAAAATACTAAAAAATAAAAATAAAAAAGCTAATTCAATAAAACACTTAAAATGTACTTAAAATGCTTTTTTCATTTCACTGTACTGAAAGCAGAAGATCAGATGTTCTGCTAAACATCACCTTTCTCGTTCCACAGATGAAAGAAGGTCACATGGCTTTTGGAACGGCATGAGGGCGAGTAAATGAGCGGACTTAAAATAAATGAACTAAAAATAAAGGTTTCACAGTCATTCTAAATCTAAACTAATAATTTAAGAATCTTTTCCCACAATAAAGAGTGCAAAGGTTCTTCATGGGACCATCGATGCCAATAAAGAAGCTTTATATTTAAGAACGGTTTGATAGTGCTGTTACACGTGCAGCGAGAGATGAGAGGATCGTCTGCTCTCCTCTCCCACACGCCTCCAGTATTCCTACTATAAATACCAGCACAGAGAAGACAAGACCAGGAACTCCAGCGTCTAGATCGATACTAAAGTTTCAGGGCCAGGAACCCTACAAGAACCATCTAGACTGATCAGCTCTAGATCTCTCAGGCTATTGTGTACATCAACCCAGGGCCTATTTCCCTTTAAACTTTAATTTCAAGTAAGTTTTAGATGACTCAGCTCACCAGATCCACAAGAAAATCACAGACATATTGGTCACATGTTCAGTGTTTTGCCTTAATATTGGTACTTTGCAGTCTTGGTTTGTTCTCTATAGATCACACACCGCTCAAAAGTCTGGGGTCGGTAAGACTCTCTTCTCTTCTGCTCACAAAGGCTGCATTTATTTGATCAAAAATACAGTAAAAACAGTGAAATATTATTATAATTAAAAATAACTGTTTTCTATTTGAATATATTTAAAAATGTAATTTATTCCTGTGATCATGAATGTTCAGCATCATTACTCCAGTCTTCAGTGTCACATGATCCTTCAGAAATCATTCTGATATGATGATTTGATGCTCAAGAAACATTTCTGATTATTATCAATAATGAAAACAGTTTTGCTGCTTCATATTTTAGAGGAAACTTTGATAAAAACAAATCAGGATTCTTTGATGAATAGAAAGTTCAAAAGAACAGCATTTTTTTGAAATAGAAATATTTTGTAACATTATAAATTGTCTTTACTGTCACTTTTGATCAATTTAATGCATCATTGCTGAATAAAAGTGTTACTTTCATTCAAAAAATATCTTAATGACCCCAAACTTTTGAACAGTACTGTAAAGTCTTCATTTCACGTCATTCTTGACCACATCTGGTCAGATCTGAGCTGTTTTCAGTCACAGAAAGAGAGCAGAGCTCCTGCTATTCTATTACAAACCTGGCATGAGATAAACCAGACGGGAACAGCTCAACACTTCCAGACTCTCCTGATTAACTGTTACAAATAACAGAACTAGATTTAACTTTATAGAAACCATTTTCCATTACAGTAAAGTGCTATCTATCTATCTGTCCGTCCGTCTGTCCGTCCGTCTATCTATCTATCATGTTGAATGTCTGTCTATCTATATTTCTATCCATCCATCCATCTATCATGTCTGTCTGTCTATCTATCTTTCTTTCCTTCTATCTATCTATCTATCCATCCATCCATCCATCCATCCATCCATCCATCTATCTATCATGTTGAATGTCTATCTATCTTTCTATCTATCTATCTATCTATCTATCTATCTATCTATCTATCTATCTATCTATCTATCTATCTATCTATCTATCATGTATGTCTGTCTGTCTATCTATCTTTCTTTCCTTCTATCCATCCATCTATCTATCTATCTATCTATCTATCTATCTATCCATCCATCTATCATGTATGTCTGTCTGTCTATCTTTCTTTCCTTCTATCCATCCATCTATCTATCTATCTATCTATCTATCTATCTATCTATCTATCTATCTATCTATCTATCTATCTATCTATCATGTATGTCTGTCTGTCTATCTATCTTTCTTTCCTTCTATCCATCCATCTATCTATCTATCTATCTATCTATCTATCTATCTATCTATCTATCTATCTATCTATCTATCTATCTATCTATCTATCTATCTATCCATCCATCTATCATGTATGTCTGTCTGTCTATCTTTCTTTCCTTCTATCCATCCATCTATCTATCTATCTATCTATCTATCTATCTATCTATCTATCTATCTATCTATCTATCTATCTATCTATCTATCTATCTATCTATCTATCATGTTGAATATCTATCTATCTATCTATCTATCAATTGATCCATCTATCATGTCTGTCTGTCTGTCTATCTATCTTTCTTTCCTTCTATCTATCTATCTATCTATCTATCTATCTATCTATCTGTCTGTCTATCTATTTATCTATCTATCCATCCATCTATCTATCATGTTAAATGTCTGTCTATCTATCTTTCTTTCCTTCCATCTATCTATCTATCTATCTATCTATCTATCTATCATGTTGAATGTCTGTCTATCTATCTATCTTTCTTTCCTTCCTTCCTTCCTTCCTTCCTTCCTTCCTTCCTTCCTTCCTTCCTTCCTTCCTTCCTTCCTTCCTTCCATCCATCCATCCATCCATCCATCCATCCAGCTATCATGTCTGTCTGTCTGTCTGTCTGTCTATCTATCTATCTATCTATCTATCATGTTGAATGTCTGTCTATCTATCTATCTATCTATCTATCTTTCCTTCCTTCCTTCCTTCCTTCCTTCCTTCCTTCCTTCCTTCCATCCATCCATCCATCCATCTATTTATCACATCATTATAAGGAACGACTGTCATTTTTCGCCCATTATAAACACATTTCTTATTATTCGACCACCAAAATCCCATCTTCCCCATCACAAACCGGCTTTATTTCCTATTCCAGTCCTTCCTTAAACCACAGCACATTAAAATCTCTCCATCCGTCCTCACTTGTGGCTCTGAGCGGTCCACGAGAGACAGAACTTCACAGCATCTGAAACACTTTCGTTCTGCGAACAATGCTGATCTTCCATTAGTCAATTAAACCATTAGCCTCTGAGAGCAGTAAAGAAGTAAATTATACGTTACAGTAACAATAACAAGACAAAAGGCACTCAAATCACAAAAACAGGCTCATTAACCAGAGTTAGATGTCCCCATTAGCAGGATATCTTCAACAAATTGCTAATAAGTAGATTCTCTCTTGGCCACCAAACCTGTTTCAACAATAGATCGCTAATATATATTAGCAACAATATGAATCTTCATAGAAAGCTCTTCAGCAAAGGTGATTTCTCTGATGCATGCACTAGTGTCCAATTGTGTTGTGATATATATATCGAATAGGCCTATATTGTAGACTCATACACATTGCAAGGAACTTACCAGAAGCTCTCCGGACAAATCTGTTGATAACCGGAGCTGAAAGGAAAGATAGAAAAAGGATCGATAAAAAAAAAAAAAATTCTTGTGGTGCATTACAATGAAATCAGATGTTCATTTAAAACATTCAATTCAAGATGCCACAGTAATGGCCTATAGATGGATCCGTCCACACCCAGGAAGCATCTTTCAGCTTGACCAAAGTCTAAATGTTTGTGCCTCATAACTGATAGTGATATTCCCATCATCATTTGCATGCATGCGAGGAAAAATAGGCCTGTGTGCACTGTACACATCATGCCAGGTATTTAATGCACACAGGCCCTAGTTTCATTTTTATGAATAATAACCAGAGCTTCCATCCGAAAAGCATGGAAATGAGAGCATTCATATGATAAAACCAAGCCAATTAAGCCTGGTCTTTGTTCCAACCCCCTCTGCAGTGAGCTGACCCCTCATTTTTTTTAAAGGAAAATGCATTTCATCATCATCATCATCATCAAGGAGATGTGTGATCATGCATTAGCACTGAACAAAAGATCACTGGTTGAGCCAGTGTGGACAATGTTGTGATGCATTAAACATGCAAAAGGGTATGAATGAGGATTCATCTGATGGTCCTAGTTGTCATTACCTACGAACTCTTCATCATCATCATCCTCCTCTCCGTTTTCAGAGTCGATCTGCATGGCCTCCTCGATGAAGTTGACGGCTTTGCCCGCTCGCGAGGCTGAATTGTGTTCATTGCCGAACGCGCCGCCGCGGGTCTCGTTCTCCTTGAGACGCGTGAAGTATTGCAGCGCGAACTCCAGCAGATCCCCCGGCTGGTTCCTCAGGACCTCCACGGTAAAGCTCTGCAGAAGCTCCGTCAAGCCCTCGGGGATTTCTATACTCATTTCCTGACGGTGAAATGTGCGCAAAAAATTCGGCCCGGTCTTGCGCGTATACGTTTACAACAACAGTCGGTCCCGTTTCGCCGCGTCAGCTGAGAAGAATGACCCGCAAAACGCGTCAGAGGGAACGCGACGGATTTCTCGCTATTCCACCATCTGCGTGTGTTTCCCACCGTGTCCGACCGTGTCCTCTAATTTGCGGGCGTAAAAATGGCTGGGATTTCAAGAGCTGGCATTTTTTTTTCTCTCCCGCTGCTGCTGGCTACAGGAAAGCCGCGCATGTGATGCGGGAAACCATGGCAACCAGCATCCCGGGATTTGCGCAGGAGGAACGCGGACGCGACGCGTTGAATTAGAACGCGACGCGAGCTCTTAAAGGGCTAGTTCGCTTCAAAATCACCCTCATGTTGCTCCAAACCTGTATGAGTTTCTTTCTTCTGTTGAACACAAAAGAAGATACTTTTGAAGAATGTTGGTAATCAAACAGTTGACTGTATCATAGTATTTTTTTTTTCCTATTATGGAAGTCAATGGCTGCCGTCGCCTGTCTGATTAACATTCTTTAAACTTATTAACATATCTTCTTTTGTGTTCAACAGAAGAAAGAAAGTTTGGAACAACTTTAGGGTGAGCAAATGATAACAGATTTTTTGGGGGGGGTGAACTATCCCTTTAAACAGTGCTTTAAGTGGCCCAAAAGAGGTGCCGGTACTCTATTATTATTATTATTATTATTTTTTTATTTGTTTTATTTTTTTTTGCTGACTTCCCTCCTCCCCTGAGGTAACAACAACTGAAGGGGTTTTATATATACAGCAGTCAACAGACGACCTTATAAAAATAATAAATCCTTTTATTAGTTTGTGGAGTTGTTTGAGCTAGAAAGAGCTACTGAACATAAATAAAATGGTATTGAAAAAATACCCTTAGAAAGAGCTACTGTAGAAAGAGCTACTGTACAGTTATTTACTGTAGCAAATAACGAGCTCAAACTTCTCACCACACCGGCACCCAGTTTGCAAGTCTAAATTAGTTGCTTACATTTAAAAAATGAGCATACAATAGCATAAAAAGTATTTTTAATGAACATAAAGGTCCATGTTTAGTAAAAATCTTCACGAAACTTAATGAAATATTTAGTGAAATTAGAAAATATAAGATATTGTTAATTTATTTTGTATACACATTCTCATATCCATATATTTTGTTTTATTGTCACGAGTAATAATCTCAGGGTTTACTGGGTTTTACACGATTCCGTTTGTAGTGTGTTATTGGTGGTGGTGTACTAAAATAAACATTGTCACGTGTGTATAGCTTTCATCTTCTCACCGCTGATTCCTGATGGTTTAGAGGACAATTACTCGAGTCGCTCCTATCGTTTCAAAGAATAGTACAACGGCGAGCGCGTCAAGTATAAACGCCTCGTCCGTTTGGGGAGGTGCGCGGATTGCGCGCGCAGTCTGCGGAGACTCGCGCTGCGGAGCCAGGCGAAAGTATAAACAAGGAGGAAGCGTGCATTGTGAAGTAAAGCGGCAGCGCAGACAAAGGATTAAAACAGATGTGCAAACGAGCGTACCGGTACGCTAAAAGCACGTTCTGGGCGCATGGACAGGTGGCGGTACGCTCAAGAGCTATATTTGGAAGTGGCGGTACTGAGTACCGGCGCGTACCGGCCCACTTAAAGCACTGCCTTTAAATTAAATAAAAAAAACACTGAGATGTTTTTAAGTTTTCACGCAAAAGTACCATGGTATTATGATGGGTTTTTTTTTTTTTTTTTTTTTTTGACAAGTACCATGGTATTATTATAGGATCCTTTGAAATCGCTACCTTGGAGTCTGCAAATAGTGCAGACCTATATGAATATGGAAATCATTCAGGACCATGGTTGGGGGAGACTAGTTGTCACACCTTTTCTCATTAAAATAGCTTATGTTTATCATGATTTTTAAAGTTTTGACTAAAAAATTTAAACATTTAACATTTCCATTGAACACGTTGACTTATATGCATATATACGTAATAAATCAGGAAATTACCAAATGGAAAAGGTCTTAAAATATCAAAGCCTCATTTTCGCCATCAGGAATATAAAAAAATAAAATAATAATTACAATATACAGTATGAATCCCCTGTGACAACCTACCCCAACCTGACTTTTATGATAACATGTAGTTCAACCGAGACTTTTTGGCAATTCGAGGCCCTTTAACTCTCCTATGTGACAACTAGCCCCGGTGTCCTCTATTATAGCCTAAAGTATCAAAGTACCATCACTGTTTTTTTTTTTTTATCTTAAACCATCTTCTGCATTGTCTTGCATCTGTATAATATATAGCCTAGTTTTGCACCTTTTTAGAGTGACGCTATCAAATATAATTAAGTTAATGGATAAACAGACACCTCAGACAGAATTAGATTAAGTGGGTTGCTGGTTAATCCCGTTTTGACGAAAAATATGAGCTGATTATGTTGAGATTATTATCAGAGTTTGACCTTCTGGGAACAATAACATTGTTGTTATATAAAGGTACAAGGTCTCTCTCTCTCTCTCTCTCTCTCTCTCTCTTTCTAAATCTATGATGTGTTTCACATCTGTCATAATGTACCCAGCATTACCAGAGAGAACAGAATAGAGAAGAGGATATTAAAATAACTGGAGACTTTAATATCAATGATAGTCAGGGCACAAAAAAACACACCAGTCCAGTCTTACATCAATCGTGTTCCTCTTTATACTGAATGTGAGGAGAAAATTTTAAGATTGATACGTTGTTCTGGCATGCTTACATCATTGAGCTAGAGTAAAAATGTGAAATATTATCATAGTGAAGTTTGTTAACTCACATGACTCTGATGTTGCTGCATGAGTGCATAACCAAAGTGTGCAGCTCATATTTCCTTTCCGAGACAATGTTGTTATAGCTCAGATGATTTAATAGAGATCTCATTTTTCTCTTACTGAAGTATCAAATGTCTCCTGAATGTCTTGGGAGTCAATAGTTGACATACAGTGAGAGTATAGAGCTATAAAATGAATACGGATAGCAGCGGATCATTTAATTTTCTCTATACATGTGATATTACTGGAGCCTTTTTCTCAGGAGATACAGAAAAATGAGCAAAAGCCTCCATTTGTCCTCATTCGTCTAAAAAAGCGAAATATCACAGAAATCTCATTTGTGATTTTTCATACAGTACATACAGTAGTTGTGAAGGCAATTTGTATGTTTTTTGTTGTTGTAATGTTTTATAATTATTTCAATATTATTATAAAAATATGAATTTAAAAATTAGCATATAAAGGAAGTATATAAAATACTACCATGATGTATACATAATGTTAAATATGTAATTATTTTTAATCAGGCTACATTAATAATGTCACAATGCAAAAAAATCTCAGATTTTACGAAATGAAAAAAGTTTATATATATATATAAGTATAGCCTATATAGGCTATATAAGGAAGGTTATATAGCCATATCATAGCTAAAACCAAAAACTTAAACATATTTCATTTCTGCTAGTTGCCAGGACAACATTTTAGTTTAAGTTAAAAAAATTATAAATCATATAAATAAAAATGACAAAAATGCAACAAAATGATTAAAACTTAAAAATTGAAGTGAAAACAGAAAATATAAAAATATCTAGCCTAATTCAAAATATTAACAAAAATATATTTAAAAAAAATATTATATCACAAACATTAGCTATGTGATATAAAAGTCGACGAAACGCTATTGGCTACTTTTAAAAAGGGGAGGAGCTGTTAGATGTTCCCGCCCTGTCTTCCTGTTTTTTTATGTGTTTCCCTTTTGAAGTATGAAGTATAATTGTCCTTGTCCATCACCTTTGAACTTTATTTTGTCTGACTTTTATCTCTTTTTCTTTCTTTTTTAATATATATATTTTTTTTTTTTACATAATCATGTATTAACTGTTGTTATTCTGAAGACAACGATAAATGAAAAGTGCAAAGCTTGTCTGACGCTGTCGCTGACGCCTCGTTGCTAGGAAACAAGGCTTCCGTTACCAGCGTGCTTGGTAACAGCTGCTCAACCAATCGTTTTTCACGGTTAGTATGACTGACATGTCAAAGGGGCGGGTTCAAGGTGAAGGAGGCGGGGCTAGATGGAGGAAGACGCTCGAGCAAATCAAGCAAAACAAAAGCGATCCAACGAAATATTTCGCGATTAAACTGACCATATGGTGAGTTAGTTAAAGTGGTTATACGCTTATTTATCCAATTTAAGAGCAGTTTAAACGTATTGTCGAAACGTGCAGCTGTGATTTAAACAGAGCGAACAAAAAGTTCGTTTTAATCAGTTTAGTGCCCTTGAAACGTGCTCTTGCAAAATGTCTTCAGTCCGAAACAAAAACTACATGATATTGCTACGTTGCTTTTGAACATGGTATTGAGGTAATAGTATGTTTTTGGTATGTATCGTGTTTTTTTAAAAATATGTTACAACGGGTTTTTCAATCTTTTAGCGACTCATATATGATCATCCTGCCAAATTTTAAAAGGCACTTATGTATTTTCATGTATGAAGACCCAATTTATATTAAATTATATTATATACTATACCAGTTTGAAGTATTATTTAGAAAATATTTACTATTTGCTAAGTTACATTGTGTTTTTTTTCTGTACTCACGATAGTACTGTACTGTTAAATGCATTCTTTATTTATTTAATTAAAATGTTGTATTGTTTACGTATCTAATCTAATATCATTTGAACCTAATTTTAATTTATTTATTTATTGTAATACAATTATTCTTTTTTATTTTTCAGATTGAGTTCGAAAACCCTTGCATTAGTCTACAATAGTAGTACATAAATCGCAATGTACTATGGTGTTACCATAGTACTTTCTTGTAGGGATCTCCTGGTTGCGTTCAACACGTATTTCTCTGTATCCTCAGGTTTGCTGATGATGTCGGCCTTTCCATCCTCTTCCTCCAAGAGTCGGACCTCCACGCCGCTGAAATCCAGAGGCAGCGTCCCGCAGCGCAGCAGAAGTGTGGAGTCCGCCGGAGACTCGACGTCCTCTCTGCTGTCACCCATCTATCACGACAGCTTTGAGCTTTCAGACGAGGAACCAGAGCCAGATCAGCCTCAGCGCGTTCACAACATCACCGTCACGTTAGCTGAAGATGCCTCTCCCTCCAGGTGAGCGCTTGTTGAGTTACACATCAAGGGAAAGCACACCAGTAGTCATGTATCATGTAAAATCAGACATGCTTTCAGGGATGAGGTGGACACAACAGGCCTGGAAGACAGATCTTTCAGTGGGAACTTCAGACTGAGTGCCTGGGAGCAGTGGATTGTGGAGAAAGCCAAAGAGGAGCGTGTCAGAAAACAACAGAAAGCTATGGAGGTACATGACAAAAAAACATTATTTGTAGTTATGGGGATATTTTATGTTAATACTGCAGTTTTCAGCAGTGTTTTTTTTTAGTGTCATGGACATTTTTATTTTATATACACCACTGTTCAAAAGTTTGTGTTTTGGAAGAAATTAATATGCAATGATGCATTAAATTGTTTAAAAGTGAGAGTAAAGGCATTTATAATGTTACAAAACATTTCTATTTCAAATAAACGCTGTTCTTTTTATTAAAGAATCCTAAAAAAAAAAAATTCATCAAAAATAAGAAGCAGCACAACTGTTTTTAACATTGATAATAATCAGAAATGTTGATAAAATCATCATATTACAGTGATTTCTGAAGGATCATGTGACACTGAAGACTGGAGTAATGATGCTGAAAATCAGCTTTGATCACAGGAGTAAATTACATTTGACAATATATTCACATAGAAATTTTAAATTGTAATATTATTTCACTGTTTTACTGTATTTTTGATCAAATAAATGCAGCCTTGGTGAGCAGAAGAGACTGTGAATAGTTTATAGCTATAGTAGTGTGTGATAATAACCCTGGTCCGGCAAGCATTCATTAAGGTCTATATTTCAGGAGCTCACGCTGAAGGAAAAAGAGGAAGAGCAGAAGAAAGAACAGCAGAAGAAGAAAGTCGCGTGTGATTGCAAAATTCAAGAGTGGCTGCAAATGAAACGAGAGCAGGTAACGCTCTCTGAAACTCCAATCATGGAGACTTTATCGCGTTTCAGAACGGGGACCCGTCTCCTCCTCACGCTTTCACTGTTTCTGTCCTCAGGAAAAGAAAGAGAGAGAGTCCAAAGAGTTTCAGAAAAGCGAAGAACAGCTCCGAGAGGAGAAAAGACGCGCCGAGATTGAAGAGAAAGCCCAGGAGAAATATAAGCAGTGGATGCGGAAGAAGAAGCAAGAAGAAACCGAGAGAAAGCTAAAAGAGAAGGTGTGATTTATAGAAAACATTATTCCCATTGAACCTCATGAGGGTGTGTAGATGATGACAGAGTGAACAATCTCTTTAAAAGGAAGAGGCAGCCAGAAGAGAAGCGGAAGAGAGGGAGCGCAAAGAAAAGGCGGAGGAAAGCTTTAAAGAATGGCTCGACGGTGTAAAAACGAAAGGAAAACTGAGCCGACGATCATCAGCATCCTCGGCCGGTGAGTGAACTTGATGCATCCAAACCTTTTTAAACTGGTACACACTGAAAAATATGTAAAACTCCCTATATATCCAACATAAATATCCATAAAAAGACTTGTTATCACTTTCAGGCAAATATAACAATGTGAACTATCCCGCTCCGAGCTTCGTCAACCCCATTCCCTGGAAACCCATTCACGTCCCACAGGAAGACAGAACGCCCAGGAAAAGTTCTGCGCGTAAGAGAGCGGCAGGAGCGGCGAAGAGCCGGTCGAGCCGCTGTCTCACACACACACATAAAGACACCGTCGGTTTGGCTTGTAAGAGACGGTGACACTGACCTCTGCTGGTCTCAGTCCAGTATGAACTCTTCTGAAGACTTGCTGCGTTTTTGTCTAGCAAGTGTTTTCCAGCTTTAAGACTCACTTTTCATACGGTGGAATTATGAATTTGACTTTTTGTTGAATGTTAGCTAAAGATGATTTTTCTTGTCCAAATTAAAGATCTTTGGAAATACAGTAATTTTTCCCCAATATTATTTGTGTTAAATGGTTCTGTACACACATTTCAGCGTATCCATCTGTTTAAAGAGCTCTTTGTCATACCGTTCAAAGGTTTGGGGCCAGGAAGATTTTTAATGTTTTTGAAAGAAGTCTCTTCTGCTCACCAAGGCTGAATTAATTTGATCAAAAATACAGTAAAAACAGTGAAATATTATTAACATTTGAAATAACTGTTTTCTATGTGATTATATAGTAAAGTGTAATTTATTCCTGTGATCAAAGCTGAATTTTCAGCATCATTACTCCAGTCTTCAGAGTCACATGATCCTTCAGAAATCATTCTAATATGATGATTTGATGCTCAATAAATGTTTCTGATTATTAATGTTCAAAACAGCATTTATTTGAAATTGAAATATTTTGTAACAATATAAATGCCTTCATTCAATTGAATGCATCCTTGATTAATTAAAAAATATTAATGAATCTACAGCGATTGTAAATGACAATTCCTTATACTTGTATACATAGTATATTTGTATTATAAATGACTACGTAGAATATTTGTGCTTAAATAGAGTAGATTTAAGTGAAAGTAAAAAAAAATTAAGTAAAAATTAAGTGACCAATTATCAATTAATTTATTAATTAAAAAAAAAAATAGAGATGCACCGATTACAATTTTCTAGGCCGATTCCGATTTCCGATTTTTCATTGAGTTTGACCTGCCGATACCGATTTTAGCCGATTCCGATTAAATTTTTTTCTAACCACTTTACAGCACACACAAATATTTATTTTCGATCTTTTCTTTAACCCTTTCACGCGTAAGTTTAAAATATTCTAACTTCGACACCCCCACCCCCGAGTGAGTTTTTTTCAAGGTGAACGTTCCCTTTAATGTTTCCATGGGGACGCGTCACGCGATACACCGCAGCCACAATAATACTGTATGATAGCTGTGTCGCTTTTATTTCACTTTTCCTTTTTTATTCAAAATATTATAATATAACAAACTTGCTTACCATGTCATCAACTAGCCTATCTGATATTCCGATTCTCAAATACGTGTAAGTGAGTGTGTTTGGTCGTTTAAAACCCTTTATAAATAATCTTGATCAATAACATGAGATGTGTGCCGCAATGTTGTCCTGTCAGTCGGATTTAAAGCACGCGAATTCGTCAGTTTCTCCCGAAATAAATGCAAGAAAGTGGCCGGTGAACTGAGAGAAGAATAGAGTAAACACTGCTTAGTTATGATATATGACAGCGCTGAACGCGTCCGACTCTGGCTCAGCGCCAGCCAACGCGCGAAAGCACAGTTTGAATCTGGCAGTTATGCGACGTCACTGAACATTCTAAATGTGGCACCGTAACGTTACTCTCAGGGGCACAGAAATAAAAATCCCATATATGAGACCATACCTCTCAAAAGGTTAATCATGCGGCGCCCGAGTGCATTTGACCGGCATAAAATCGGCATATGTCAGACTGACCGGCCGGTCGCCGGTCATGGCCGATCACGTGAAAATCGGCCAATTCCGGTCACCAGCCGATCAATCGGTGCATCTCTAAAAAAAAACTTTCCAAATATGTAAAATAAAATAAAAAATCCTAAATTTACTTCTTTTTTTTTTTTTATATATTTAAAATATGAGAAAATAATGGTAATAACAAATTTATTTAATTACATTAACATTAATTTTACAAAATTCATTAACCATTTTATTAACCATTTCAGTTTTACTCAAATGTTTGTTTTTAGTGTATAGAAATACACTAAAAACCTAAAAACGCAGAACGCCTTCAGCAAGTTTTCACTGGTATGTGGAAAAAATACAATGTAAAAGTCTATACATTTGCACTTGATGATGTGCATGATTTTCGAGACAATCAGTGTTTGTGACTGCCGTGGTGTGGTTTCACAAAAGACTTCTTCTGAGTTGAACAGGAGTCGTCATTAACTGGCTTATCTGCATTTCCCGAGTCAGCTTGTGACCAGACACAAAGACCTCTGACCCCTGGACCGGGCCGAGAGCCAAACGCAGCCCTCGCACAGATGTGTGTATTGTCCGCCTTGGAGTTCTTTCAGCTAATGACGTGTGTGAGTGGGTGTGTGTGTGTGAGTGCATGTGTTCACAATACTGTAGATTTCATCCCTTCACATTCTCATAAACACACGTTACTGGACCAGAGATACTGTAAGTGCCACTAAATATTCTTTAAGCTGATTGGTCTAATGTAAGACTGATTTCCCTTTGACTAATTGCTATAGTTGAGTCATACTAGTACTTAAGACTATGTTTATGCAACTGACCCACACGTTGTTTGTTATGGATATGGAAGGCAATTCTCAAAACTATCACTAGCTGTGATAGTGTGCATTAGAGCAAGTGAGTTATGTGTTTATATCCTGTTCTGCTGAGCAAAGGTCACCTTTCAAGACAGCAGTGCTGCTTTGCATTTGTTTTGTTGCACTTTTTAAGACACATATGTGTTCAAGTCAATCAGGTTAAGACGCTTCAGAAGAAATATTACAGGTTTTCTCGTATGTACAGCTTGAATTATGCATGTTTCTCTCCCAGTAGATTGCAATAATTGCAATAGGATGCATTGGTGCAGGTGGGCAGGCGGCTGGACGTCTCACTTTCACACACAGGTACACGGGTGTGTCTGTTTGCATTTGAGTCAGTGTTTCAAAGAAGGCGAAGGACGTGGCAGAGAACCAGAGTTAATGTTGTGTGACTGAGGTCAAAGCTAACTTGTTCGTTAACCTTGTTTTGGCAGCATGGAGATTTCTCAACATGTTATTTTTCTGTGCTAGCTTATAGAAAAGGCCTGTTTTAAACGTATCTATGACAGACGTAGGTTGAGCCTGTGACATTAGCACCCTGAATGAATCGTTTCAGGGTCAGTGGGTCACAATCCGCAAGTATTTATTGCAGAAATGCAGTCCACAGGGCAAGAGGATGAAGATCGCTGTGACTTTCTGTTCAAGATCATCCTGATCGGCGACAGCAACGTGGGAAAGACCTGCGTGATCCACAGCTTCAAGTCTGGGCTGTTCAGTGACACCCAGCACAACACTATTGGAGTGGACTTCACCGTTCGCAGCATGGACATCGATGGGAAGAAAGTAAAGGTCTGTGCACTGATTCATGACTTAAAATTAAAAAAGGTTTTCCTTACATTCTCAGTAAAAAAATCTTCTTATTGAGGCTGTATAGTATATCATTTAATACATATATTAAATAAAGAACTTTATTATGTATAATATAATAAGGAACATCTTTGCCACTATAAAGAACCTTTTGTGGAATGGGAAGATTCTATGGATATATATATCCATCTATAGAATCTTCCCATTCCACAAAAGGTTCTTTATAGTGGCAAAAATGTTCTTTAGATAAAAAAAAAAAAAAAAAAAAAAAAACCTTGGTTCTTTTGAAGGGTTTTATACAGTGAGGAAAATAAGTATTTGAACACCCTGCTATTTTGCAAGTTCTCCCACTTAGAAATCACGGAGGAGTCTGAAATTGTCATCGTAGGTGCATGTCCACTGTGAGAGACATAATCTAAAAAAAAAAATCCAGAAATCACAATGTATGATTTTTTAACTATTTATTTGTATGATACAGCTGCAAATAAGTATTTGAACACCTGAGAAAATCAATGTTAATATTTGGTACAGTAGCCTTTGTTTGCAATTACAGAAGTCAAACGTTTCCTGTAGTTTTTCACCAGGTTTGCACACACTGCAGGAGGGATTTTGGCCCACTCCTCCACACAGATCTTCTCTAGATCAGTCAGGTTTCTGGGCTGTCGCTGAGAAACACGGAGTTTGAGCTCCCTCCAAAGATTCTCTATTGGGTTTAGGTCTGGAGACTGGCTAGGCCACGCCAGAACCTTGATATGCTTCTTACAGAGCCACTCCTTGGTTATCCTGGCTGTGTGCTTCAGGTCATTGTCATGTTGGAAGACCCAGCCTCGACCCATCTTCAATGCTCGAACTGAGGGAAGGAGGTTGTTCCCCAAAATCTCGCAATACATGGCTCCGGTCATCCTCTCCTTTTCAGGTCATTGACCAGCTCCTCCCGTGTAGTTCTGGGCTGATTTCTCACCTTTCTTAGGATCACTGAGACCCCACGAGGTGAGATCTTGCATGGAGCCCCAGTCCGAGGGAGATTGACAGTCATGTTTAGCTTCTTCCATTTTCTAATGATTGCTCCAACAGTGGACCTTTTTTCACCAAGCTGCTTGGCAATTTCCCCGTAGCCCTTTCCAGCCTTGTGGAGGTGTACAATTTTGTCTCTAGTGTCTTTGGACAGCTCTTTGGTCTTGGCCATGTTAGTAGTTGGATTCTTACTGATTGTATGGGGTGGACAGGTGTCTTTATGCAGCTAACAACCTCAAACAAGTGCATCTAATTTAGGATAATAAATGGAGTGGAGGTGGACATTTTAAAGGCAGACTAACAGGTCTTTGAGGGTCAGAATTCTAGCTGATAGACAGGTGTTCAAATACTTATTTGCAGCTGTATCATACAAATAAATAGTTAAAAAATCATATATTGTGATTTCTGGATTTTTTTTTTTAGATTATGTCTCTCACAGTGGACATGCACCTACGATGACAATTTCAGACCCCTCCATGATTTCCAAGTGGGAGAATATAGCAATATATGCAAAATAGCAGGGTGTTCAAATACTTATTTTCCTCACTGTATATATATAAGGCATTTTAATGAGAACAAAACATAATTTACATACAGGAGTACATATAACCATACATTTGAATAGTAGAATTCAGAAACCCTTGTTATTAGCGACACCGGTGGCCGTTGAGTGAACTGCAGCCAGCAGCTTATTGCTCGCACTCACGCAAACGTAACGTACAAGAGACTGAACGTGATTCAATGCCACGATATACTCACGACGAAGTTCTTTTCGTTCATTGCGTAGAAGTAAAAATAAGTTGGAAATACCTTTACAGCGATGTACTGTTAACCGAACATCCAGGCGCCGTCCACGCTGAGAGCGACAATTAGGTTAATAATATGTTAATATGTGTTGCGCACTTTCAGTAACAAAATAAACACAACTATGAAAGCTTGTTTCCGCTACAGAATAAAACATTTTAAAAGATAATTGCGACTTTTTATCAATTGCGTGACATAGCCTAAAGTCAGAATTGCGTGATATAAACTCACAATTGCGCGTTATAAAGTCACAATTGCAAGATATAGGCCTAAACCCATTTTTATAAACCCTAATTCTGACTTTATAACACGCAATTTCGACTTGATATCATGCAATTCTGACTTTGTATCTCCCAATTGCGTTATCAAGTCAGAATTGGACTTTATAACTCTCAATTGCGAGTTTAAATCTCACAATTCTGAGAAAATATGTCAGAACTCGCAATTCTGACTTTTTTGCTCAGAATTGCATGTTTATATCTTGCTCTTTATAACATGAATTCAGAATTGCTAGAATTAAACTCACAATTTGATTTAAACTCGCAGTTCTGACTTTATAACACGCAATTATGAGATAGGCTAAAAAGTCGCAATTTTCTTTTAAAATGTTTTATTCTGTGGCAGAAACAAGCTTCCATACTTCCATACAAAAATGACAGCAGTGAGAAAGCTGCAGTTAAGAAAGCATTGGATCATAGCGATGTGGATATACGTGCACCAGTCGTCGACAGATGAGGTATAGGCCTAAATAAAATTACACTGTTTTGATAGATTGATTATAAAGTATATTTGAGACTAGATCTGGCTATGTGAGACTATAGTTTGAATTAATTACTTTTCTTTGCATGACACATTGATGTTAGAGTACAGGATTTTTCGACATTATCCTGAAAACTGTATGGTCATTCATATGTGTCATAGAACAGAAGTGAGGCTCTCGGGAGCGCGTCAACATCACGTCCCTTTGATTTTCCGGGCAAAAACGTCCCGACTGATTCCTTCACATAAATATCCGTCTACAGGCTTTCATAGGCAACCCAGACAGCAAGATAGAGTCGGCCCAGATCCGGCCCACATCCGGTACACATGGCATCCACACGCACCAAATGTTGGCCGGATCTGTCGCTGTCTGGGAACGTAGAAGTCGGGGAAGGTCTCATTTTTTATTTTATTTTCAAGCGGTTCACACATTGGCAAAAAAATGTGATTAATACATGAAAATTCTGACATTTAGGATTTGATCTTCAGGGGGGCTTAGCCCTCAGCGAGAATGTGTAGCAAGAGACCATTGCCTGTAAGTGATGGAAATTAGCACCACTACTATATAGTTAGTCAAAAAATACAGCACTTTTTTTAAGATTGTGCATGTCTAGGAGAGGCACTGATGAGCCTTTTGTGATTGTGTCTGTCTGGAGTTCAGATGCAGGTCTGGGACACGGCGGGACAGGAGCGTTTCCGCACCATCACACAGAGTTACTACCGAAGCGCCCACGGTGCCATGATCGCGTACGACCTGACCCGACGACCCACCTTTGAGTCTCTGCCGCACTGGATACAAGGAGTGGAGCAGTACGGAGCCGCCAACGTCGTCTTCGTTCTGATAGGTCAGAACACGGATTCCCAAACTTTTTTATCAACCCCCATATTTACTTGAGAACCACCTGAGGTTTTAGAATCAATATTTCAATAATTTGACAACACTTTTGCATGTTCACGGTTATCTGATGTTGGTTAAAGTCGACATGAAACTCATCCCTCATCCTTCCCTCGGGTCATTTTGACCCGGATTTTTTATTTATTTTTTTGCAAATTCTTTGAATTTGTCCATCGAGTGTTCACCCCATGACTTTTGTCGCGCTTGAATCACGAATACACACTTTTTTTTTTAATGAATTCGAGGGGTTTTGTGGTTGAAATTTAAAAAAGTAACAAATTCTTTACTCACGGGTCAAATTGACCCCCATAGGAATGAATGGAATGCGAGGAATGCTTCAGTACACATAGAAAAACCTAAAAATGCAAAATTCAAACTTAAAATGCTAAAACTTTACCAATTTTTTTTTTATAATGTCAACATGTGTATCTGAATGCATATATAGAGCGACAAGGCCATCTAGTGGCAAGAGTCATGAAATATCATGTTATATTATTTTCTTTCCACAAGAGGTCGGCAAAGACACCCAATGTAAGATATTTTCAGCTGAATTAAAAGGTTTAGGCATGAAATTGTAGCTGAAAGAATGTGAGGGATGTGCTTCTAAATTACAATTGATTTATTATTTATTGATTAAATCTAGTAATTTAAAGGTAAATAAATAAAAAAAAGAACAAAAAAATCTCCCCCAAAAAATTTGCATTAAAAACAGAAAAAATATTATCAAGATGAAATAAAATACCGGTAAGCTTTCTGGACAAAAAAAAATATTAAGTATATAATTTTAGGGCTTCGGGTCATTTTGACCCGCGAGGGAAGGATTTAAGTTTGGATAGTCTTTTCTTTGCTATTGTGACATTATTGTATTGTATAGACCAGTGGTTCCCAATTCCAGTCCTCGTGACCCACTGCTCTGCACATTTTGTATGTCTCTCTTATCTGACACACTCAGTTCAGTTCATGGAGTCTCTCCTAATGAGCTGATGATCTGGTTCAGGTGTGTCAAATAAGGGAGACATACAAAATGTGCAGAGCAGTGGGTCACGAGGACTGGAATTGGGAACCACTGGTATAGACCTTATGTAGCCCCGCCCCTTTTCAGCGCTGCGCTCGTTGTCTTTTGAATTCCTGTCTGTATTTTCACAGCGATTTTGCGTGTTTATGAATGAACGGCTCGTTTTAAAATCTTCCAGGTCGACTGACATTTGTTAAGTCATCTGCTTTAAACATTACAGTCCTCATGATAACTTTCGTTAACTTTACATTAAGTAAATCTACTTCAAAAGCGAATTACTCCTGGACAGCAATGCCGTAGAAATATACAGAGCGACCACAAAAACGTAAGTTTAAAGACAATATTCTACAGATGGCGGCGCCCTCGTTTCTCTGGCGCATCAAGGTGGACCAGTGAAACAGCTTCTCGCACAAGAACAAATGTAGGGCGGGGCTTGATTTGTCCACTGGGAACTGATTGGATGATTGTGGTTTGCTATTGGTCGATCTCATGTGAGTGACAGGCTGCCCCGCCCTCACTGGAAGGGAGGGGAAATTATCCTGATTAAATATTACGAGGCACATGAAATAAAGACGATTTCAGCTTGAGACATTCAACAGCAAATAAACTAGATATTCATGATGTGTTTTCCGTCCTGCAGGAAATAAGTGTGACCTGGAGGCGCAGCGGCAGGTGCTGTTTGAGGACGCGTGCACGCTGGCGGAGCGGACCGGCGCGCTGGCCGCGCTCGAGACCTCCGCAAAACAGTATCGCAACATCGAGGAAGCCTTCGAACTGATGGCCCGGGAACTCATAGTACGACACGGAGGAACAGTCCATCAGGACAGCCAATCAGATTTACCCACAGTTTTCTTGCACTTGGATTCTCATTCAATAGATGGAGAACATGAGAAGAGGTCATGTGACTGCTGACTTGTGTATATATATTTATTAGGTGGACAAAGATGATAAATACAGTGGATGTGACATAAAAATAAACCAGACATCTCAGAAAATATAGTTGCATTTAATGAACGAACTATGTAAACTTATACATATGATATTATGGTTTTCTTGTTCTGTGACATTTATTTTGCAGTAGGTTGTGTACAGTACAATAAAATGCAAAAACATTAAAAACAGCGAGTCAGTAAATGCATTTGTTCTTTCTGAACACAAAACAATATATTTAAAGGACTCACAACTGGAGGATTTGTGTGTTAAATTATTTAAAACCAACAATAAACAATATACGGCTTGTTAACGCTCACTGACTGCTCAGGCCAGTTCAATAACAGCTAGACAGAACATTAAAAAAAATGCAAAACACACTTTTTTACTTGAAATTATCTGAAAATACAGTACGACATGATGCTCAAAACGTCCATCTCTTGTACATAAAACAGCTGCAAAAACAGAACCACGTACGTTCTGTGTGAACGGCTCTTAAGAGGTACAGTGTTACAGCAAACTAAAGTGTTCACATTTAAACTAACTGAGGCGTAGGTGTACTTTAAGGATATTTCAGAGAACACACAAACTATTTACAACCTACTGGAGGGGAAAAATTACCTTCCTCCTTTCAATGGCATTGTGTGTTGTTTTTTTGTTGTTTTTCATTAACTAGTTTGGCTTCACTGACAGTCTTTCCAGGCTGCAAGCGTTTAACCTTGTGCTTGTGAAAGTACTAAAAATAAAGGTTCCAAAAGGGGGTTTCACACCGATGCCACAGAAAAAAAAAAAACATTTCTGGTTCCCCAAATAACCTGTCAGTGAACATTCTAAAAAGAACCATTTTTTCTTAGCGTGAAGAACATTTTGATCATCTATAGAATCTTTTATAGAATGGAAAGATTCCATGGATGTTACATGTTCTGCATGGAACCATCAATGCCAATAAATAACCTTCATTTTTAAGTGTAGCACTCGCAATCTCCTTCAACACTCAGTTTGAGCTCGTGACAAGTATACTTGAGGTATACGTCCTTTCCCAAATAGTGCAAGTGCACTTGACTCTCACTTCAGTCTTGCGTGAATTGCTGCATTTAATTCAAATTACACCAAACTTTGCTCTGCTTATGCGGTCACATTTACAGTTTTTCTGCGAATTTTTGTGGGCGAAATCCAATATGAACATACATGATTAGGAATTTTACGTGAAGGCGAAAGATTTCCCCATGCAGATTTTGCAAAAAGTTCTGGTCACACAGATTCACCGCGTTGACCAACTTTCTGTTGCTTGGTTTGTCACACTTACAACTGTAAATGTGAGCGCACCTTAAGGAAACAGTTTATGAAATAAGAAATAAGTTGCATTGAAAGATGTAAAGTAACATTGTGACATATAAAGTCTCAAGTCGCAATTACGAGCAAAAATGCAGCAATTGCAAAGTCGCAATTACCGTTTTTTACTCTAAAGTAGAAAAGGCTTTAGTTTATGCAGTTCCATAAAAAGTCAATTTTAATGCTAATTGTGTTGTTAAAAATAACAAACTGAGCAGTGCTTCAAACATACTGACAATAGATAATTGCCACACCTGTACAATTATCTTATTTATGTTATAATGGGCTTCCATCCCAGACAGCAACATAGTGTCGGCCCAGATCCGGCCCACATCTGGTTCATGTACATGTGGATTCCTCACGTTCCAGATGTGGGCCGGATCTGGGCCGACACTATGTTGCTGTCTTGGATATTTGTTCAAAAGCAAAATATGATTTAAATTAGGAGGCACGAAAAAAATGACATGCATAAGTATTTAACAAATAAAACTCATAGCAATCAAATAACATGATATTTGTAAGTAAAATGGATGGGCAAAATAAAATGTCTCAAAAAGCATGTTAAAAAATGTAAAAATCGCAAAGGCGCAAATAACACTTCCTGTGTAGACAGCTTCATTAATTATAAAAGGACTGATTCTGTTCTGATCGTGTAGATATGGCATAATAGATGGCGGTTTACTGCAGTGGCCAACCCTCCAGCTGGAAGACCAACTCCACTGCATCCCGAACGTCATGGACGATGAAGGAAGGCTGAGTCAGGCTGGGGTCGAAGCGGAAGTCCCGGTGACCGTGGAAAATCCGCTGCTCCGTGACCGCCTGCTCGGGGTCGGAGGGCAAGTCCTGCTGGTCTCGGTTGTAGACGCCCGTGCAGACCAGGATTGAGCCGCAGCCTTCAGGAAGGCGGTGCTCGAACGAGCCCCCCACCATCACCTGTCCGGAGCATTTGGCATCGTCGGACGCTTCACACGCCAGGTCTCCGGTCACCTGGCTGGCCGAGCCTCCCTGCGCCTGCACCTGGGCCCGGCTGCGATGCATCGCCTTGAGGTAGCGGTTGTACAGGTTCGCACCGTAAATATCAGCCATGGGGTTGTCGCTATGAGAGAGACACAACGTTTTGACAACCAAGATTTCTCTACAAGAAAATCAGATGTGTGTCAGAGTCTTAAAGTGACAGCAACCTAATTAATGTTAATCAAAGAAAATCAATCAGCTTTAATAAGGATTAATTTATTCAATTTATAAAATGTGTGTTACGGGAGCCAGTGTTGTTGGGTGTGATTCACTTGCATTTGTGACTAAAAATAGATGTGTGTGAAGTGTAAAATGTACTTAGGAGAATGTGTGCAAATAAAAGTCCCCACAGGTGCTTTAAAAGTCTCCAAAAATTCAGTTTTATGAAATGTAAGGTCATAAATATCTTAAATGGTAAAACAAATGTCTTGGTCATTTTAAGAGGTCTTAAATTTGGGGATGGAAAACAATGTTCACTTTCTGGGGCCAGTTGTTCAAAGGTATAGGATCGGATTTTGGTTATCGGATTGGATCAAATCTTGAAAATGGGTTGTTCAAAAGGGAAAGAAGGAATCTGAAATCAAATTAGATCATGGAATCCAATCCTAGTTTTAATCTGGATCAAACCTTCAGTTTGTGTTTTTCAAAACTTGTCAGTAGTATTTGGATAACTTTGATCCAAAAAAACAGGATTATCCTGATCCCAACTTTAGGATTTCAAGGTGGATTCCAGGAAGAAAATGTAGTAAAACTTTAAAATTGGTCAAAAATACAACATTTGTATCATGTAATATACACACACACACACTCATATTTTTATTTTGCTTTTGATTAGCTTAACTGTTAAAGTAATACATTAGAAGTAGACATTAGGCTACATATTAAGCCTTTCGGTAGCCTACTGTAAAGTAAAAAAGAGATTTTGAGGCGCCATTAAATAATCCCCAAACAGCTGTAAAAATCAAACAAAAAATATTATATTTAATTCAAAGTGTTTTATCACTGTTTCTAAACTACATTGGCACAATCCTAAGAGATGAACCAGTCAAAAGATCTTTGCAAGCGAACACAACGGTTTTTTGTTGAACGCTACACTAAACTTTTGAGAAAAAGAAAAAAATGAGAATGCAAAAGCATTGAAATATAATTTTTTTCCCTATCTCATATTTTTTACATGACCATGTCCCTTTGGGGGTTCCGTAGAGCACCAGTAATCCAGATTTGGTAATCGGAAAAAGTTTACATCCAGATCAGGCTGATCCAATCCAATTTTGCTTTGAAAAACCGGCACAAAAGTAAGATGGATCACCTGATCCTGGATAGCAAAACATGGGATTTCCAAATCCAGATCATTCTGATCCAGATTAAACTTTCTGAACGACTGGCCCATAGTGATTAAATTGTAATATGTTGATATTGATAGTTGATAATATCCCAACTAAGTTAATAGCCAAACTTGGAGACCTGGGCTTCAACACCTCCATGTGCAACTGGATTTTGGACTTCTTGACCAACAGACCCCAGAATGTTCGATCAGGCTCCAACTGCTCCACATCCATCACACTCAACACTGGTGTACCACAGGGCTGTGTGCTAAGCCCGTTCCTCTACTCCCTCTTCACCTCCGACTGCAAGCCTGTGTACGGATCTAATTCCATCGTCAAGTTTGCGGACGACACTACGGTGATTGGTCTCATCAGCAACAACGATGAGACTGCCTATAGGGAGGAGATCAAGCACCTGGCCACATGGTGCACCGAAAATAACCAGCTCCTCAACACCACCAAAACGAAGGAGCTCATCGTGGACTTCAGGAAAGTGTCAAGAGGCACACACGACACCATCCACATCAATGGAATGGCTGTTGAGCGTGTCTCCAGTTTCAAGTTCCTGGGGATCCACATCTCGGCGGACATGACCTGGACAACCAACACCTCCAGCCTGGTCAAGAAGGCTCACCAGCGCCTTTTCTTCCTGAGGACACTGAGGAAGAATCAGCTTTCCTCCACTATCCTGGTGAACTTCTATCGCTGTGCAATAGAAAGCATCCTGACCAACTGTGCTACAGTGTGGTATGGGAGCTGTTCTGTTGCAGAGCGCAAGGCACTGCAGCGGGTGGTGAAAACCGCCCAGCGCATCACTGGGACTCCACTACCTGCCATCGAGCACATCCAGAGGAAACGCTGTCTGCATCGAGCTCGCAGCATCCTTAAGGACTCCTCTCACCCAGCCCACAGACTGTTTTCTCTCCTGCCCTCCGGCAGGCGTTTCAGGTGCCTCCGGACCAGGACCAGCAGACTAAAGAACAGTTTTTTCCCCAGAGCTGTCTCTTTATTAAACTCTAACCCTCATTGATCCCACTCCCCTCATATACTGATTGACTCTCCTCTCCCTCCTCACACCTGCCTCCATTTTGTTATTTGCAATACTATAATGTTCATTTGCACTGCTGACTGTTATTACAGTAACAACTGTTTACATATGCATCTTGCACTACTACCTTGACTGGAATATGCTCAATTTGCACTGCCGACTGTTTATTTACAGTACCGACTGTTTATATATACATTGCAATATCGTACCTTAACTGTAATATGCAATTACTTTCCACTGCACTTTCACTCGGATAGCTTCTGTCCAAACTTTATTTGCACTACTTTAAATCCATTGTTATACTGCTCATTAGCCTAACTTATACATATATCTATTTGTTAAATTCTGTTTATAGTAATAGCCATCTGTATATTATGCTCACATTCTGTTTATAGTAACAGCCATCTGTATATATATTCATAGTACATATCTATCTGTAAAATTCTGTTTATAGTAACAGCCATCTGTATATTATATTCAGTACATATCTATCTGTAAACATTCTGTTTATAGTAACAGCCATCTGTATATTATATTCAGTACATATCTATCTGTAAACATTCTGTTTATAGTAATAGCCATCTGTATATTATTATATTCAGTACATATCTAGCTGTAAACTCTGTTCACAGTAATAGTTATCTGTATATTATATTCATAGGACAATCTATCTGTAAATTTTTGTTTATAATAGTATTCAACTCTATATTTATTCAGTACATATCCATGTTCTGCACTTATGGAACCACTGTATATCCTGCACTTGCTGCTATTGCACTTCTGGTTAGACCTAAACTGCATTTCGTTGCCTTGTACCTGTACTTGTGTAATGACAATAAAGTTGAATCTAATCTAATCTAATCTAATCTAATCTAATTGATAATAATAATTCTTGCATTATGCATACATTTTGTGTGTATATATATATATATATATATATATATATATATATATATATATATATACACACATATACATATATATATATATATATATATATATATATATATATACACACACATATTTTTTAATATTTACATAATTATTAAATACAGTTTGAAGCAGAAATATTTAAAAGACCAGTGTATTTTTTATATTATATAAAATAAAATAATATTGCTTATAAATATCTCCTTGTATCCATTTATTAAGAAAAAAATATTATAGCAAATATTGGACAGCACCACTAATGTTTTTACTGTGTAAAAAGTAAGTGCCACACCCTGTTCAGACTGAGCGTCGATGTAATTTGACCATTCAATGCTCTAAAAAAAAAAATTGCTCATGAATATTAATGTGGTCCAAACTTTACCCAATGGCGTAGAGTCTCTCGACCGGCCGGGTCCAGCCCAGATTCTCGGCCTGTTGTCTGATGAGCAGTTCGGCGTAGTTGTAAGTCACAACGCTGGGCTTCCCGATCAGAGCCTCGTACTTCAGCTCACAGCCTGTTATCTTCTTATAGATGCTCTCCAGGCACACGAGGAACATGCCGTGACCGAATCTGGCAAACAAATGAACAGCAATCCTAGTTAGTTCTGTATTTAACTAACAGCCACTAGAAAACAATTCTGATTTATTCATTTAAATTCATTTTTTACTTCAGTATTCTGTTGAACTTCTGGATATTCATGATATAACAGGATATTCAGTAAAAATGGATTTTATCAATCAGAAAATGGATGTGATGGTGTAAAGTTGGCTGCACTGCCTACAACGCTAGCATGAAACAGTTACTAAACCGCTGTTATGGCGATTGGTTAACATTACCAAAAGCCATCATGATAACATCAGGCAAAAAGGAAAGTTGTTCCAGACTTGGAGCGAGACAAATAAATATATATATATATATATATATATATATATATCTTTAAATAACATTCACTGATGAATCAAGCCCGATGAGACCTGAAGCGTGTGTTTAACTATGTTGATTCTACGAAATATATACATTGATATTTTTATATATATTTTTAAAGAAGTCTCTTCTGTTCACCAAAGCTGCATTTATTTGATCAAAAACACAGTAAAAACTGTAAAATTGTGAAATATTATTACAAATTTAAATAACTGTTCTCTATTTGAATATATGTTAAAATGTAATTTATTCCTGTGATCAAAACTGAATTTCCAGCATCATTACTCCAGTCTTCAGTGTCACATGATCCTTCAGAAATCATTCTAATATGATGATTTGCTGCTCGAGAAACATTTCTGATTATCATCAATGTTGAAAACATGCTTCAGATTTTTTTTTCAGAATTCTTTGAAGAATAGAAAGTTCAAAAGAACAGAATTAATTTGAAATATAACTCTTTTATAACATTATAAATGTATTTACTGTCACTTTTGATCCATTTTAATGCATCCTTGCTGAATAAAATCTTCCTGACACTAACCGAGGGTTTTTGGCTTCGGCCATCCACAGCAGATCCATGTTGCAGGCCAGCACAGGGATGTGTGGGTAATGCAGTGATGTCACCGCGTTTCCTGGCCTCCCATTGGTCAAGAGCACATCAACAATCAGCTGTAAGTTTGTCTCCCACCTGATAGGCTCACCGAACAGGATGACAGCTTTAAAGTGACAGTAAAAGCAGATGTGAGCGGACACAGATCTCAGCCAGAACAGAAAGTGAAACAGGTGGAATGAAACTTACCGTCTATTGGTGGCAAATCTTTAGATGGGGGAATCTTAGGAATATTAAGTACATTATACAGTCAATGCTTACGATTAGGAATCTGTTCAATTAGTTGTAATGACACTTGCCTTACAAACACAGCTGGTAACAAATGCTAAATTCTCCTGATTTTTACATATTCAGATATTATTGTATCTACTCACAATGTCTTTGGGTCTGCGATGGTGATCCACCATGTCCTGGAGAGGAAACGCCTCCCTTAGCATGTCAATGGTCACAACGTTCTTGAAACCGACACTGGAGTTTATTTGATCAAGGACAATTTTAGATATAAAAGCCATCACACACATACACACACACAGATATATTTATATGTTTATAGTACGGGGCTGTTGAATGCTTGATTTTGCACTAGCGAGGTAATAACGGCGCTGTTCTTGAAGCAGTTAAACTTACAGTTTATCGATTAGTAGAGACGCTGCTGCCGAACACTGTTGAGAGAGGTCATTAATACACGCTTGATAACTCTCTCTCTCTCTAATAGGCCTATGTCACGAAAAAATTGAAGACCGGAAGTACGTCTTTTAGTAGGGATACGGCTCTTCCGGTTAGCTTTTTACAATGGGAGGAGTCCGATAGATACCGCTGGACCAAATATCTCCGCAACCTGCCTGAAGTCACATATGACGATGTGGTTCGGATGGTAAATGAAAACTTTCAAGTGGAAAAGCGTGGAAGCTGAGGAATGGCTGTCTACGTCCTGACGCAGAGCAACCCGGTACACTACAACAACAGCGGCGGGCTGTTCGTCAGTAAGGTAAACGTTTCTATGGTAACAGGGAGTTGGACCAATCAGCAGACGTTGCTGCTACGCTTAGGATTGTGGGTAGTGTAGTTTTTTTTCATAAGATCGCGGATAAAACATGTTTTTCTTAAAACAGGGTTGATTTCATACGAACTTATAGCTTCTACAGGAGCAAAAACATTCGTTTCACAACCTCATAGCTCGTGGTCAGTCTACCTCGGATGGTTTAGACATTATGGCTGATAATCTAAATCCTTATGGAGAAATACTGTTGACCGGAAGTTCTGAATCCCTACTCCGCGTTCCGGAAGCAGGAAGTGTGACATAGGCCTATAACTGCACTGTTGTTCGACTCACTTTATCAGTTATAGTGTTTCCGGTGGCTGGAATTTTGTCAGTCAAAAGTAGTCGATCTCCAACCGCTCTCACAGCAGCAAAAAAAATGTTAGTTAACCGCTGGAATCCTCCTCACACAATGGACAGACGAACATGAACAGTATTTTCGCTGGACATTATATCAATGGAACTCTCAACTTCTCGTATACATGGATCCAATGTTAAGACTGTGAATTTATGGCATGCTGCTTTTGATATTGTGTCAACTTTTTTAACATCTATGTAATTTATCTTTTCTTTTAATTATTATTATTTATTTTTTTGGGTCAACATTCTATGTTTGTATTTGATTTTTATTTTCTTGAAGTCTACCAGGGGTGGGATGGGGTGGGTTCTAGATTTGTATAGTTGCTTTTTGCTTTGTATTTTTGTTTTTCTTGACTTTAAAAAAGAAAACTCAAACAGTCGTTAAAAAAAAAAAAAAAAAAAGTCGATCTCCGAATGCAACGCAACATGAGGAGAGTAAAGATGGAAAGCTCCTAAAGCTTGTTTCCATATAAATTCACAGATAATTTTTTTATCTAAGTTTTATCTAAGATGCTTTTCATTGAAATTACAAGTTCATGACATTTCCTCATATGGAGTCAGTTCATTACATTGCATTCGGAGATCGACTACTTTTGACTGACAAAATTCCAGCCACCGGAAACACTAACTGATAAAGTGAGTCGTACAAAATCTTTCTTTTTAGCAAACTCTGTGTACACAAACACTGTTCTCAATGCTGGAGTTCATGTGTAGAGCCCCTGGTGATACTTCAAGCACAGTTTCATGTTGTGTCGAGCCTTCTTAGTGTTTTAAAAATAGCGATTTTGATGCTATCACTGTAGTGCCCCATGCACTCCCATTCAAAAGGCATTTTGACCGAAAACGAAAATACGGTCAAACTTAAAAGTGGCGTTTCCATTCTAATTATGCCTTTACACGAAAGTTTGACTCGGGTTAAGATTAACAAAAAGAGCCTAGGTTCAATTTTGGCGAGAGTTACCCTTTAAGTCTCCATTACTAGCTCTAAAATTACATTTTGGAATTAGCAATGGAGGCTTAGGATTAGACGCGCAAGTAAAATATAACATCTGAACAATGATTTAAGGTATGGTGGTAACCTTAGTATAAGCGGAATAATTGATTCTGGTCTGTTGAATTAGTAGAAAATAATGCACATCCGAGGTGTAACGGCCACAACGCGAAAGGGTGTGCATTACTTTCTAATACTTTAACGGCACGTAGTCAGTTATTCATATATATATACAGTACTGTGCAAAAGTCTTTGGCATGTAAACTGATATTTCCTACTGACACACTACAGCAAAAGATATAAAAAAAATAATTGGGGGTCGGTATTAACATGCCTAAGACTTTTGCACAGTACTGTGTATATATATGTATATATATTAGATAAATTTGTATAATAATCATTATTTATAACTATTTTATAATTATAGTCATTTATATCAAGGATACTTGTGTGCAACTTCCACCACAGGTCCCTGTCCGGACACCAGCACGCACAGGTCATGGAACTGAGTGAAAACCCTCAGAGGACTGTGGGACAGCACCACCTGGTCTGGTGACACCTGTTTGGAGAAATCAAACCGCCCTGTCTTACTCTCAGACACTGTAAACAAATCAAATGTTGTGTTTAAACTACCGACAGTGCAAATGGAGCAACCTGGAAGGAAGGTTTAAATATTTGTCGTCAGGTGTCTCACCTCAACCTCCAGAAGGTGAGACAGCTGCTCGGCTTTGGTTTGCCGGAGAGAGTTCCCTGCGTTCGTCACAAACACCACAGGAACCTTGTATTTCCCATCGCCGTCCACCAGGTCCCTAAAACACTGTTTAGCCGCAGGGATGGGCGTCCGTCCACGTACCAGCACTCCATCAATGTCAAACAGAAGCCCAAACAAGCTGCGGTCCTGTTCATCCTCAAAACAAACACAATTACATGTTTTGTTAGTACTCACTTAGCAGACACTTTCTATCAAGTCAAGTCACCATACAAGACAAGAATGTTTCAAAACATCTTTACAGTGATAAACCGGGGAAAAGTGACCAACTGTACACATAACACTCAGTTTTCCCGGAGGAATCTAAGGTTAAAAGTCGTGTCACAAAGTCACAAAGGTGATGTTTTGTCTCAATTGGGGATTTGAACCTACAACCTTCAAGTTACAGATCAAACTGAGGCTCAAATTGAATCATGAAAGCCACAATAACAAGGGGTCTCATTCCCTTCTTAGACTGTTTTCACATTTCCCACAAAAGGAAAGTGAAACCTTGAGTGCATCTCACATTTGCTGTGCTATTTACGGGAAAACATACCACAGAAATGAAATCCAGATGAAAGTTCATGTAGATCAATTGCAAAAGTTCCATTCACTTGCTAAATATTAATGTCTGTCAAAATAATTATATATATAGCCTATTAACTAGTTGCTTATTAGAATATGACTCGGATATTGGTTGTTTATTAGTAGGCTACTTGTTATGCACATATTAATGCCTTATTCTGCATGACCATATTCTACATCCCTTAATTCTGCTCAATACCAAAACTTAACAACTACCTTACTAACTATTGATATTGTTACTGGGGCAAAAGTCGTAGTTAATAGTTATTTAATAGTGAGAATTGTACCTTAAACTAAAGTGTGACCATATGCCATAATTCTTGGGCCGAAAATGCTGTCTAGATAGGAAGCTCACTACGTATTGAAACACAACCCGACACTGACCAGAAACTTACAACAACAACAAAAGTCTTTTAACACATAACACCACTCGGTTTGTTGTGGGCAGGGGTGTTAGTTTGTTCATGACTATTAATGAGGGTTAAATTCTGAATACTGTAATACCAATAATAATGAGCATGAACTCACAGTGCTGTAGCGGCGCTGCGTCTGCGCAAAAGCAGCTGCATTAGTGACTTTCCTGCTCAATTTCGCGCCTCTCCACCCGATCCTAAACATGTTCAAGCGTGGAAACATGTCTGGGGAAAAACAAACGAGGAAACGAGACAACGTTTCTACTTTGACCTGAGGATGACTCTGCACTGCTGCTAACCACTAGCCAACATGCTACCAGCAGCTGCCAAACATGTTTTTCTAGCTCTAAAGGCCTTCTTATCTAAATCAATGCATGTGTGTTGTGTGTCAGCAGCAGGAACGAGTGTAGAACTGACAGCGCCAGTGCGCGCTCGTGTTCTTGCGCAGACTCAGAACGCGCTCCTTTAAACACACACACTTCCGGGTTGTAACCGGCGTGTTTTGAACAAACGAGCTGTGCCAGTGAACGCACACAGAAGGTAACGAATTAAAAAATGTAACGTTACTTGTATTCGTTTATTTTACCACGAGAATATGATTATAACAAACGTTTAATAATGTGAGCAGAGGTAAATATTAGAAATGGTACATGTAACGTTAGCCAGCTAGTTGGACCATTAACAACCGTTATTTTTTATATTTTGATTTTATTGTACAACCGTAACTATTTAACTTAACGTTACTTCGCATCTGACAGATTTGATTAAAAAATAAAGTGACTAAAGTGATCATTTAATTATATAGTTAATTTATTGGTCCAAACCTAGAAAACGCTTTGTTTGTTCAAACTTCCCACCGCAAAGCGTCACTGTTTACATGACAACCATAAACGTTTTATATAGCGAATATTTTATGAATTTTTATCTGTTGCATGTTGTTTTTGTTTACTTTAATTTTAGAGTATATTTTGATCACCTACAGCTCATTATATTCAGGTGAAATCACCTTAAAAGGAAATGTAAATAAAAATATGTAGCTTATTTATTTCCCATTTTAATGTTATTTGAGTGCACCACATTAATAGTCTTTTTTTTAAATTATTTTAGGCCATACTCACTGTGATGATGGATTCTCCTCCTACAAAAGAGCATAAAAGGTAAATATAATTTATATTAACACTGATTGAGAACCTTACACAAAAAAAAACCCAAATCAAAAGAAATATTTTGCATTAAGATTTTTTCTTTTCTTTTTTATGACCTTTAAGACTTTTTACAAGTAATTACTATTTTCATTGTTTTTTACATCCCCGTCCCCCAAATTCTCATTATCATAATCCAATTTTACAATTTCCATTATTCTTGCTGATTATTCCAATCACATTCTCCTGTATAATTCCTTCATTTGACAATAAGAGTGTATATATATGCGTATATATACACACACACACACACATATACTGTGTGTACATAATATATATATACTGTATATTATACCATTGTTGACCATATGCATGTATGAAGCATGTCTGAAATCCCAAATGACACACATTTTGAAGTGCTGAAGGTGCTCTCCTCTTCCTCGCTCTGTGTTTGGGTCAGTCAGCTTGAGTCTCCGCTGCCCTCCATCTCGGAGCGTCTGGCGTTCCTGCGGCCGTCCCGCGAGCTGCTGGAGTTCTACAGGCAGAAGGTGGCTCAGTTTGACGGAGAACATGAAGACCTGCTGCAGATGCTGGAGAAGTACAGGAGCACCGCAGAGGAGCAGGTCAGCCCTCTTCACATGGATTAGCTTTCTTTTTATTTTAATGTATATTTTTATCGAGCACATTCTTAAGTGCATGACATATTTGACCCTGGACCACAAAACCAGTCACATGGGTAAATTTTTTTAAATTTAGATGGATACACCATATGCAAGCTGAATAAATAAGCTTTCCATTGATGTATGGCCGAGATACAACTATTATAAAATCTGGAATCTGAAGATGCAAAAAAATCAAAACATTGAGAAAATCTCCTTTAAAGTTCTCCATTTATGTTCACGATTGTGCAGCATTCACTCACAAAAGTGATTTTTGTGGTGAGAAATTTACTAAATATCTTCATGGAACATGATCTTTGCTTAATATCCTAATGTTTTTTGTCATAAAAGAAAAATCGATAATTTTGTCCCATACAATGTATTGTTGGCTATTGCCACAAATATACCCGTGCGACTCGTGACTGGTTTTGTGATCCAGGGTCACAAAACATCACAACCTGCTGTTTTTCTGTTTTAACATCCATAGAAATAAATGAAGAACAATTATACAAATGTACAGAACACTCTTAACCCTAGTACCCTTCCCATCCCAAATTATCCAAATTATTATTTGATTATGTTTCTACTCTCTCCGTCGGTGTGTGTACATGTAACAGTGTGTGTTGTCGTGCAGCACAAGTTGCAGTGGGAGGTCCGTCAGCGCGAGGAGGAGATCGTGGAGCTCCAGAACGCTCTCAGTGACATGCAGGTGTATCTCTTCCAGGAGAGAGAGCAAGCGCTGCGACTGTACGCCGAGAACGACCGCCTCAAAATCAGGTCAGATGTCTGACGACAGCACAAACATGATCACTGAGATGAGCACGAGTCTGAAGACTTCGTTTACTGTCACAGAGAGCTGGAGGACCGGAAGAAGATCCAGCATCTTTTAGCGCTGGTGGGACCGGATCCAGGCGAGATCACATACTTCCATCGAGAGCCTCCCAATAAGGTGCGAAAGAATACAAAGCTAACCTTACTTTGATATTTGATGGCCATCTGTGAAGTATTATTCTTTATTTCGGTATGCAAAGTTGTCATGAATTCTGTTTCATTTAGGTCACAATCCCTCAGAAGAAGATCCAGGTGAGATCACATGAGGAGTCAAAGGTGGCAAAACCAAGACCTGTGCATGCGAAAGGTTTGACCATCACCTTTGCTTTTTTAAACGTTTAGCTGTAGAAGGTGTAGAGGTAAAATACTAGGGCTGGGTATTGACACAAATTTCACAATTCGGTTCGATTGCGATTCGATTCAATATTGATTATTTTGGATATCAGGTACAATACATGCAGTGTTGCCAGATGTATGATAATTATCGTATTTGTACGATAATTTTGACCTCTGTACGATGTACGATCAATAATGGAAAAAATCCTATAGTGTACGATAATTTCAGAACTGTGTGACACTTCAAATGATGGTCGTTGTAATCATAGGGCTTCTATACTCATTGATCTAGCTGTGGATTCTACGTCTAACGGGGGAAGAACGTGTAGAGAGAGGGAGCGAGAGACTTTGCGTGTGTGTGCTAGTGTGCCTCACGAAGCACATGTAAGGACCCAACCAATCAATTGTAAGTGCGGGCGGGCGTTTATCTATACTCCCGAACCGAATTAATCAGAACCAATTTATTTATTTTTTGGAGATTTTTGGGAGATTTCTTGACTCCCAGAAATGACTTTGTGCAGGATGGGTCATTTTCATGTCGTTTCAAAAAGTTGTTGGTCGATAAATAGCTGTATTCTGTACAGGTTTGACTCGTGTACGATAATTTTCTTCCAAATACGATAATTTTGAGCTTCTGGTACAATACTTGGACATTTCCAATCTGGCGACACTGAATACATGGCAAATTTTCTCAAGGAAAACAAATCTCTTAACTAATGCTGTAAACTATGGGAGTCAGTTGTAGCCTACTATAATATTGAAGGTAAAAATGAACTGATTTGTATACAAACACTAAAATTACACTTTTATATATTTTTATAATAATAAAGTTATATGAAAAACAAACATTTAAATGGTGGCTGTCATAAAAACTTGCCAGATTTATTCAAAGATGCATTAAATATTGAAGAACATTAAAAATTACAATGAATATGTAATATGGTGCATATATTTAGCAAAATGCTCCTCTCTAGAGTTAATTTTTCTAGCTGACTAACGAGTTTATGGTCACTGGATATGTTTTTTCTGAGGTAAATGTGACGTTACATGACATTGTTTACAAGCTGACTTACTGATCTCTGATTGAGAGATTCCATGTGACATGATACGGATTTCGATAAGTTGTACTCTGTTTTAACACACTTTCAGATGCTCACTCATGTTTATTTCGTGCTTTAACTGGTATGATTTGCGTGAAATATTCGCGCTTTAACTGGTGAGCGCCAGAGCGATCTCACTCCTCAGCGCCAAAACGGTATTTATGTTTTTGAATTTCAAGAAAATGGACGTAATTTGAAATCTGAGACATCAATAATAACAAAGCACAAAGATTATTGCGATTTATTGGATGGGATGCGCCGCGCGCTACAATGATCCATTCATTCATAAACTGAAAACAGGACGACTAATCGATTCTTGGGATTTAAGAATCGATATCGGTTCATAAAAATGAGAATCGATTAAAATCGAGAAATCGATATTTTTTTACCCAGCCCTATAAAATACTGATTAAATTGTAGCAGTTGAATGGGTGGATTGATGTTATTTTGAGATTAAGGACTCATCTTGTCTATGTAAGAGGAGAATAGCTGTACTTTAACAGCATGTGGTGTTTTTCTAACTACAGGAAGCAAGAAATCGTCCAAAGAAGACGACAGCAGAAGTTCAGAGCAGTACAAGAGAGACAACCAGACGTTACTGCTGCAGGTGTGTGTGTGTGTGTGTGTAAAAGCTATTTCATGCATTCTTATGCTGATATTTGTGTATGAAACTATTCCTGCTGTTTTCTGTAACAGTGTTCATCAGAAGTCCTTCAACATTATGGTATAACTAGTCAATATGTGAGGCTAAATAGATGTTTTCAGCATGGTTTTCATCCTGAAATGCGAGGCAAATGTTGGATCACAATAATTAGGAACCACAGTTTCCACAAATCCCTTCACTCGATTGGGATGTTCTCTTTTATTCTGGAAGGCAAGCGCAGTGACTGTAACATCGAGCGTGTTTTACAGTATTAAACACATATTTATACCGATTTCATCAGGCTCTGAAAATTCTTCAAAAAACCCCCACAAAGATTGGCCTTCTCAGCTGCCATAGTTGCAACTCTAGGGTGTTCAACACACACACTGTTTCCCATTTAAAAAACGTTTTGCAAATTTTTTTTTTGTCGGGGTTGAACGCAGCCCGGTTCTCAGAAGTCATTTATGGAGTTCATGATGTGAAATGTTCAGTGTGTGCTCATGGATGCTGTTCCTCCATTGGTCCAGGTGGAGGCGCTGCAGGCTCAGATGGAGGAGCAGACGCGGCTGGCTAAAGAGCAGGTGGAGGCGCTGCTGGAGGACAGACGCATTCACCTGGAGGAGAGACAGGTTCAGCACCACCGGGACCAGGAGAGAATCACGGCCCTCGACGAAAAGTAAGTCCATCCTTCTGTTTCAACAAACCCTGAACCCGCCGTATCAAACTCTCTCTCATCTGGGGCCGGTTGCATAAACCGCTAAGACTAGTCTTACAAGTTAGACATTTAAAATCAGTTACATAAAAACATAGATGAAAAACATGGTTCCCCCTGACTAACTGTTAGAGGGTCACACTAGATCTTAAGAGACTGTGTTTCAATTAGCATTTTGAATTGATTCACTGAAAAGGACGGTTTGCACTGAAATGTTTTACAGATGTGTTGTAGACTAGATTTCTTTGAATTAGATGTTGATAATAAAGTCGACAAATTAAGGTCAGAGAACGTTTTCAGTAATGTTATGCTAACCTTTTAAAAGTAGACACTTCAAGCTCTCATCTCTCATGTCTGTGTGGCGAGTTTCGGTTCATTTTTGTGACACGTTTCAGAAAGAAGTGCACAGAGATTGAGACGGAGGAAAGCACACCCTGTCTGTTTTCTTTATTTTACAAAAGCACAAAGTTTTGCTGTTATTGTGAGTACGCAAATAAAAATAGACCCTTTACAGTTTCGAATGATGTATTTCACAAAAAAATAAAGTAATATTTTAAGTTATTTTCTTCATTACCCGACCTCTTAGGGTTAAAGGGTTCGTTCACCCAAATATGTAAATTCTGTCAGTAATTACTCTGAAGATGAACGAAAGTCTTACGGGGTTGGAACAACATGAGGGTGAGTAATTACTGACAGAATCCTCATTTTTGGGTGAACTAACCCTTTAACATAATGGCTATGTTTCTGCGTCCTCAGACTCCAGCGCACGCAGAATCTGCTGTACGAGAGCACGAGGGACTTCCTGCAGCTGAAGTTCTCGAGTCGAGCTCACGAGAAGAGCTGGATGGTGGAGAAGGACCGTCTCCTGCGAGAGCTGGACTCCTGTCAGGAGAGACTGCGCGAGGACCACAGCTTCCACGAGCAGCGTCTGTCAGCTGACACGCTGGTCATCACACACAACCACGAGAGCAGCCACACACACCGGGACGAGATCAGGGTCAGAAAGACCATTTTTACTTGAGAAAAATTGTGTGATATTATGAACACGTTATTTAAGAATTAAAAAAATCGTACTAAATGTACTAAAGCCTGAGAATAAGTATTGTTTTCTGGAAAATATTATTAATTACACATATATATATATTTTGCATTTTAAATTACATTTTATTTTTATATTTTCATAGTAATTTTGTTGTGTTTGTCATTTTTTAAATATTTTCTTTTATGTTTTAGTTTATAATTTTTTTATTTATTAGTTTTCATTTTGTACATCTAGCTAAACTAAGAAATGTTGTGTGTGTGTGTGTGTATATATATATATATCCATAAACATGTTTGTTTTGTTTTAAAAACCCTTGTGTATAGAAATCACATTTTCCTTGTCAACTTTAAGGTTCACCTATTATCAATATTTTTGTTATTATTAATATAGAATATTTATTTAATATCATATTTATAATCTTTAGGTATGTATGTATATATAGTTGGCTTTAATTCATAATATCTTTGTGCTAGATAGACAAACTGGTGTACAACCGTATTCTCATTGATCTTTTAAAGTCTTTATCCAGCTCTTACAAGTGCTTTTGTCTTTTTTTTTCCCAGCAGGCTTTGCGAGAGGAACTGAAACAGGCTCATAAACTGTCTGACATGTACCGAGATCAGTGTGTGAATCTGGAGACGGACCTGTCCCAGATCAGAGAAGAGGGAGACGTGGGCCGAGAGATCTTCAAAGTACGCAGACAAACTGCTCACCCTCCTTCATGTGTGCATGCAAATGTGTTTACTTCTGTGACACACAAAAGTCCATGTTTAGCAGAATGTCGAGACAGTAGAGCAGCCTAAACATCACACTAAATATCTCCTTTTATGTTCTATTAGAGAAAAAAAGTAATATTATAAAGACATGAGGGTGAGACGCCTATTTATTGAAGAGTTGAGGTCGTTTAAATGTCAAACTAGCTTCTGAATTTTGAGTTTGTGTGTGTGTGTGTGTGTGTGTGTGTGTGTGTGTGTTCAGGAGCGCTCTGACAAGATGGCCAATCGCCTGAAGCTAATGACTCAGCGTTACGAAGCTCTGGAGAAAAGACGGGTCATGGAGGTGGAGGGATTCAAGACCGACATCAAACACCTGCGGCAGAAAGTCAAAGATGTGGAGAAACATCTCTTTAAAGTCAGTCAGCGCTCTCATTCGTCTCTTCTATACTGTTTATACGCCACTTAAAAAACATCTGTGCAAACTGTGGCACGTTGACTTATTTTCAGCTACACACAAACAACGAAATTGTCTGAAATCATTACATATGAAATTGACCGTTCGCTAAGACCCGCCCCCTTTGGTTACTGTTGCTATGTCCGACAAGCCACGCCTCTCTCACGCCACACCATGTTCTCACGCAGTGAGAAACACATCGCGGAGCAGAGAGACTGACAACACACTGACAGACAGGACAGAGCAGGTCACTTTTGATATGAAACAAAGTCTCAACTTTCACATTTGGTCATTTTTTAAAGAAATTTAAACTGTAAATACCGTTTTGTGGCTCTTTAATGTGTCTGACAGATCGCTCAGTTAAAGCTGCTCGTGAACCGATCATCTCTTCCTTCTAGTTCATTTATAGCATCAAATAAACATGAATGAACATCAGAAGGAATGTTGTTTTAACCGCGGAAAGACGTCAGGACACTCCATTTTTCAACGTTAATCTACTAACTCTCCTGACTGCTTTGTCAGACAAAAATGGCGGATTATGATTGGTCAGATTGCCTGTCAATCAAACTCCCTGCAAAGGACAGATAACTATTTGTTGGTCATTCATATTATCATTAATGGTGCTAATCTATTTAAAATGATGCAGATTTTTATGTCCGTCTCTCTCTTCCACTAGTTGACGCTCAACATGGGCCCTAATCAAGACCTGGCGATTCTCCACGAAGTGCGTCAGACCAACAGCCGCACGGTGAAGGTCCAGGATGAGCTGAAGAACCTGAAGGCCAAAATCTACAGACTGGAGAACGATCTGAGATTCTGCTGAAGACTCGTCATGTGGGTTGATATAGGCGTTTGCATGTGGAAATATGAACTCTATCCGCTCTGGGTCATATTGTTGGTCTCACATTATGTTGTTCACACTGTTTTTACCCAATGATTTGGAGTACGAGGAACTCCTGAGACTTAAGACTGGATGAATGATTCAGAAGAAAGTCGGAAGTGTGTTTATTTGTGCCGTTGCATTTTCTATATTAGGTAAATAAAGGTTGATTTTTTTTTTTGTATTCAATATGAAAGTGATCACTATTTTTGACTGGTCCGAGACAATGACGAACAACACAATGTTCATTTGATAGCTTTTAAACATATTTCTTAAGACAAAAACAATACTGAAATGCTCGGAAGAGACTACATCTTTCAGTAGACAAACTAAAACATACAGATGAATCTGATGAAGACTAATTAAAAAAAAGTAGTCATATTTTACAAAAAAAAAAAAAGATATGTATGTATATATATATATATATATATATATATATATATATATATATATATGTATATATATATATATATATATATATTTGTACCCACATATACACATTTTATAAATGTACAGTACAGGTCAAAAGTTTGGAAACATTACTATTTTTAATGTTTTTGAAAGAAGTTTCTTCTGCTCATCAAGCCTGCATTTATTTGATAAAAAATACAGAAAAAAAAAAAGTAATATTGTGATATATTATTACAATTTAAAATAATTGGTTTTCAGTTTATTATACTTTAAATTATCATTTATTTCTGTGATGCAAAGCTGAATTTTCAGGATCATTACTCCAGTCTATCACATGATCCTTTAGAAATCATTCTAATATGATGATTCATTATTAAAGTTGGAAACAGTTCTGCTGCTTAATATTTTTTCATAACCTGTGATACTTTTTTAGGATACTTTGATGAATAAAAAGTAAAAAAAAAGAAGCAAATGTTTTAAAAATAGAAATCTTTTGTAACAACAATATACACTACTGGTCAGTAATTTGGGGTCAGTAATTTGTTTTCTTTTTTTTTTAAATAAATCAATACTTTTATTCAGCAAGGATGTGTTAAATTGATAAAAAGTGATAGTAAAGATTTATATTATTAGAAAATATTTGTTTATTTTGAATAAATGCAGTTCTTTTTAACCTTTTATTCCTCAAATATATTCGGCAGCAGAACTGTTTCCAACACTCATAATAAATCAGAATATTAGAATGATTTCTAAAGGATCATGTGATAGACTGGATGTAACATGTGACACTGAAGACTGAAGATGCTGAAAATTCAGCTTTGATCACAGGAATAAATTATGTTTTCAAGTATATTCAAATAGAAAACTATTATTTTAAGTTGTAATAATATTTCACAATATTACTGTTTTTTTTTTCTGTTTTTTTTGATCAAATAAACGCAGCCTTGATAAGCATTAGAGACTTCTTTCAAAAATATAAAAAAAAACGTAATTTTTCCAAACTTTTGACCTGTTACTGTATGTGTGTGTAAAAAATAAATGAAAATATATAACAGTAATGAGAATTTTAAATTTGACGATAAAATAAATAGAAGTTTCGGGGTAAAATGCTTAATTGTCAAGAAAATATCACAATGCAAAAAAAAAACTAAAACAAATTACACATTTTATTAACATGCAACATCTGAAATATGACTCCGTACACTAATTTGTGAGATTCGCTCATACATCGAAACGATCCACCCTGAGCACAGACACCGTCACACTCCAGATCATTGTCTAGTTGCGTCTCATTCAAGTATAGCATTCATTTCCCCCCAAAAAACATCTCCAACTGAGAGTTTCGTCAGTTGATATTAAAACGAGTATATTGCACGATAGTGTAGAACGTACCATTGTCATCACTTGGCGATAATATTAACGGTACAAATACTTCTTTATAATATGCGTCGACTTCAAAAACAGCCAAAGTATATACATAGCCAACTAAAACCCACATATGAAAAACATGAACGCAACTAAGGTCTTCGTAAGGGGGACTTCACACGTACCTCGAGACCTCAGTGACGCCCATATGGCTTCAACAATGACAGAACGACTAAAAAACACACAGTTCATTTGCTCCTGAGGCACAAAAGTGCGTTGTCACTCGATTAAAGGTCACAATCTGATTGTAGTGTTGAAATGTTGGCCCTTTCAGTTTTTGCAGCACTAATGCACAAGTCTGAAACAGGATCAGTTTTTACTTTAAAAATAGTTACGTATCTTAAGGTGGCATTATTCCCGACCAGCAGGAACCAGCCTGATTTTACAGGTATAAACATATTCTACTTTGATGAGCCATATAAGAGCTTTTTAGGGCATTAATGGCCGTATGGAGGCATCGTAACCGCTGTCAAAACACCAGCTCTAGTAAACAAACTACAGTTTTGTTAATCGATAGGCCTATAGGGAGGCATGTGGCTGTCCACCCTCATTAGTTTGTGTCTAGAGTGGGTTTGTGTGACTGTGAGAGTTGATTGTGTTCACAGTGTGTCAGATCATGTAGTTCTTCTTGAGCACCTCCAGATATTGTTGAGTGGCTCTGCTCACGGGGTCCGTCTGCTCCTGGGTCACGTTCAGGTTCAGGTTTTGAGAGCCGGAGGCCGAACCTACGGGAGACAAACGGGCAGAACCTCCTTCCAGCTCTCCTGTCACTGAGAGAGAAAAAAGAAGGACAGGCGAGTCACTTTGAGTCCACATCAAATTAATACAGAATAAATTTGCAGCTCAGGGGGGGCGGGGCAACCTGTCACTCACACGAGATCCACCAATAGCAAACCACAACCATCCAATCAATTCCCCATGAACAAAATCAAGCCCCGCCCCTACATTTGTTATCCAGAAGCCGTTTCACTCGGATATACGTCACAATGGGGAAGAAAAGACTATCGAAACTTCATGATATTAAGGATATTTTGTTGTAGTAATGACTCACCGTAGTCCAGCTCCTTCGATATATTCTTCTCCAGCTCCGTCTGCATCTGTAACAGGAACAGACAAACCTGATTACACTTCTAACTTCATCTCATCAAACACGCATGTCCTAAAACTAGCACTCAGCCAACGTCACAGCGCTCACAATAAAACGCAGCGTTAGCAATCAGAATAGTCTAATTAGTCAAATCCAAATGCTAGTATAAGCCATTCAAAAGTTTGGGGTTTTAAGCCTGCATTTACTTGATGAAAAATACAATAAAAACAGAAAACACTTATTTTAAATTGTAATAATATTTCTAAGTGAATCTGTTAAAATGTAATTTATTCCTGTGATCAAAGCTGAATTTCCAGCGTCGTTACTCCAGTGTCACGTGTTCCTTCAGAAATCATTCTGATATGATTATTTTTTGTTTGAGCAAACAAGGCCATAATAATATTAAATAAAGTGATTCAAAACTGATTCATTCACATGGATATTAGTAAAAGAAATGAGCATCAAATAAAGGGGTTCAAATTTTGTGTTACACATCATAAACATTAGATCTAATTTAAATATTCATTAAATACAGACATACTGGATCCTTCATTAGTATGAATATTGTATGTCAATTTTCTGTACCCATTAAGTTCCAGGATGACCTACATTGATCAAATTGTGCAGTATACAACAGAGCACACTGCACAGAATACTCTATCCCACAATGCAACGCTCTTGACTTTACCTTCCATTTCCAGTGCGGTAAAAGAACCGAAACTAATATCATCTGATCCAACCGTCAAAAGTTGCAATATTTTTACACAAAATAAGAATTAAAATGTAAAATAAAATCCTTTTTATAACTATAATGAGGTAATTTGAAAACAATGTAGCAAACAACAATATTTTCAAAGTTGCACAATGTATATTATCCAGTATGCAGTGCACTCGTATTTAATTCTGAACAGTGTTATTTTCTCCCTAAAAAAGCAGGTGTGTGTGTGGTGTGTGTGTGTGTGTGTGTTCTGATAGTCAGAGATCTGCACACAGCTACACACCTGCTCAGGTATCAGGCTGCAGAGAGGACAGGTGAGAAACAGACTTTTGAGCTAGAAGCTGAAGATACCAGAGACACAAGAGGTCGTGAGTCCAGACAGCAGGAAAAACAGGCGAGGGGGTTATTCGGTACGGTTAAGAAGGGAAAGATAGTGGAAGGAGAAAACATATCATTGTTCGTTAGTTTTAGAATCGCCACCATCTGATGATTTGTGAAACGGTGGCTCTTCTAAAGCTAACAGTAAGTATTAGATCATGGTTAGTGTGGAATGTTGAAGCAGTGACGTGTAGGATTTGGTCTAAAGCCGGGCGCTCACTGTGCGATTTTGCCGTCTCAGACAAATTTTGCAAATCCTAAAAAGATTCCTCTGATCCGTGGCTAAAATCTGAAGTCTTTGATCGTTAGTTTGACATGTTCACCGACAGCCGATTAAAGGGTGACTCAACCCCTGGTCAGAGCCTGACTCGAATGCTGGAAAAGTGGGCGGAGGGGGGGCGTGCACCTGAGACCCGTCTCTCTGTAGGCAAGGGCGTGGTTAGCTGGTACCCTCCTACGTCACAGGGCACCACAACTTCCAATAGGAAAGTTAAACTGCAGTAGCCACCGTTCAACCTGAAGAGGGCAGCACTCAGACGATTTTACACCATATATTGTAGAATTAAAACACTTTAAACCCAAATGTCAAAAAATGTACTTGAATCAATTAACAGCATTAATAAAGCCCCAGTCTTACAGATCATTAACTAAAAAAAGTTGTTTTAGGGTTTAGTTACCCTTAAATGGCCGTTGCGATCAAATTTGACCTCAGACGAAATTCTGGCGGTGTCAGAAGATTTGACGACTCCTACGACGACCGTCAAATTGTCTTCGTTTTTCAAGACAAGCCATGAGCAAAATTAACGTTAGCGATTTCTTTGTAGCCACCATTTCAATCCCGCGTGTAACGCAGCTCACATCACTGAACTCGTCATCGATTAATGATGTCTTGACAGTCTTACAGTCTGACAATGACAACTGGGGCCGGTTTCACAAAGCTATTTTAGACCGGTCTATAGTGTTAGACAAGTCTATAATGTGCTCATAGACTAGTCTAATGCAAGTTAGACTGTTTCACAAAAATAAAGACTGACTTAATTAAGACCAAAAAAATTAGACCCCTCTTACCCCCAGGCTAACTTAGGTCTAAGACTCTGTGTTACCTTGGCAACCAGCAGTAACAATCAGTTACATTACAAACAGCCAAAAGAAAAGGGAAAATGGCTCATAATTTAAACATTTCTTCTTGTTACTACATTCTCCGCTAAATTTCCCAAGTAAAATGTCCTTGTAACTGTTACACTCCTCCAACAAACACATATTTTCCGCTGGGGTAAACTGCACTGAGCGGTTGAATGCGCTCACTCGATCCGCCATGTTTTTTGTTTTGTAAAGTGTCTTATTTTACCCAGAATGCATTGCAGTGTAGTCCTACTTAAGATAGTCCGAGTCTTAAGTGCTTTGTGCAACGGTCTGATTTAGATGTCTATCTGAAGTCTGACTATCTACTATATCTAAGCCATAGTCAAAGTCTATCTTTGTGAAACCGGCCCCTGAGATCTTACAGTGTGACATGGCTTACAGCGAGGATCATGTTCGTACAGTCTGACAAGGACTATTATAAATCGCACAGTGTGCACTCGGCTTAAAGGAGAATGAAATGACTTGATGCAGCGCTCACCTTTGCCAGGTAGGCCTCGACGCGGTTGCTCTGGGATTCTCCTACCGTACCCAGCAGAGGGGTCCCCAGGCCCAGACTCCTGTTCAGGGGTCCCAGAGAGGCCCCATACGCCCCCACAGAGCCCAGAGACGCTACGTCGAGAGCGGGGCCTCCCAGACTGCCGTTCACGAAGCTGCTGGTGAGCAGAGATTTACTGCGCTGCCTCTCGCTCAGGAGTTTAGTGTTGGCCTCCGCTAGCCGCTCATTCGACCTGCACACGATCACAACAAAAAGACATTTAATGGCACATTATAAAAACACAGAAATAAATAAATCAAATGAATAAAGACAAAGAGCTGCCTATTCCATAATTACAAATATTTACTAGGGCTGATAAAAAATAATATAGGGGTCATTCATAATTATTATTTTATTTACTGCTTTTATTTGATTGATTTATTTGTTTTTAGTTTCAGTTTTTACCTGGAAAATGTTTGATGATTTCCTGCACTTACTTGATATGCTTTGAAATAATATTTATTTTTTTGTTCTTTTATATTTTACTATTTTTAAAAATGTATTTATTATTTTATTAATTCATTCGCATTTATTTCTAGCTTTACTAGTTACATTTTTCATAATTTTCTGCTCTTCCCTTGATATTGATATGCTTTGATATATACAGTATATATATTTACATTTATTCATTTAGCAGACACATATATATATATATACTCATGCATTTATTATTTTTAGTACTACTTAGTAAAACATATTCTGCACCTCCCTTGATATGCTTTGAAATAATTCATATTTATTTATGCATTTGTTAGCTTTAGATGTTTAAGTATTTATTTATTTGTATTTTACTGTTTATTTATTATTTTTAGTTTTCCGAGGTAAATTTTCATTTTCTGAGCCTTGCTTGATATGCTTTGAAATAATTAATAGCCATTAAACTTTTTTTTGTTGTGGTTAATGCAACTAAATTAAATGTTTTAATCTCACAATGTGATTGAGCTGCGACTATAATTAAAGGCAAACGTTTATAACTGGCAGGACAGACTCCCATCATGCCTCTCACCTCTCCAGTTTGGAGGCCAGACTCTTGCGTAGGCGCAGCTCTTCGCTGTACAGCTGTTTGTAGCGTTCCAGCTCGGTGCGACTGGAGTCTCTCTGAACCAGACTGTCCTGCTGAACGCTGCGTGTGCGGCTGAGTTCTCCCTCCAGATCCTTGATGCGCTGCTCCACCTGAGTGCGCTGACTGGCCTCGTTCACAGCCTTCATCTGCTCCAGAGCTTCCTGAGACGCCGCCTGCGTCTGACGAGTCAAACACACAAAACAGTGCAGAAAACTTGAATTATCTTTAAAAATATATAATATTTTATAGTCCAGAAATAAATCAAATAATTCAATAGTAAATAATACAATTCTGACCTTTATAATGAAGAAAATTATTATAATTAACTTTATAAAATAATTAATAATAAAAACACGAAATAATATAATAAATAATAAAACTTATAATAAACTAAATCAAATTCCATCTGTATCTGAAGATTGAAAAATATAGTCTAAAACTTTTTATATTAAGACATTTTTTTTAAATAAAATATTTTATTTTCAAGACAATAAAAAAAAATATATATATTTTGACCTTGCAAACAAATTGAAAGAAATGCATTATGGTGCACATTATCATAACAAAAAGACAAAGATAAAGACAAAGAGCTGCCTATTCTATAATTGAAAATATTAATAGGGCTAGTAAAAGATCCTGAGTCTCTGGTTTCCGTGGTGTACCTGCAGGAAGAGGTTGACCTCCTCTAGTTTGTGTCGGATCTCGTGTCGGGCTCTCTCCTCGGTCTCCCTGCGGTACTGCTCGGCCTGGCTCTGGTTCATCACCCCGGCCTCCAGTTGCCTGCGCAGACCGGCCACCTCCTCCTCCAGCTGCCTCTTGCTGCGCTCCGTCTGCTCGTGGCTCCGGCTCAGGCCCTTCACAGACGCCAGCTTCTCCTTCAGCTGTCGGTTCACCTCCTCCAGCCGGGAGCAGCGCGACGCCTCGCGCTCGAACTGAGACTGGAGCTCGTCCATCTGGAGGCAGGCAGGAAAGGGCACGTGAAGGAGGAAATAAGAGACTCGATGAAGTCTGCATACTTTTGCAGTGTTAAAGGTGCAGTGTGTAATCTTTAGCGGCATCTAGTGGTGAGGTTGCGAATTGCACCCAACAGAAGTTACGGTGGCCGACAGGAAAAAATGTCGTCGTCTGAGACAGCAGAGAGAAGCCAGTTAAACACTGAGGTTTACTAAATTATTCAGTAAAGCGATATGTTATTGCGAATATTATTGTTACTTTGTGTCAGTGTTTTATTCGCTGACGTTAGCTAGCTTCTTTGCACGAAGAACAACATAGTGACGAAACGTGTTTGTCCGTTCAGGGCCACTGTAGAAACTTGTCGGCTCATTTCAATGAAAGCGGACCCGCGGTGTGTGTAGATAGAAATGCCTCATTCTAAGGTAATAAAAACATAACGCTTCATTATGTAAGGTCTTTATACACCACTGAGAACATCATTATGTATATGATATTGCATTTCTGTCAACAGATCCTCCTAAATATTACACAATGCACCTTTAAAATAACAAATAAGGCTGTAAAAGCCAGAAGCTGAGACTGTACCCTAGTCTTCATTCTAGTGGAGGCGCTCTCTGCCTCCAGTCGGTGGCTCACGTCTCCTCTGAAGCTGGCCAGAGGAGAGTCCAGCTGTGCAGGGCCCTGTTCACGCAGCTGTTTCTTAGCCGTCTTCAACAGAGTCTTCAACCTGACACATACAGTAAGATACGATGAATCTCTATCAATGGTGTAAACTATTATAAAGAGTTAAAAAAAGAATATTTATTTATTTATTTTGTTTTTTTTATTTATATATATATATATATATATATATCTATATATATATATATATATATATATATATACATATACACTGTATATTAGATGAATAAGTTATATTTAAAAAACTTTTAGAAATGCTGGCTTGGTAACTAACTGAAATAAAAAGTTAAAAAACTAAACTTATTAAAACTAAAATAATGAAATATTTTACTTCATAATCTTTTAAGCTTTTATTTATTCACCAAAACCTGATAAAAAGGACAAAAGCACATAAAATTATCAAAACAAACCAAAATTTAAATAAAAGCTAATCATTAATAAATACGGAAGCCCTGAACCGCAACCAAAAAAAAAAAAAAAAATGCTATCATTTCGAGATTAAAGTCGAAACGTTTCGAGATTAAAGTCGAAACATTACCAGAATACAGTCTTCTGTAGAAGTTGCGTGTGTGTGCATTCATAACGGCGCGCGTCCACTGGTGCATACAGGGCGTTTTTCCAATTCTAAAAAATGTGTGTGTGTGTGTGTGTGTGTGTGTGTGTGTGTGTGTCTGTGTAAAGAAATGCACTTGTGAAGTCGAACTGCCTCGGATATGGATCTACACAAAATAGTAGCTTTTTACTTTTATCTGGGCTTTCAACAAAAAGAAAATTCAACAGGTGCCAATCTACCAACATGCATTACCATGGAGTTACCTATGGACGAGCACAGACTCGGTTCACAATCTGGTCGAAACTTTATGTGACAGTGTTTTTGACGTGTTTTCGTGCTCGTCTATAATAGGCAACACTATCTGGGTCGAGAACACTTAACAGTAACCGCACTGATTCCCTCTTCACCGTTCTGGAGACATTTTAGGTGCATCATTCTGTATCCAATCATTTGGCCGGATCCCGTTATTTCCTCAGATATAAAGCTGGCTACCTCCATCCAGTCTGAAAAGTGTTTTTGCCTGTAAAGTCTATTCCGGCGCAGTATATTTTGTAACGTCCTAAGACAATTGGTAATGCCATGTTGGTAGATTAGTACCTGTAGAATTTCCTTTTGTTGAAAGCCCAGATAAAAGTAAAAAGCTATGTTTAGATCCATGTCAGAAGCAGTTCGACTTCACGAGCGCAGGTCTTTACTAAAAAAAATATTACGACTTTATTCTCGTAATGTTTCGACTTTAATCTCGAAACATTTTGACTTTAATCTCGAAATGATAGCATTTTATTTATTTTTTTTATTATATTTTTTTTTACAGATTTGTTTTTTTTTTACGTTGCGGTTCAGGGCTTCCGTAAATAAATATTAGAAAATACAAAATATAAATAAATACTATATAAATAATACTAAAATAACACTATTCAGCTTGTATTGAAGTCAGTAAAAGCTTGAGATGTCAGCCTAGCCATATAAATAATATATAAATAATAATAATATATATATATTAAAGTCAACATAAATTATTTAAATTGTTTACTTAATTATTTATTTATTTTTACGTAGTAAATTTGTCATTCTACAGCACTACAGCACTATAGCACAAAAAGCAATTAAACAAATATAAGATGTGTCCTCGCATGTAAAAAGCATTGATCTCACACATTTGCAAGCAGGAGGATCCGCGTATCTTCTCTACGCACTCAAACACGTCTACAGGTGCAGAGCTGCAGCGGTCGGGGTTAAAGGTTAAAGGGTCACCTGTACATTTCTTTCTGAAGGTCTGTGTTTCTCTTCATCTCCTGCTCCAATCGGGTGTCCACAGATTTCTTATGCTCGGCTAGTTTCTTGGCCTTTTTCTTCTCGAGCTCCATCTGAAACACACAAGAGTGTTAGACAGAGAGTGTCTGGTCCTTAAAATCTTAATAACATAATTGGTGTTGTCAACATGACATTTCAAAGCTTTTTAGCGCGTGTTCCACGGGTGTGACGTGAAATACTTAATCTAATACTTTTTCAAACGAGATTTTCCATATTTATACACTACTTTTCAAAAGTTTGGGGTCAGTAAGATTGTTTTTTTATACTTTTAACCCTTGTGTTATGTTGTAATTCTGTGCACTCCCCTTATGGTTCGGGTCAAATTGACCCGCATTGGATTCAATACAATTCCTCAAAAATCACACTATGAAAAACAACAAAGATTCAGGTACAAACTGTAAACTTTTAATATCAACATTTGTCAAATATTCCAAAAAATATATATCTGAAGATATGAGTTAATGAAAATGTTTTTTAACCATTTTTTAAAACTGTTTTGTTTTGACAAAATTTGAATATACATTATATTTATTTATTTTTTACTTTATTATTATTATTTTTTTGCTTTAACATAATAACTGAACAATTAATAAATTAATCTGAGCTCATTTTTCCTGCTGTCTATGTCGAAGTCTCAAGATATTTCAGATATCTTGAATATATAAATGAGAGCTTATTTTACTATCTGTGTCTGTCAAAGATTTTCATTTGTAATTTGCAATTAATTCTGAACACCATGATTTAGCTTTTTCAAGTGTGTTTGGTTTGGGTTAGAGCACTTTTAGATACACTAACACTTTAGAACTGGAGTTGATGCCCTGACATACATAAAATAAATGTTTTTATTTTGTGTCTGTACAGTTGCTTTTGAATAGCTGCCTATGATGGTCAAATTGACCTGCGAACATCACAAACGTAATAGTAATTTTGTTTGTATATGTCAAAAAAAAAAAACACCAGCATGTTGAAACTTTGCATGCATGTTCATGATGATAAATGCGAAAAAGTCACACAAAAAAAATAAAATAAAATAAAAGATTTAATATTATTTCAGGTAGCTTGAAAAAATAAATGATAGGTAATTTTTACCATCTGTGGCTGACAAAATATTTTTCTGTATTGAAATAAGTGTGGAAAACCACATTTTTTAGCTTCATAAGGTAGTAAACAAATAAAATAAAGTATAACCAAGAAATGTTATTATTTTGGGTCCGTACAGTTGCCTTAGAGCGTTAAAATATGACCCGAACATCACGAAAGTAACAGTAATTTTGTTTGTATATGTCAAAAAAAAACACCAAAAAACTTTGCATGCATTTTCATGATGATAAATGAGAAAAAGTCACAAAATATCAAGAAAAAAAACATAGGTTAACCAGTATTTCCAGCAACTATAAAATCTAAACGGGTCAAACTGACCCGCAACATAACACAAGGGTTAAAGAAGTCTCTTCTGCTCACCAAGGCGGCATTTATTTGATCAAAAATACAGTAAAAACTGAAATATTGTGAAATATTATTTGAAAAATTTAAATAACTGTTTTCTATTTGAATATATGTTAAAATGTAATTTATTCCTGTGATCAAAGCTGATCAAATCCTTCAGATATCATTCTAATATTCTAATATGCTGATTTGCTGCTCCACAAGCATTTCTGATTAATATCAAATGTTGGATTTTTTTGATGAAAAGCATTTATTTTAAATATTTTGTAACATTATAAATGTGTTTACTGTCACTTTTAATCAACTGAATGCATCTCTGCTTAATAAAAAAAAATATATAAAAAATATTACTGATTAAAAATCTTATATCCATTCCAAACTAAAACAACAAACATTCAAGGGCATGTTACATGTAAATCATCCATTTCCATGTGCTAACTGAGCTTTTTTGATTGAGTCACTAAACATTATTATTATATAAACATGCAGACTTATTTTAATAAAAAATATAAGGTGTTAAGTAACACATTTTGGATTGACATTATTATTATTATTTGGATGGACCTGATTGGTCAGCTCTCCTTTCTCTTTCTCCAGCTCAGAGAGGCGGAGTCCCAGTCGTGAGCGGCCCTTTAGCTCCTCCTCCCACAGAGTTTGTGAGTCCTGGGCATTATGGGATAGCATACTCTGCTTCTGCACCTGGAGAGGAGGACCACAATTAAACAAACAGTTTTTATAGTATCTTCCTATAGCTTTGCATTGTTCATCAAGATCAGTGACACGTTTGTTATGAAGTGTACCTCTCGGTTGAGCTGTTCTTCTAGCGTCATCTTACTGCTCTGCAGGTTTGTGACGAGATCTTCCAAACGATTCCTGACCTGAGAACATCACAGGGGTCAATACGCAACAGGATCTTACCTATTAGTTAACTACTTCATGCAGATCTAGATCTATTTTTAATCTAAGCACTTTAGATCCCAGAAACCAGAGATAGAAAAGGCAGAAAGGGAGTTTACAGACAAATGAAAGTCGAATCAAATCTGGCAAAAAGACCACCACCAAAACAGAGAAAATACCCCCGCTAACAAACCGACTAGAGAAAAGCAATAAAGTATACAGAACACTTGTTACAAGTGTAATCACAGTAAGATTTTAGGTCTAGATTAGAAGAGCTGTAATTCACAGTAAAGAAAATCAATCAATAAAGGGAGTTGCTAGAATCACAGCTAGAAGTTTGATGATACCAACCCCTTCTCCAGGTGATGAGCCTGATAGCTGTGAAAACAGTGACTATACCATCAGTTTACATGAAATCTCCTCTCCGACTGACTCACATGTACGGTCGCCTTATTCCTGCACTGACCAGGGTTAATCTAAAGTCAGATGTGAAGCTCAGATGACTTAAGACGGTGAAACGAGGTTCTGACGGGATTAATGTCTAAATCTACCGTCATCAGTCGAGTCAGGACACTTGTGCTTCACAAACTAGAGGTCCGGCTCGACCCCTGACCACTAACTGAGCGATATTTGAGCGAACTCACCACAGCCCCCTCCTGAACGCCCTTCTGCAGCGCTTCAATGCGGTTGCTCTGCTGTTTGGTCGTGGCCTCCAGTCTGGCGTTCTCGATCTCTAACCTGTGGAGATGTCAAAATCTCATCAACTATTTTCACCCATTAATGATCAGTTCAATATTTATATAAATTTCATATAATATTCATATACAATAACTTTAAATTATGCGATAAATAACATGAATACGATTATAAATATATTCTTATTTATATAATATTAATATTTAATAACTTAATAGTATGCAATAAATAACTATTTAAATACGTATATATGAATTTATTTCATTATATTAATTTCAATATTATGCAATAAAGTACTTATATATATATATATATATATATATATATATATATATATATATATATATATATATATATATATATATATATATGCATATATATATATATATATATATATATTCATATAATATTTATATTAATTTCATATAATATTCATATCCAATAACTTAATAGCATACAATAAATGACACTACTGAAATACTTCAATATGAACATAAATACATTAATGTAATATTAATATATCATATCATATAATATTTATATTCCTACCTCTATTATAATGGTACTATTTTTCCATTTATATTTTATTTTTATTATAAATATATATATACAATATTTGTTTTCTATAATAAACTGTTTGATTGTGATCCCTGATGTCACTTCCACAAGTAAAATTATTTAAATTAAATCAACATTATTAAACTTAAATCATGTATTATGTTGAAGTTCCAAATAAAGTGACAGGCTGAGTCCGAAATCGCCCCCTAGTAGGGGTGTAACAATATATCGCAATACAAAAATGCAACAATATGTATCGTGGATGGTGACAATATGTATTGTGTATATTTCACCCAAAATAAAAATGACTGTGTGAGAAAAATTTCATGTTTCGAGTTTTAGTCTCAGTTTATTATAATGTATAATAATGCAATGGGGGAATATTTGTGGGTCCCGGCAATGCCAAATGTCTTATGTTACCAGTAAACACTACATTATTTTAAATATATCTAGTCTGTGAAAGAGTGCAAGCATATTCATCTAAAATAATTCTGTATTTTCAGCTTCAGAATCATCAATATTGTTATTCTGGTCTCACTATTGTCCTGTGCATTGGGTTTCAGCACCAAGTCCAAGCCTATTCATTTAGGATTTAAATAAACAGTACATTTTTTGTTAACCTTTAATCATATGTCTTGGAGTATCGCAATAATATCATATCATGAGTTCAGTATCGTGATATGTATCGAATCGTGATATGAGGGTATCGTTACACCCCTACCCCCTATACCCTCATATATAAATATAAAATGTATTGCAGGTCATATAGGGCACTATTTGAGGGGACAGCCATTTGTAGTGGTGTCCGAAACCATAGTGGACTTTATTGAGTGCACTCATTCTATCCCACACTGCACCGCAATAACGAGTGTACAGCCGATGTATGCTCAACGACTGTCTGAATTCGCTCACTCGTTTTCATTCACTCCTTCGAGTGAACAGTATCAGTGGACTAACGTAGGGAATAGTGAACGAGGGATTAGGGGGCGATTTCGGATTCAGCCACAGTGTTCTTTGCAGACCCTGATTAACTGCACCTCTGCACCGCCTCCTCCAGCTGTCGAATGGTTTGCTCTTTGCCTGTAGAAGCAGATAGCGCCTCCTCTAGTTTCTGAGCGGTACTGCAGGCTTCTCGCTCCTTATCGTCCAGAGAGCTCTTCAGGTGGCTGATGCGTCTCTCGGCCTGGACGTACACTTCTTCAGACTCCTGCAGCTGGAATTCAACAGAAAGTATAAGAGCAAACGAATCAAACAAAATTCGTTTGAATGGCCTACATAAGAACCTATATTTGTCTATGGCGACTTCATATATTTAATTAATGAATATGCATGCAGAAAATAATGAATGAACATATATTGTTCCTGATATAGTAGTAATAGGAAGTAAAGGGTACCTTGGCCTTCAATCGGTCCATGTCCTTGAGTGTGCGCGCCTTCTCTTCCTCGAGGTCGTTGCGGTACCGCGTGTTGACCTCCAGAGAGGCCTCACACATGGACAGCTTCTTCAGACTGTCGGCCAGTTCCTGCTGCAGCTGTCGAAGAGAGGTCTGCAAACACACAACATAGCTTCATTCTCTCATTGGATCATCTTCCTTTTACATTATATCACACTGCGTCTACACCGGATGTGTGTACCGTGTTGAGAGGTTGCTTGCCTACATTTCAAGTGCCCATTCAGCTGACCAATGACATTTTATTTTATTATATTTAAGACGTGTTTCTTCTTGTAGATTTTTATTATTATTATTGTCTTATTTTATACTTTTATATACAGCGCACTACTGTTCAAAAGTTTAGGGTCAGTAGCATCTTCTTCTGCTCACAAAGTCTGCATTTATTTGATCGAAAATACAGTAAAAACAGTAATATTGTGAAACTTTTTGAATATATTTTAAAATGTCATTTTTAAGCAAAGCTGAATTTTTTGCATAATTACTCCAGTCTTCAGTGTCACATGATCCTTCAGAAATCATTCTCATATTTTAATATTAAGCAGTTTTGCTGCTTAATTATTTTTAAGGAAACTGATGCATTTTTTTCAAGGACTCTTTGGTGAATAGAAAGTTTAAAAGAACAGCATTTATTTGAAATAGAAATCTTTTGTAACATTATAAATGTTGTTCCTGTCATTTCAATTGAATGTGTCCTTGCTGAATAGAAGTATTTATTTTGAATACTTCAAATAACTTTTGAATGGTGTATACGAAGAGTTCAGATGCAAAAGCCTCCAAGTGCCATCTGAAATTTTCTTCTAGAATGATAATTTTGATCAAACTCGTATATTTAAGTTCAATAATTTCACTTTAATGGCAATGCAAATTACCTATTAATTGTCATTTAAGTGAAATTACTTAACTTAAATATACAAGCTTTATAAAAATGATCATTCTAGAAGAAAATTTCAGATGGCACTTAGAGGCTTTTGCATCTGAACTCTTCATATATTATATTATGAATGAATTAGTATATGTACATTTTAGTCATTTAGTCATGTGTAAAATTATTTTGCTATTGTAAATTAAACTATGCAAAATCAGTTTCATACCAATGAATATCTGAAAATAAAGTTGGATTTCATTTCAATGTTTTTTAACAGTAGTGTTTCTGTCACTCTTCATAAAGGAAATGAATATGCAAACTGAAATAGTATGCATATTAATTGGCTTCTTTAAAAAAGAAGCCATTCTCTGTGTCTCTACCTCTCTCTCAGCTTTCTCCTGCTCTAGTTTGTAGTTCTGCTCTCTCAGCTCGCCATTCGTCCTCGCCAGCTCTTTGCTTCTCTCCTCCACCAGTTGGACTCTCTCCTCTCCGTCCGCACGTAACTGGTTCAGCATTTCGGCAAAGTTTTGATGCACATCTGTTACAGCTTTGTCCTTCGCCGAGCCCTTGTTGAGTGCCTCCTCCAGCTGCTGTCGTAGCAGCGCGCCCTCGCTCTGAGCCTGGGCCAGACGCTCCTGCAATGCTTCCAGTTTGGCTCCGGCACGGCTTGCCAGCTCCCGTTCGCTCAGTACCGTGGCCTCCTGTTCTTTGAGTTTGGCCTGGGCCTGGTCTTTCTCCCGGGCCAGAGTCTCCAACAGCACGGCCTTCTCCGCGATGGTCAGAGAGTTGCGGTGACACTCGTTCTCCAGGCTGTTGGCACGCGCCTCGGCCTTGCTGAGTTTCTGGGAGAGGGACTGGATGGTGTCCCGCTGGGTGCTGGACTCAAAGATGTGTTTTTCCTGCGTACGCTGATGCTCCTCACGGTCTCGCTGGAGTGTGCGCTCTGCATCCGTGCGGGACGCCTGACATCTCTCGGCCTCCTGTAGCGCCGCCTGCAGTCGTGCCCTGCTCGCCTCCGCCTCGGCCTCCAGTTGCTGCCTCACCTGCCTCTCGTGCTCCAGTTTAGCTGTGATCACTGAGCATTCGGCCTTCAGCGCGCCGAGCTGCCCGTTGTACTGGAACACGGTCTGGGCCAAGGCCTCCTCGCTCAGTTTCATGTCCCTGCGTGTGTCCTCCAGTCTCTCTCGTAGAGCGTCTCTCTCCTCCGCCAGTCGTGACTCTTCTTGCCGGCTGTGACACTGCGAGCGGTCCAGCTCGGCCCGAGAGCTGTTCAACTCATCCTGAAGGGCTCGGTTTTGTTGCATCAACTCTCGCTCACGGTCCGATGCTTCTGTTAGCTGGGACATGGCCTGAGAACATCAGTAATTAACATGCGACAAACATATTTTAGCATTGTTTTAAAACGAATCCTTAAAACAGTACGTGGCTTGATTGCACTGGAGTGATCGGCTCTATAACACGGGAAGTTAATGCCTAAGTGCAGGTCATTAGGACAAAGCCTGAAAATCTGACCAATCACGTGTCAGAAAACAGGATTAGAGCAGTTGGGTTACAGAGAAGATCTGCTGAATGCTATAAATTCACTGCTTATATTTGGTAAACTTAATTCATATTAACATATTTTATTAAATAAGGGAAGAGGGGAATTGTAATTTAAATATTTAAATATGAGCAGTTTTCAGATTTAGGTAGGCCTACATTGGTAATTTGATCTAAATTATTTTCATATTCTTCATGGTTTCTTAGATGGGATGGACTAAAGCTGCAAAGCAATGATGTCACTGCTTATTTGACTGTAAAGCTATGATGTCACTGCCTATGTGATCATAAAGACATGACCACTGATTTTGGGAATTTGTTCTCAGTTATGCTCATATTCTTTATGGTTTCTTAAATGGGATGTGATATAAGATGCAGAGCTATGACATCACTGCATATTTGACTGTTAAGCTATGACGTCACTACATACATGTGGCTGTAAAGAGATTACATCACTGCATATGTGACTGCATGCATTTGTTATTCGCAATGAATTTACTGACTGATTTCCTGACATTTCTAAATATTCCCCGGCAAACACACATAAAGCTGGTAATATCTGCGGTGAGAGCGGTACCTCATTGCTCTTGTTGAGGTTTCGGAGGTTCTCCTCCTCAATGTCCTGCTGCTTACGCAGGTGGTTGTTGAGCAACTCCTCGTGTAGGGCGCGAGCACTGCGCTCGTGAGAGAGGAGACGCTGAGACTCGTCTCTATCCTCCTCAAGCTAAACATACAAACACACACACATACAAACTGTTATGCGCTGGCTTTACCAGCAGGGGCCTGTAAAATCTAAGTCTGCTGCTGTTGACCTGTTTGATGCTGTTCTTCAGGGCTCTGATCTCCAGTTCCAGACTCCGGACTTTCAGCTCGGCTTTGTGACGCTCCTCGGCCTCGGCCCGCTGCTGCTCCTCTTTCCTCTGCAGCTGCTCACGGGTTTTATTATACAGCATGACAGCGCTTTGATGCTTTTCCTGTTCCTGTCTCAAAAGGAACCTTTCATGTGAAGAGAGAGAGAGAGAGAGAGAGAGAGAAGAGAGAGAGAAAGAGAGAGAGAGAGAGAGAGAGAGAGAGAAGAGAGAGGAGAGAGAGAAAGAGAGAGAAAGAGAGAGAGAGAGAGAGAGAGAGAGAGAGAGAGAGAGAGAGAGAGAAGAGAGAGAAGAGAGAGAAGAGAGAGAGAGAGTCAATGGCACTGTTCCAAACCCTGGTGAGCATCTGACCTCCTTCCACATGCATTGAGTTGAGCTCACTTGAGATTGTTCATGTCCGTTTCCAGCTCCAGTCTGAGATGTTCTAGGCTGGACTTGCTGCCTCTGATCTCATCCAGCAGGATCTTGAGCTCGTTGCGTTCTTGCTCCAGCTGAGAGGTTTTATCCGCCAGACGACTGTGCCTGTCTCTCTCCCTCTGGATTGTGCGCTCATACTCATGAAACATGTTTTGTAGTTTCACTACGCTCACTGAGTCTGCAGGGTGGACATAAGACTTAAGTTAAACTTAAGCAAACATCTTAATTTGCTGGACACCTGATTATAGGTAACCTAATAGTTTATTACCAGCTGACTGGATCAGAGCGACTCACCCATAAAGCTCGAGTCGAGCTGTTTGAAGAGCAGAGATGCGTTGCGGTATCCAGATACTGGAGTGTCCAGCTCTTCAGTGGCTGTGTCAGAAGACTGGGTGAGATCTTCGAAATCATCCGCCATGTCCAGCTCTCCAGTGCTCTGCATAGGAGACAATAAAAGTCAATAAAACAATGAGTATCCTGTGTTAAAGTCACCATAACACCAATTTTTTTTTTTAATTATTGGAAAATTGCAGTATTTATTATAAATGAATTATCTGTGCACATAATTTTTTTAATTCATGTGCCCTTGTAATCTTTCATCAAAATCCCCTTCCTCTTGCAGCGACATCTCTTCTCTGATGGCGTTTACTGGCGCGAATACAGGGCAACCTGTCACTCACATCAGATCGACCAATAGCAAACCACAACCATCCAATCAATTCCCTCCATTCCATTTGTTTTTGTCCCAGAAGTCATTTCATTAAGATATACGTCACAATAGGGAATGAAAAACTATTGCAAATTCATACTGACAAATATTTTTCAACTTCTTATTCTCAAAGGTGCGTCTGACCTTTGTAGTGTTGAAACAAACACTACAGGTGTTACCTCATCAAGAAAGAAATTCACCTGCTCTTTCTTACGCCTTGAAGACGGAGACCTGCCAGAACAGAAGGGTAAGGAAGAGAAAACATGATTTTAGACAAGTTTATCTTTAATCAGACAACAACAGTCCACCGGAGAGCAAGTGTGGTGCTCTAAAATGAAGATATAATGCAGTATTCGCTTAAAAAATGTAAATGTTATAACAAGGCCTGAATGGAATCTGCACTCTTTTCATTTGTTTTCTACACTGATTGTTGGGAAAAGTTGTGGAATTTTGTTGAATGATTTACACTTCATTTTCATCATTAGCTAAAAGACTTATCAAATTATTTGGTAGAATTCTATGGGCACAGATTCTGTACAGGCCAAGTTATACTTGTGTTGCTGCTGCAACACTGCAACATATAAAAATCAATATTTTATAATGAAGCTGCATTAAAAAGCATGTAAATACTGCATGTATACCTCCTGTCCTCCTCCGACAGCTCACTTAAAGTACTATCATCAAAGACAGACTCGAGGTCTCCGTTATGGCGGGTCGCAGGCCGGGAGGGTTTTCCCTGCAGCGGGGGAGCTACACAGAGATTTCTCGCTTGGCTACCTACAGTTTTCTTTTCCTCCTCCTTTTCATCTTCCTCACCATGTGGTGGTGCCCTGTCAGTACTGGAGGTACACAGATCTCAACATGAAGTTGAAATGAAAGATTTAACTAGAATAAACAAATGTCAACTTCACAGCCTCCACCTGGGAAACACCCAGAAAAGAAATAGATGATACCAGAAGCAAAATCAGAGCGTCAGCAAAGACCTGATGGCTATTTCTGCTGTGTTTTCATAAGAATGAAACATAACAGACGGACAAATAAAAAATATAACACAATAGTTGTACACCATGGCTACAGACTTTGTTTTTGATCGCATGCATATTCATTAAAAATAGAATAAAATAAAAAATCTATCAGGCTGTTTGCTGAAAGTGTCCTCAGTAATTGTTTTTCCCGTAATGTTTGAAGCTCTGTTTAAGCACACAGGATATAAGGAATTCCAAAATAAAATAAAATAAAATAGAAGCATAGTTCTTAAATAGCTATGTTTCCATCCAACTATTTTTATGCAAATTTTGGGATATCGCATAAAAAAAATAAAAAAAAACACTGGATGGAAACACCAAAAAGCGCTAAAGATTCTAAAAATGTGCATAAAAATATATATTTGCGCTCAACTGGGGCACTTTTTTTATCCGATAAGAAGACACAAACTACAATGGAACCACATTTACCTAATAAATCCCTCGATGTGCAACAAAAAAACTCAAAGGATGTGATTGGATATCTGAACTAACCAGTGGACCAATCGCAAAATGTTTGTTTGGTCATTCTGAAATGCCTGAGCCAAAGTCTGTCTTCAGAATGATTTAGTTTAATGTGTCTCACACGATTGCGTTCCTAAACACTAGGCATCCGAACGGTCATTTGGGATGTACAAAAAATGAGTGGCTTCCCCCGATTGCAGCAGCTTCCATTTTTATTACAGATATTTTCCACCAATTTTTTCCACCAGGAAGTGACGATTTTTTTTCTTGAACGCATGGAACTGAAAGGCTGCTTTATTTTATGCGATATTCCCATTTTGTGCACAAGTTAAAGCCCATGTTGCAGGTTTTTTTTTAATTTATTATTATTAATATAACCTTGTATGAAAATACCATATGAAAAGTAAATGCAGGATTAAAAATTGTTTTGCAAGACATAAGGGCACAAATTTAATACAAAACATGACAGTTTCCTTGACCGTGTTGAAAAAACGCTTTTTTTCACCATCGCGTCATATGACGTCACATGAGGGAGTCGTTTGCCGGCTCTGCGTTCGCTCAGTGCGGAGCATAGATATAAACACTAGATGTCGCCTTGTATACGGCAGTTCATTGGAACATTTAGCATTCAATCAAATATTCTAAAAGATGTATTATTAATAATAATGTTATTTCAACATAATATTTCGTTATTTCGACATAATATGTGTGCGTGCAACAAGCAAGATATGCATTTGTAAATCTGGTGACACGCGTGCATTGATTTTTTTATTAATAAACTAGTGTTTTCTTACAGTGTCGACTCGGCTGCAAAGATGAAGTTGACGATCACCATATTCATAGTGAACGCGCGAGAGAAATGCACATAATGGATTACATAATCAGAGCCTTTTTCTTTTCGTTTTGAATTATTTCGTTTAAAGACATTTCAAGCTTTGTGTATTTGATGTATTTCTCATGTCTGTGTGAGGCATACACTGAGTTTCGTTAAGTTAGGATGAGATGCGCTCCAGTTCACGTGCAATGCAAGTGACCGCGTGGGCGCCTCCATGATTATATTGTCTGTTCGTTATATTTGCTTCTTATTAATTAGGCCTAAATCCAGGCAATTGTTTGATGAAAAAATGATTAAAATTAAGATAGAATTTATACAAAACGAAATTCACTTTAAAAAAGGCTTTAAACAGTTGACATTTTCACAAATTCCAGTGTCCTTCCACACCTCCATCCCCAGTTTGCAAGGAAGAAACAAGCCCTTGAGCCCACTGTATCCTTGTGCAAAACGTACACATACATAGGATTTGTGGAATTCTGTGTATAATAATCATGGATGTACTGTTTGAAGATTGACAGGGAGAGGACAAGCATACTATTAGGACTGTACTTACAGGTTACAAGCGCCACACTGTTTTTTTTTTATTAAAAAGTTTGTTTTAAAGTACAATTGGTAAAAAAAATCTAAAGTTAGGAACAACACAGCCAAAAGTGGGTATTGAGGAATGGATCAACTCCTGCATATTGTACATTTTAAACACAAGGGTTATTTTCAAATAATATCTAAAGAGTACAGCACATTCAGAATTAATTTTGGCGGTCCGCCGTCAGCATGTGGTTCGGCCGCCGGCGGGAAACATGACGCTCACGGATCCGTCAGAGATCACTTATTGTACATCTGTTTTACAAAATGTGCCTTGTCTTAATTTAATTCATTAACATATCCTACATAAACTTGTAATGTAATGCATTTATGTGTTTGTTATTAGTCTGCAACCGACACTTATTATTATTATTATTATAAATATAATATATTTGAGAGAATTTTCGCAATCCATTGCTTTCCTATTGTTTACTTTGACCGCTCTCCCTCATGTTACGTCACTTCCGGTTCGGCGGTTTTCAAATGCGGAAGTAAAATTCTCTCACAAAAACAACTCCAGAAGCCTAAATAGCGTTTTATAAGTACTGTATATGTTTATATTTAAATCTAGTTCCTACATTATTTTTCTATACATTGGCTTACTGGGTACTCTAACCTGCAACATGGGCTTTAAACTTGCAACTTTGGATGAAAGCACAGCTTATGTGATCGGACCAAAAAAGAAATTCTCCCTTCACATTAACTCCATCTACTGTAGTAATGTGACATATATACCTTCTTGGACTTCTTGACAGATGTCTGGGTGAAACACTACCCTCTCTTCCCAAAGACCTGCCGTCAGCCATCCCTTCCTGTTGAGGTTTTGGGTTCCCAGAGTTGGTGTCAGTTTTCTTCCCTTTTCCTTGATCAAGTTCAGCTCGTCCTCTGGATCCTCCAGAATCCCACAAAGCACTGGGCTGGTGTTCTCCCCTCATAACATCGGTCTGTTCCTTACCACCCTAAACAGAAGATATTAAGGAAAGACGATTCTCGATTTAAACCCACTTCTGGGAAATGTTAACGCATTTATCGATTTAGCCAATTGATCATGCAAAACATTCATATACAAATCACATAAAAGACAAAACTCAGCAAAAACACCACACAATACAGCATGTCTTCTTTTCTTATTTAAAAAGAAGCGCAAGCAACATAAAAACACTTCAAGCCAACATCAACGGAGAAGTTCCGACCACAGAGGGTTAAAAAACGGTGGTTGAAAACTCATCAGTTGAGACACATCATAAAAACACACACTAACACAAGTATGACAGATCTTCAGGGAGATGAGGAGAGATCTTCAGACAGCTGAAGGAAACCATCCTTGGCACACATGCACACGACAGATGAGGTGTGAACTGACGCCCATTTGTGGCTTCAGGTGAATCATTTGACACCAGTGCATAAAATTAACTGATAAATATTTAATAGAGTGACAGACTGAATTCAAGACAGGTGCTGGTCAGGTCACACTGACATCTTACAAACGTTAAGACAGATACAGGACAAGATGGAACAAGGGACCCCGTGAAATCAAGCTTTGTAGCCCATGTCTTTTAGCATAGTACTAACGGTTGAATCATTAAAGGGATACTCCACTTTTTTTTGGAAATAGGCTCATTTTACAACTCCCCCAGAGTTAAACAGTTGAGTTTTACCGTTTTCGAATCCATTCAGCCGATCTCCGGGTCTGGCGGTACCACTTTTAGCATAGCTTAGCATAGATCATTGAATCGGACAGGACCATTAGCATCTCTCTCAAAAAAATGACTAAAGAGTTTTGATATTTTTCCTATTTAAAACTTGACTCTTCTGTAGTTACATCGTGACTTTTCCGTCGGTCTTAGTACACGATGTAACTACAGAAGAGTCAAGTTTTAAATAGGAAAAATATCGAAACTCTTTGTTCATTTTTTTGAGAGAGATGCTAATGGTCCTGTCCGATTCAATGATCTATGCTAAGCTATGCTAAAAGTGGTACCGCCAGACCCGGAGTTCGGCTGAATGGATTCGAAAACGGTAAAACTCAACTGTTCAACTCTGGGGGAGTTGTAAAATGAGCCTATTTCCAAAAAAAAGTAGAGTATCCCTTTAATTGACTAATTTGCCGATGTAGCAGCATACTACTGTCTAAAACGTTTATTGTTGCACAATGTGAACTCGAATTGTTGCACTACGAACATTACGAACACAGCACAAATTAGGATTTGCTAGGATGTGGTGCAAATTAAAAGGTGGCTTTTATAAATATAAAAAACTAATAAAAATGCACATAATAAAATGACTAAAAAATTAAAATAAAATGAAAACTGAAAATATAAAAATAAAAGCCAATTCAAAATACTAACTTACCATTCAAAAATAATACAGATTTCATGGGGTCTTAAAATGCATGAAGAGTGCAAATGATTTGAAAACACTGGAATGAGTTGAAATGCTAGTATAAAAAACGCTGGCAAGACAATAGCTCCGTTTCAAAAACTAGCGTGCTGCCTTGCTTAATATACAGCCTCCTGCCTTCTAAGGCACAATGCAAACCATCATGAAACCTCACAAATGACTGATTTGAAGAATTTAAATAGGCAGCAAGTTCAGTTCTGTATAAAATGTGAATATTTACAAATGTACAATTACAACATTTAAATGTTTTTCTAAGTGCATGCATCACTTAGCATTTTGCTAAGTGTTAAAAGCATCGCACGATTTGCACCATAATCACATATTTAAAGATACAGTGTCAACTTAATGACAGATAATACGCTTTTAAAATACCCGTCTTTGGTAAAACAATGCATCTCTGAAAGCAGCATTTCAAACAGCCATTATCATGTTTATGATGCCTTAAAATACTGTCTAGGTAGGCAGCTCACTAGGTTTGGAACAGAGCTAATGATTAGCATAACCAGAGATAGGGAAGAGTTGTGCAATTTGGCTGGTCAGCGTCTGGTCAGTATTATAAGATGACAGCACAGACGGTTCTGTTTTTGAAGCTGGAGCTTTTTCCCCGGAGCTTTTAGACCTCATATTTTGAGTTTACATGAATGAAGAACAAAGAAGACAGAGAGGCAAAGCTGAAAGTCTTCATTTGTTATAAAGGTTTATCTGAGACTCCTCCCGGGGTCCTACCTCAAGTCTGGACTTCCACAGGCCCTCGTCAACCTCGTCGGAGTCAGACGAAAGCACTTCTAGAATTTTAGGTGGGACTTTCAGCTCATTCTCAGCAAGTAATGGGGGTCTGTAAAGTTCTTCAGGTTCTTCTTCTACACCAAATCCAGATTCTTGTTGACAGTTTTCTTTGCTTTCACTATTAGCTCCCTCATTATCATCAGTGCCATCTGCTCGGTTCTCTGGCTGCTGGGCCTCATACGTAAGGGATTCTGGGATGATTTGAGGGTTGTGTTGACCACTGGGAAGCTCTGCATCGCTGACCTCAACACTAACCGTGCGGTGGACGCTTTCGGACTGTGAGTCCTCCAGGCCTGACTCTCTCTGCTCAGGGATGGGCAAAAGTATGGCACTTCTCGCCCGGGTGGTGGGCCGCACAATTGGCTCTCCCTCTTCCTCACTGGAATCATCCTCATCCACTTCCTTTTCCACCTCTTTTATTTCCTCTTCATCTTTCTGTTGTGCTTGTTGCCATTCCTGCTCCAAAAGGTCATCCGGTTCCTTGTGCTCCAGTTCTCCGAACTTCTCTTTTAGTTCAGCAGCCACATTTTTGTATTGGGACTTGGTCTCCTTTTTTTCAGTCTCCACCCAGATTTTCTCATAGCGTTCCTCCCAGGGAATCTCATCCATTTTCTCATCTTGTTCGTCCTCTCTAGGAGAGGTTGGGAGCTTCAACGGTTCATTAGATGGCTTATTTATGTTTACAGAAGACGTTTGTAATGCCTCTCTTGCCTTTATTTGCATAATTGGACAAAAGAATAGAATTAACAATGAAAAACTAGAACAAGTCTGGTTAACAAGGACGTCAGACCAAGCTTAGGACACAAGCACGTGACTCGTGCCAACATTTAAAACTGTATCACTGTCACAAACACCACTTTTAACTAAAATAATGCACAAAGGAAGCACATGGTGACATTAAAGACCAAATCCACTGAAGACAAAACACACATCACTGTAGTTTCCATTTTGGCACATAGTTTGCAGACATTTTCAATAATGCAATGCTTAACCAGGTTTTCAGTTTTATTTATTCATTTATTTAAAATTGGCAGAAACTCTTCCATAGAGTTTGTTGAATGAATTACACCCACCTGATCTGCATTTTCACTTGCGTCAGAGCTGTTTTCACTCTCATCATCTTCAGCTTTGGGTTCCTGCTGATGAACTGAAGAGAAATTCAGACACATTACTAAACAATATGAAACAGTGAACAGTGTACTGAACCCTGAATGTTCATCTTTACATTAAAGAGATTTACCTGCGTTGGGCTCAGTGACGTTTGGCAGTGAATTTGTTGTCTTGGCTGGACTGGAGGTGTCTGTATCCCAGTCTGATTCTGTGTATCAATAAACCATTTACTCAGAAAATCACCTAGAAATGTTGATATGTTTCATTATCATAAAGATTTCTAGTTGCACCTTCACTCTCTGGCCTCTGATTCGAGTCCAAGCGCAGTCGTGGCAGTGGTCGTGGCTTTGAGCTGCCGTTTGGATTGAGAGATCGTGGACTAGGAAGAGGTTGTGTGCTTGAGGTCGTGGGTTTGTTTCTCTCTGGACTGGCTTCTTCATGTTCTTTGGTTACCACTTCCTGCTGCTGGGGTGTTATGGGTAATGCAGAAGCTGCTGGGCTTTCAAACACCGGTTCCTCCTCTAGCTTATGAACTGGGAAGTTCTTACTGGCCTTACTGGTGGTGCTGGCGGAGTCCCAGTCTGACGCATCTAGGAGAGGAAGTGAAAACGATTTTTTTTTTTTGCAAATTGCAAACCCAAAAGAGACTATCTTCACTGCCAGTGTGACTTTTCACTGAATATCTTTCAAAATAAGCAGATTCACAAAAAGTATATCTTTTTTAATTAAATATGCATTTATTTTTAGCAATTTTGCCATTTGATAGAAGATGGAAAAGACCAGGGAAATGGGAAAATGGCAAGCTGAACTGAACCCTTTGCCACCCACAGTATATGCACTAACTGCTAGGCTACGGCTCTGATACTAGCAAGCATCAGCAGAACTACAAATGTCCAACAAAGGTACATAGAGCACAAGCGCTTGAGTATCTGACCTGGAGGGCATTGGCGATTTGCTTTTGTGTAAAATAAGACAAAAACATGAACACATCAGACATCCATAACTTCAACGCAAAGTTTAAAGATTGATTCAAGAATGTTTTAGTGAAGCAAAAAGATTACCTTCAAGATCATCAGCATCCCCCAAACCAAGTTCTTCCATTAGGTCTGCAAGAACAGAGGATTTTATTCAAAAAGCCAAACTTGTTACAATATAGTTTATTTTTGTGTTAAAAAAATTAAATGATGAGATGACCTGTTTTCTTATTGGCTTCTTTTGAATCCATCAGCTTACTAAGAACAGACACTGGCTCTCTTTTGATCACTTTGGGCTGTGAAGAAAAATGGTACATAAACATGTTACAAAATTCAAAAGTTAAAAGAATTATTGTTTACTTATATTTATACATTTACATTAACATTTATGCATTTGGTAGATGCTTTTATACAAAGGGAAGGTACAGATTTTTTTTAATTTTTTTATTTTATTTTTATTAATGTAGCTGAAATTATACACTATTTGAGCTACAGGAGTACATAAATATTTTAATATAATTAATATTAATATATTGTATTATTACATCATATAATATAAATAATATTAACGTATCAATATTAATATAACTATAATAATGTATTTAACATTTTAGGAAAGCATTGAAATCCTTTACATTTCCACCCTTTTTCTTAAATTAATTCTACTTAACATTGAGAATCCATTCAAACTTTGTTTTGTAGAGAATTTCAGTCTTAGGAGCGCTGTATTGTAGTCTATATTTCAAAACAAAATTTACAATTAAACTTTAAATATCCCCTACTGACATGACAATATTTAGCCTTCACAATCTAATCATTAATGCATTTTACCCAAAAAACTGCATTGCAAACATCGGTTCTTCATTCATTCATGAATACAAATCAACTTCAGTAATTGAACTTATTTTAAAATGATGCTTACAGGTATTTCAGTTTCCTTCTCTTCTACATCATCCTCGTCATTTCTTAAAACTGAAAGGCAAAAAACAAAAATATCAACTCCCCTAAAAACATATCAACGGACAAAGACAAGCCTACATGTGGCGAGTGCGCAGGCATGCACATGCAGCGATGGAGGTCTCCCATGATGCCTGTAAACTGGGGTTTGAGTTCACAAGCATTTAAAGGAAATAATTCTGCACCATTTAGCTACAATGTTAATTTGAACGAACTCATCTTGTAAACATGAGCAACAATAACGGACCCACTATAAGCAAATATTAGTTGAGCATCATGCCATGTCTTATCACATGCCATGAATGCACAGATGACAACAGACACGTAAGACAAGAGATCAAGATCCGAGGACAAGATGCTAATGTCACGGCAGGGGGTTATGGGTGATGATTAATCCAGCAGGACAACAGCAAAACATGAGGCAGATCAGAATGCCTACCCATCGGCCTGCAGCCTCCTGGCTGGCCTATACTTCTCAATAAATAAACCTCCCTCCCTCCTCTTACGAAGGAGGGAACGTATAAGAAGTCTACAAAAGAATTCAATGAGATTATGAAATGCAAATCTACAAATAACCAACACTTCACATTATTTAGCATAGCATGTAAAAACATCTGTTAAGCCGAAGCAATGGAAAATGTCAATATTCTCTGCATATTTTTAAGCATGAAATGGCTGCAGAAGGCTACACAGACAAAGCTATTATGGTATTACACTCTATAATGCAATCATATTTTTATATAGTAAAAACAACAAAAAAGCCACTGCCAATGCCATACATACCTTCAGTGTTCTCCTCACAAATACTGGACATGGATTTATGTGCTTTGGCAGGAGTTTGTAGACCACTTGCCTGCTTTTTCCGTGGGCTCTCAGAACCAGACTGTTAAGTGAAAAAATACAAAATACAAAATTCCAAATTTAGTTAAAATACATAATTAGTATTTAAATATAACTACAATTTATTAAATAAATATAAATATTTTTTTAAATATTATGAATTACATACATTTTATAATTTAATTAAATATATATAAGTATTCATTAAATATAAATACAATTTATTTAACTTAATAATTTTAGTTTAAGTTGCATTAATATCACAAATCCACAACCCTTGCAATTCCATCACAAACCTGTAGGGGTTTTCTAGGGAAAGCCTGTTTTAGGGTGTGATGCTGTATGAATAAAATGCATTACTGTATGGAGATTTCACCAGCTTTGCTTTGTTTAAAGGGGTCATATAATGGTACATGCACTTTTACAAGTTGATTGCACTGAAATGTCTGTTGGCAGTGCCTGTACACAACCATCCTATCATGATTAAAATCCATCCAGTGGTTTTGTTTTAATCTCCTTATATGTTTGACCATCTATGAAATCAAGCCGTTCGATATTGTGACGTCATAAGATCGTACGCCCCTCCCGCGATTGTGATTGACAGCCGTGCTTCAACACAAGACCCGCCCTGAGCAAGCTGTGACAGCCGTCGTCATAGTAGTCCGCCATTGTTGATATGCTGGAGTAGAATGGCGTCTACGCGATTGTGGTGTTCTGTTCTTAGATGTAATAAGGAACACAGCAGTCATTTGGATGTTCCTAAATCTGAGCCGTTATAGATGCAGTGGCTGAGTTTTGTTTTTGAAGCGATATGCCCAAAGGATTGACGCGGGGATTCCCTCACGAGGATTCCCCACGATCGTCCATGCTTTCATGTTTACGCGAATCATTTCACACCAGACAGCTTTACAAACGAGAAAAAACAGATCGGTACCAACGTGTTACTGCTGAACCTCCAGAAGATGTGAGTGTAATATTTTATTAACCTTTATATTAGTATTTATATTAATCTTTGCGAAATTTGCAAACCTTGCTGCAGGCTTCACGATGAATGCATCTAAGGTTTACACTCAGGGTACATTACAGCATGTTTTCTATGTACGACGTTCTCAATATAATTCATAATCCCACGTTTATAATGAACAACGCGTGGTTATTGTGTTACAAACGGTGTACGCACAGAACAGAGGGGCGGGGTGAGCAAAGCTCATTATCATTTAAAGACACATGCACTGAAACGGCGTGCTGAAAACAGAGCTGTTTTTAATTAAAGTATATTACAAACTTTTAATTTAGACCCTAAAGAATCATATTAGCTTGTACAAAAATGGCATTATATGACCCCTTTAATATGCCTTGCGACTGACCTCTGAATCCCAGGGAGAGTCGTCATTTTCATCTTTTTCGAGCCCCAATTCGGAAAGGAAATCTGAAAAAACATGCACATCTAGTCAAATGTATTACTTATATATATATATATATATATATATATATATATATATATATATATATATATATATATATATGGTCACAAAATAAAGGCCACAATTCTTAAAAAACAATAAACTATGAAAATGTACCTCTTCGCTTGTCTTTGCTAGTGCCACCATTTAGAGGAGCATTAGACTTTTCACACATTTCCTCCGGTTCTTCCCTCTCATCATCCTCTTCTTCTACATCCTCCTCTTCCTCATCCTCTGTGGATGCCTCTTCCTGTTCAGAGATGAGATGAAAGTCAACATAAACAGAGCATTTTGCACACAAGGCACTCAAAACGTTGTACAATTCAATGAGATTAGATACATAAAAGAACAAAAAACACAAAACAATTGGGATGAGCAAGAACAGATTTGTCAGGATTGCATCTTTAGTGCCTCCTACCTATAGCTACCACATCTAGAAGCTATAACTACCAACCACAAGTCACCACCTCCTATCCACAAGCTACAGGTATCATCTACAGAGTACCTGTAATGATCCTTGCTTTGACCGTCTTTCTTCCATTACAGATTCGTTAACAGAGTTCTTCTCAAGTTCTTCCTCCTTACCATCTTCTCCATCAGAATCAGAATCAGTGAGATCAACTTCATCTATGACGGTATAGGGGATTTCTTCTTGAAGAGCTGGTTCTGGTTCAGTCACCTCTGTTAAACGTTCATCTGCAAACTCTACCGAAAGGTCACCCTCAAGGTGAGAATTGGGGCTTGAACATTGAGATTCTGGATACATAACTGCTTCCTGTGACTTTTGATCCAAATCCTGAGACATAAAAGGGATAAATGATGAAGGTGAGGGACTGCAGTGTTGGGGACTTGGTGAGTGGCTTGAGAAACTTTGTGGACTAGTTGCAGCTGAATGTTGATGGCTAGGTCCAGCAGATTGCCTTGGACTTGACAGTTGCTTGGGACTAGGGTTCGTTGGGGATTTTGGACTTGTTGGAACTGGGCTCATTGCTTTTGAATGATTTGGGCTACCTGAGAGAGATCTCATCAGGAATGGTTTTTCCAATTGTGCTGGACTAGATGTGGTTGAACGTTTTGGCCTAATGTTGGAGAAATTTGGAGACTGTGGTTGACTTGCATCATCATCAATACATCCGTCATCATCTTCCACCATAGATTCATCGTCAGATACATCAGAGATCTGATCTATCTCAGAAGCTTTGACCGAGCCACTTGCAAGGTCATATTGCATTTGCTTCACTTGGCTGTCGTCCTCTTGACTTATACTGTGGTCTTCATCACTTTGACCAACAATCATGGAGTTTTGTGGACTAGTTGCAGCTGAATGTTGATGGCTAGGTCCAGCAGATTGCCTTGGACTTGACAGTTGCTTGGGACTAGGGTTTGTTGGGGATTTTGGACTTGTTGGGGATTTTGGACTTGTTGGAACTGGGCTCATTGCTTTTGAAGGATTTGGGCTACCTGAGAGAGATCTCATCAGGAATGTTTTTTCCAATTGTGCTGGACTAGATGTGGTGAAACATTTTGGCCTAATGTTGGAGAAATTTGGAGACTGTGGTTGACTTGCATCATCATCAATACATCTATCATCATCTTCCACCATAGATTCATCGTCGGATACATCAGAGATCTGATCTATCTCAGAAGCTTTGACCGAGCCACTTGCAAAGTCATATTGCATTTGCTTCATTTGGCTGTCGTCCTCTTGACTTATACTGTGGTCTTCATCACTTTGACCAACAATCATGGACACTGGTATAGTTTCACTGTCATCACTGTGTTCCATGCGCTCAGGTTCTTCATGTAAAGGACTCTGGGAAAGGTGCTCAACAGGTTCTAACAATGACCTTTTTGAAGTGTTGTCATCCTGAACCAAAGTCTCTTGATGTTGATCTTTTTCTGCACTTGGCATCTCCTTAGCGTCTTTATCTCCTTCAGGTGTCCCAACACTTTTGTCTGAGCCAGAATCCCAAGAAACCTCAGGGCTCTCCGCTTCCTTCTGTCCCAGCAAGGTCAGAAATAAGTTCAGAGGCTTTTTCGTTTGGGCTTCTTCCTCCTCCCCAACATCATCCCAATCATCTTCATTATCATCTGCAGTAGTTATGGCTTTTGACTTTGGTGATGTTGAAGGAACATCCAGATTCCTGGTGTCAAGATTAGCTATTCCTTCATTTGGTCTCAGTTGAATATCATCAGTTTCATCTTGAAGTTGTGCATCTTCACATACAAGGGTTGTCCCTTGAGAGGCCTCCACTTTTGAACTATTCTTTCCAGTTCTCAACAGCTCCTCATCTTGATCGTCATCATCATCATCCTCCCAATCATCATCACTATGGTTTTCATTCTTGCTCTCTATTGGATTTCTGTGTGATGTTCTGTCCACACTTGGTAAAGAAGTTGGACTTGGACTGTCATTGGCCCCCTCTTTGTCCTCCTCATCTGAGAATCTTGCCTCGACCCTGACGGCTGACACAAGACACCCATCCTCTAAATCGAGAATCCCTGGAAATGGACCTCCAAAAAGTGGCTTTTCAGGAATAGTTTCTTCCACATCCATTTTGTCTGGTGCCTCTTGTTCTTGATCTGCCCTTACCTCCAGAGGATTGTCCCCTGAGACACTGTCCTCCATCCTTTCCCATCCAGGTTGGTTGACATTTTCATCAGCCTTATCTGATTGTTCTGCTGTACCGAGAGCAATGGTTTTAGGCAACCCAGGAATGTGTGTTGTCTCACAAGCCACAGCAGCTGCTTCTTCATCTTCCTCATCATCATCATCTTCCTCTTCTTCATCATCATCGTCTTCACCAACCTCATTTTCATCTTCATCATCATCTTCTTCATTATCATCATCCTCGTCTTCTTCTTCTTCCTCCTCCTCTTCTTCTTCTTCACCATCATCGTCATCGTCATCTTCATCATCCTCACCTTCTTCAGATTCGTCCTCTTGACTTTCGTTGCCTTCCATGTCTAGTTTACTACCAGAGGGCAGCTCTGTTAACTCGCTCTGCCCACCTGACACAGCAGGGTGGAATGGGTTGAATAAAAACAATAAAGAAGGAAAGAGTTAGACAGTGTACCACACAGAGACAGTGAGGGTTACCTTATGGGTGCTGCTGAAGGGGGTGGAGCTCATCTGGGATGGGTGGGGTAAAGAGGCAGGTGGGGTTGCTACAGGGGGATGGAGGGAGGTGCTGCTGGAAGGGAGTGGTCTGGACAGAGGTGGGCGGTTAACACCCTTATCCTCACTGTCCAGTTCTGACTCTGACCCGCTCCAGGATTTGTCTGCATCCCGATCTGCTATGACTACAGATAGAGACAGCATATCACAATGCTCATTATGGTGGCTGCTGGATAAGAAATACCACCTTTTTCCTTTTCCTTTTTGATAAAGACATCACCTCGTCTTATTTCTCTAAAATGCAACATGAACTATACAGATGATTTTAAGCAGCAAAAATTATGATACCATTTTTGTCAAATTTAAATTGTGATTTGAAATATGTTACTGAAACAAGTTTAGCCAATTCAATCTTTCCGCATTCAAATTGGATGAGAGTAGTACTTGTGTTCCTATAACTTATATATATAAATCTGCCAAGGAGCCTTGCCAAGATGGCTGCCAATTGGTCTGTGTTGCCCTAAAAGGACTTTTCTACAGGGCAGGGGTTTCAAATTACAGCACAGCCACAAATCTCACAAAAACATTTAAAATGAAAACATACCTTCTATGTTTTCCCTTTTCGAGGTGCTTATGAGTTTCTTTAAATTTACTTTCTGTTTCTGTATAAAAAAAAAAAAGTGTTATATTACCTAACCCAATATTACAATATTTTCAATCAATATCACATTATTCAAAGCTGTTTTCATGCACAGTACAACAGAGCTCAGAGTACCTTAGGGCTCAAATCTAACTCGTCATCATCATCTGATGAAGGCCAGGAATCAGCAGCACCACTTTTTGATGCTCTGCAAATTAACACATTTTAGTGCTTGATAAACTTATTGAATCATTTGTAGCTGCTGTCATCACCCATTCCTGTCTGATATATCAATGACATCTCACCTGCTAATGGAGTCTGTATGGGAAATATCCTCCGTATCTGAGGAGAGAAATATGAAGGAGATTACCTGCACTTAGGACAAAATAGACCCTAGCCAATAAATAATCCACAGCAGGTACAAGCATTTTTTTCCCCCAATACAGCTATAGATCAATACACAATTATTAATTTGTGGTGAACTGATGCATTCCTACAGATCTATTAACACCAATAAAGTATGTTTTTGTCCAGTTTCCCCCCTTTGTTTGGCAGAAAACTTCAATAAGACTAATTCTAGGCTGATATGGCTAGGAACTATACTCTCATTCCTGCGTAATAATCAAGAAACTTTGCTGCCGTACCATGAGTCCAGCAGGCGTAATGATATGACGCAGCGCCTGAAAATAGGTCTAATAGGTTAGACAAACTTAGTCCCGGTCACGTTGGAAGTTACCGAGCTGGGGACTATTTTCAGGCGCTGCGTCACATCATTACACCTGCTGCACTCATGGTACGGCAGCAAAGTTTCTTGATTATTACGCAGGAATGAGAGTATAGTTCCTAGCCATATCAGCCTAGAAAATCGCAACTTTTCATTTTCCGTCGGTCTTAGTACACGATGTAACTACAGAAGAGTCAAGTTTTAAATAGGAAAAATATCGAAACTCTTTGGTCATTTTTTTGAGAGAGATGCTAATGGTCTTGTACGATTCAATGATCTATGCTAAGCTATGCTAAAAGTGGTACTGCCAGACCCGGAGTTCGGCTGAATGGATTCAAAAATGGTAAAACTCAACTGTTTAACTCTGGGGGAGTTGTAAAATGAGCCTATTTCCAAAAAAAGTGGAGTATCCCTTTAAGTCTCGCTTTTTCATTTAGATTTTGGAGCGAATAGGTCTTTAACCTAGTATGCAAGCATACAACACACAAAGAAGGATAGCTCCTATGTCATGACACACCATGGTTTACCATTCAGCAACAGTGAATGTACTCATACTACTCTTATCTTGTGTCTTAAACTCTGAGATGGTAAAGAATGATGTGTCTGATCTAAAGCACATCAGTTGGCACACATTGGCAATACCTTTCCCTGCTACTGCAGAGCTGCTTCCTGCTGCTACAACAGATGAGTGTGGAGTGGGAAAACAGAACTAAATCAAAACACCGCACTCAACACTGCAAGAATACTGACATACAGTACATATTTATGAGCACAGACGACACTGAAAACCATTTTGCAAATGGTCTCACCATCTTTATCCAGAGCTGGCCCTCCCAAAGGCAAACCGGCCACAATACCACCTGGGCTACCGAGGACGGACGTCTGTTTCTTTTTGCTCGAGGTAAAATGGGAAGGTGACTGAAGGGATTTCCTCTTCGTCCCATGCTCAATGATCAGATGTGAACATCTGGAACAGAACGATTGATATGAGCTCCAACAAGCTTCAAACAAAGCTGTCAATGTCTGCATTGCATTTCCATTATATTAACAAAACATTGGCATTTTAACATATTACCATCACCTTTTCAATTATTCCTAACAAACAATCTTTACAATGCATCAAAATTAGATAATAGCAACACAAATTACCAACATTCATTGTTAAAACAACATACACACTTTGTATTTAACGTCAAATGGTGAGAAAGCCCTTACGCGTGGTGGCCATTCATGACGGCATAATCATCAGAAGACCATCCCTTATCATCTTTCACCGTGATGTCGGCATCATACTGCAGGAGCAAACGCACCATGCTGATTTGTCCATTGCACGCCACTATCATCAATGCAGACCTTAACAATGGCAGAAAGAATGCAAATCAGTTTTGTTATAGCTAACTAAAACCAAAAATGCACATTTTAACATTAACTTTTAACTTTTTTACATGTTCATCTTTTCTTTAGTGTGTAATGTTGCTGTTTGAGCATGAAAAAGCTCTGCAAAGATACAAAGCACAAAGTCCCTCCAGCGGGAGTTATTCTCTACATCAGTGTCAGTGTTTCTGAACTCGCTGAAACGCCTCCATTGTAGTCTTGAGTTTCTTCCGGGAACGAACACGTCACAATAATCCTCATTTAAATTATTCATACACAGAATAAAGGGGCGGGGCCTGGTTGAGTTAGTTAGTAGTGTGTTGAAACTGGAGGTTATGGAAAGGGGCGGGACATTTCCCAAACACGCATGAAGCACTCGACCAATCACAACACACTGCTCCAGCTGACCAATCAGAGCACAGTGTGCTTTTCAGAAGGAAGGGGCTTCATAGAGACAGGAACTAAACAGCGCGTTGGAAAGAGAGGAGCTGCAACAATGTCAAATATGGAAAGAATAATGTGTTTTTTGAACATTCAAGAATGAAAGCCTATTCTAGTAGAGCCCAGAAAGTGCATCTTTTTTACCGTTGCTCCTGGTTCTTGACATTAACATCCGCTCCCTCTTTCAGTAGAAGCTCTGTCATGTCTGTGTGGTTTTCCGTCACAGCCAGCATCAGTGGAGTGTTGCCATCCTGTCAATCAACCCACAAGAAAACATCTCAAGACTGGATTGCATGAACTATCTAACCTTTCAATGTGAAAAACAATTATTTTTGGTGCATACTGCCATAAGTTGTTTGACCACTTCTCTCCCAACCAATGTTGTGAGTAGGCATTTATAGTGTATACTATGCAGTGCACAAAGTAGCAAGTTAGTATTTCTCCAATCTGGTGCTGCATAAATTACACTCTTCACATTTATGTGAATGTACACCTTTTGTGTGTGGTTAATACTGGAGTCGAGCGCTGAAGTTTCACCTTGTTCTGTGCATTGATGTTGGCTGAGTGCTCCAGGAGCTGCAGTGCCACAGGTAGGGAGGGGATGCGGGCGGCCAGGTGCAGTGCCGTGTTTCCATTGATGTCCACCAAATTGGGGTCAGCCTCATGTTCCAGGAGTAAAGACACAGAGCGGTCTTGCTCACACTGAACCGCCTACAAGCCAAAAGACACATGCATGACCACATATACATAGCTGTCAGCATTTATTTATATTCATACGACTGACATAATTCCACAAGAACAAACCGAGTGTACCTTCATCAAGGCGGAGCGATTCTGATTGTCACATAAGTTTAGCTTCACTTTGCTCTCCACCAAAAACTGAACGACATCTGTGTGTCCGCAGGAACAAGCGATGTGCAGCGCAGTTCTGTGGCCAAATAAGTTCAAGTAAGAATAAAAATAATAATTAACTTTAATTCAGCAAGGATGCATGAAATTGATCAAAAGTGACAGTAAATGCATTTATAAAGTTAGTTACAAAAGATTTCTATTTCAAATAAACACTGTTCTTTTAAATTTTCTATTAATCTAAGAATCCTGTAAAAAAAAAAGCATCACATTTCCCACATAAATTAAGCAGCACAACTGTTTCCAACATTGATAATAACTGAGCATCAAATCAGCATATTAGAGTGATTTCTGAAGGATCATGTGACACTGAAGACTGGAGTAATGATGCTGAAAACTCAGCTTTGATCACAGGAATAATTAACATTTTAACATATATTCAAACAGAAAACACTTATTTACAATTGTAGTAATATTTCACAATATTACTGTTTATTTTTGGTCAAATAAATGCTGCTTATGCAACAACAAATTCTACCTTGAGAGCCTGGAGTCATTTAAAGGATGCATAAAGAATAATTTAAAGTCAACACGAAATCACTATCATTAGAGTAATCGTGCTCTTGTGATTGAGCGTTGGAGATAAAGTGGTAAATTATGTTTTTTTGCACAAACAAAGTACTCGCATCGCCTCATAAAATTAAAGTTAAATCACTGGATTACTTTAAGGATGTCTTTACTACCTTTCCGGGCCTTGAAAGTGGTAGTTGCGTAGTCTGTCAACGGAGGGACCGAAATCTCAGATTTTATTAAAAAGATCTTCATGATGAACGAAAGTCTTACGGGTTTGGCTGAGTAATTAATGACAGAAATTTTCATTTTTAGGTGAACTAACCATTTACGTCTAAAGTGAAAATCTGACAAGTGAAAATCACTGTGGTTGGTTGGTAAGATTCTGTATTACTTCTATAATACATTTTGCTTCGTCCGCTACAAAGTAAATCAACGATTACCTGTTTTCCTTATCCAGCTGATTCAAATCATTCTTCTTGGCCAGCTGTCTGAGTTTGGCCACATCTCCGCTGAACGCAGCCTTGTGGACCTTCCCGAGGTCTTTCTCCTTGACGTCGTAGCTGGCCGACAGCACGCTCGCCGTCTCAGAGGGACTCGGGGAGCCCTTCTTCTTCTTGAAGTTGAATATTTTCTTCATGGTCGGTGACGGCACATCTCCATCAGCGGATTGTCGTTCACCTGACGTTCAGGCACTGGTCACCTTGCATGTCTCGTCCATCCTCCAAAAATAAACCCTGCAAAGAGGATTAGAGTTATTTAATAATGACAGAGGCGCAGGTCAGTCTGTCGTCTGCACGTTCAGTCTAAGTATACTCATTAAAATAGACTGTACAAATAAAAGCTACATTCTTTAAAGTTTATTATAAAGCCCACACCTTCCTTACAAAAAGTAACACTGTGGGAGTATCAGACAGATGGTCATATCATGGTATTTTGTGACTGCCATATTCATATAGCATGGTGCTTGCAAGGCACTTAAAAGGACACTTTATATTTATATTTGGTATTTCCATGGTACTTGTTAGTAAATCATTGCTTTTATTTTATATAAGCTATAAACCAGCAAACTATATAAAGTATCATATTAGAAGCAAATGCGACAAACATAACATACAAAACACGGTTGTTTAGATAGAAAAGCAATACATTTATATGTGTTTAGAACATCTTATAATCACCTCAACATGTTAATCTGCAATTACAGGCAAGCAAACAACCTGGCGAGCTTACAAACTCACCTTCATTTTCGTTTCATTGTAGGGCGTCTGCCAAGTATATTTTAAACGAGAAACAACACGAAAAGTGTTTCAAATGATGTTTGCTATCGAGTAAGACACGTCGGGTTTGCTCAAACGATGAGCCGTTTACGACGCTAGCAAGCTTAGCTAGCTGCTTCTGTTTCCATGGTAACAGTGTGAAGATCGTATTTGATCTTAATAATTCATTATACATTTGTGTGCTGCGTAAGTACGGTTGAGGAATTTGGAGGACTGTTCTAAATGCATTTTAAACTTGACCAAGTGTTATGTTTAATAATGTGAATGATGTTAATATCAAAGCACGGAACTCGTTATGCTTTGCTCTGTTTTTACACGGAATTTCATTCACGGGAACGTCACCAAGGAGGCGGGACTTCAATGCATTGGACGGTTTGAATCACTGACAGACAAATGTATCATCCAATAAGATCACAGCTCGTCCTTTCCCACACCTTCTTGATTGTGATTGGCCACATTTGTCGTGACAGGCAGCCGTATTGTTCAATCACACACACGGAATCTTTAGACCCACCCAGAATTGACCGTTCGTAGCTTATTATTCGTCAGAGAATAATTTTAAACTATTTAAACCGTTTTTGAGCGGGTGCCTGGAAAACAAGAGGCAGTCGTGTCGAAGAGAGAAAAAAAAGTAACTTCAATTTAGCATCTAATGTTTATAAACAAAATAGAAGGAAGGATCATAACTTTGGATCATCGGGTCTTTGTTTTTTTCAGTGCGATTGTTCATAAAGTCAAAAGAGGTAGATGACATTTTATATCCTATTATTATACAACTGTTTAGGTTAACGTTAGCTGGGTTGGCTAGCGATTCTCAATGTAACGTTAGTCACACTTAAATCATTGTTTTAGGTCAATCTAATGTTATTACGTGTAATTGTATTATTCCACATCATAGATGTAAGTTAGCAGCCAAAATGTAATATCTATTGGTGTTTATCATATTGAAGCATGTCCATCTGCGTCTGTGTGTTTGAACTGAGATCGGTATAACGTTAAATATTTAATTTATGAAAATCAAATGAGGTGGTTTATGTTTACATTTGTTAATTTGATTAAAATAAACAAAAATCAATAAACCATGTTATGCTTTTACTTTGCAAAGTATGTTGAAATGCAAATGGTATGTAACTTACCGGCGTCAAACGAATTGGTGAAATGATGACTTCCATTTTCTTTCTTGAGAAAAACAGTCTAAATGCTGAATTTCGCAGTTGTAAAATGACAGATGTCAAATAAGGCAGGTTTTATGTCCACCTTTGCAGACCTGGATGCAAATGAAATTCATATGAATGATTAACTGGACCTTTTGCTCTTTGTTGTCAGGGTTTCAAATTTTCCAAGGAAAAGCAAATGCATGTTTTTCCATTTTCATCAAAACTCAACACAATAGTGTATGTGTAGTGTAAATGAATGCATTTTTAATATGACAGCATGATCAAGCACAGCAAAAGTGCCAGTCGGATCATAGTGCAAAGTTAATTTCTGATCAGTTGCAAGCAAGTTATGTGTATCCCCCAAAATGCAATTGTTTACACTTTTTTTTTTTTTTACAGATTGTGTAAAACCCTGAACCTTCCTTCTGTATTTCCAGGGGCGCCATCATGAGTTCCTTGCCGGAGGCCACGCGCTCCCTCATGCAGGTTTTTAATGGGAAGCTGCAGGATTTTACCAATGAGATTGATACTGTCCACATGGTGTGGCTGGAGGAGATCCAGCAGGAAGCGTATCGCATGTTTTCAAGGTGAGTCAGACCGTTAATATGAGGTGGAGTGTGTTATACGCTTTATACTTTTGTGTTCTGCACCCATATATTCTGTCACTAGTGGCTTTATGTGAGATTCACTGTTACCATCCAGGTCATTAGACACGTGAATAAAAAATATGTTTTGTTGTACAGTGACTTCAGCACTGAGCCGGAGCTCATGCCGAAGACTCCGTCACAGAAAAAGACAAACCGCAGGAAACGAGTGTCGATGGATCTCAATGAGTCTCGCAGCAAAAGACGGTGAGGGCTTTGACCATGCTGGTTTTCCAATGTCTTAATATTTTTGTTTATTTGCTTGGTGAAGAACCTTTTATGCCTATAGAACCTAGATATGTCTATAGAAACATCTTTAGGAGTAGTTTAAAGGTATAGTTCACCCAAAAAATGTAAATTGGCATTAATTACTCACCCTCCAAACCCTTAAGACTTTCGTTCATCTTCGAAACACAAATGAAGATATTTTTGATGTAATTTGAGAGATATCTGTTCTTCCATTGACCGCTACGCAACTGACACTTTGACAATCCAAAAAGTTCTTAAAGAGATCGTAAAAATAATCCATATGAATTTAGTGGTTTAGTCCAAGTTTTCTGAAGAGACTTGATCGCTTCATATGATGAACAGATTTAATTTACCCTGAAAATGATGTATGGCTCTGTATATCTCTCCTTTAATGTACATTCTTTTTTTCCTATACTGATATAGTATGTGATGTCATTGTCTGCCTTTAGTTTCTCCAAGGGGAAACGCAGCAACTTGCGTCGCTCCTCGGTCCAGATGACCCTGAACAGCATCTCTGAGCTCGTTACGGCACACGTCCCGAACGACAGCTCAGAAAGCCTTATAGAGGAACCTGCTCGCCGCACACGTCGCAACAAAACCACCGCTCCAGCTGACACCGAACCCGTCAAGCGCAGCACCCGTAACAAAGGTGGCGCCAAAACCAAAGAGGTGGGAGAAGTGGCAGAGAACGTTCCAGAAGTGAAAGAACCCGTTGAGGTGCAGGATTCGGGCTCCGATCAGGATCAGGTCCTGGTGTCTAAAGCCGTGGTGAAGATTCCCTCCTCGGAGCGTCTGAGCGCAGAATTGATGCTGAACGCTGGTTTGTCTCCAGGCCGATCCGCCAATAAAATCCCCATCGCTGCATCCGGGTCGCAGACGACACCTCAGGGCTCGTCTCGGACGTCGGTTCGGCGCTCGCTGGTTGTGAGGCGCTCGCTGGTGGGACTCAGGCATAGCATGACCCAGGAAGCTGTTCGCAGGGCGTCCCGGCGCTCTTTCCTGAAGAAGAAAGCCAGACTGGGCAACTCGACCTGCAGCAGCTCCGTCAGCGGTGAGACTCGCATTCACAGTCACAGTCAAAGCTGAACTTCAAATCGCCAACTCTCTAATTAGAAAAGAATAACTTCTGTGTGAATGCCTTATTAGGATTTATCGCTTTGTTCGGACAGTCATGCATGCTGTTTAAAGTGATTTAAGTTCGTACGTTAACTGAATGATGGTGTTTATGTCTGCACTGCATTTTCCAGAGGACATTTGTATGGACATTGAACCTGAGGACATGGAGAACAAAGAGGAACAGTGAGTTTGCTTTGAAATTTCAGCATATGATGTTTTTTGTTTTTTCTGGGATTCAAACCCACAACCTTTTGGTTATGAGTCGAGATCTTTTAAACGCCGGTTCTCGCTTCTGTTTAGGGTTGATGCACCACAAAAGATGGCCGAACCCCCCTCTGAAACCAACCCTGAACCTGAAATCGTCCAATCTGAGGTGAGAACTTTCATTTACCCTCTCAAATAAGAGTCACAGAACACCCGCATTTAACCAAACACTGCCATTTCTGTTATGATGATAGTATTTTATTGCATAGTGTAATTTGCAAATGACTCACGGCTGTGTGATATCATAGGAACCTGAACCTGAGAAGACTGAAGAAAAGGAAACTGAGATAAAAGACAAACTACCAGAAGAGATTTCTCAATCTCCCAGCACCGTTGAGAACTGTCGCTTCACACGATCCATGGCTCGTACTTCAGAAACAGGTACAAGTCTAACAGAGTAAATGCAGAAGGTGTATATGGGATGACTAGTAAGGTTTGATTTACTGTATTTATTTATTTATTTATCTATCTTCCTGTAATAGATGACAGTAGCAGGTCAAAGTCCAGAGATGATGTCCGGTAAGCACACCGTCAATTTTAATTCTTCATTATAGTTAGTGGATTTATGTTGGATATGTTTTCTAATGGTCTTTGTGGGTTTCCGTCAGGCCTACGCGTTCAGGCTCCAAGCGTCGGGCTGCTGAGCCAACAGTTCAGGAAATCAACACACCCAAGAAGAAGCAATCTCCTCCGAAGAAATGCCTCACGGTATGAGTGTCTCTGACCATCTTAATGCACAGCAATCCACCTAAAATGAACCCGTTATGAAGCCAAAACATTCTCTGACTCTTATAAAGAAAAGTTTTCTGCAGAAGTCCACATTAAGTTGCTCTGTGGTTGTTTGTAAAAAGGATTTGTATCGATTTGTGGCCTGTTTCTTGAAGATTGGATTAGCCAATTTGATCAGTGCAGACCATCCATTATGTGTCTGTTTGTTGTGTGCATGTAGAGTATTGCTCCACACATGCGCTCGTTCGTGCACACGGTGCAGAAGAACCAGATGCTGATGATGACGCCCGGATCTCTGGGTCGCAGCAACATCATGAAGTCCTTCATCAAACAATCTGCCAGCAAAACCGATGTCAAGGTGGGCAACCTTCCAGACTGTTGTGCATATTTTTTTTAGGCCCTATGGAATCGGTTTTATTTATAAAAAAGAAAAAAGATAGATTAATTAAATTTGTCGGTTTTCACTTTAACATTCACAGACACTAGTCCATATTGCGATTTGATTAAAGGGATAATTGTTGGACACCCAACAATTTGAATCGTCATTACTTACCCTCATGTTGTTCCAGACCTGTATGAGTTTTTCTTCTGTTGAACACAAATGAAGATTTGTGTTCAGATATTTTAAAGAATGTTGGTAATCAAACAGTTGAAGGCAGCCATTGACTTCCATAGTAGGAAAATAAATACTATGGAAATCACAAACTATGGTTACCAACACTGTTTAAAATACATAATACATACAAATAATTTTGTGTTCTTCAACAGAAGAAATAAACTCATACAGGTTTGGAACAACTTGGAAGCTGAGTTTTTGGGTGAACTATCACTTTAAGTGTAAAGCCCTACTTTTGATCGCGTGCTAATATGCTTCTCCAAATAGAAGTGGTTTTAGTTGGTAATTGTACTTCCTGTCTTTCCCCCTCAGTTGGGCTCTGGCTCTGTGGTGAGTATAAACAATGAATCCAGTATCTGGTGTCATTTCCATGCCAGTCAACTATTAGAATTCACTTTTGTTTGACACTTCCTGTTTTCTTATATTATGAATGGGCTTTGTGTTTTTTTGCTCAATCCTTACCTCATAAGCCCCTTTCACACAGCGCTGCAATCCCATAAAATTCCTAGTGCCTTCTGTGTGAACGCAAACACGTCCCGGGATTGATTCCAGGATGGGGACCTAGTAATATTGCCGGGATCAGTCCCGGAACGTGCCCTGTGTGAACCAAAGCCGTAATCAATGCCGTAAGAGGTTTGTCGTAGTGATGACGCTGAAGCTGAGATCGTTCGCCAGATTAGTGAAATGGTACGCAATGCACTAGTTAATGATCGAATCAGGGAAAAAATGCACTAGCGTGGTTTCACTAGAGAGAAAGCGCAAACTTAAGACGCTGCGGATACATTACTCGTCTCATTGATGTCATGTGTGTGAACATGCACGCAGATTCCAGGAAATCACTGGCATTGTGAATGAACCAACATCAAACGATCCCGGGAATCTCTGTGTGAAAGGGGCCATACCACACTTCCTTCGGGCAGTTTGTGTCTAAACTGAAACAGACCATCCCATTCAGACTTTGTCGGATTAACCTCATCACTCATGTGGTGTATAAATGTGTGTGTCTGTAGCTTGGGAAGTTCACCTTCACCCATTTGTGTATCTGAGATGTTGGCAAGAACTGTTTTTATTCACTTTTCACACAAAGCAAAAGCAGCCGTCCTTGTATTTGGTTTAGCTTTCATCGTCCTTGCTCACCCTCAGTCATTCTTCACTTAATTTCCTGTAATTGTGGTAACTCTAAAATTAACACCTTTCCTCCAGGAGCGAGAACGACAGAAGTGGGACGCCTTGAACAAGAAGATTGAACAAGAGAATGAACGAAAGATAAAGATTGAGGAGGAGAGACGAAAGAAACAGGAAGAAATGAAAAGGTGGGGAGGTGCTTTTGATTGATCGACTAATTTCAATTGAATTATTAATCTAGTTTAAGTGTGAATGCAAATCGGGACTCACTGTGTGTGAATTCTGTCCACTTTAGAAAGCGGGACGAGCGTTTGAAACGGGTTGTTGAGGCTCGAGTGAAGGGTGAAAAGGAGAAGGAGCAGGAAAAGAAAAAGAAGATTGAAGAAAAAATGGCACAGCTGGAGAAGAAAAATGATATGGTTGGTAGTGAAGTTCACAAGACTGAATGGAAACCCACGTTTGAAACCCATTATTTCATTTTAAGGGTTTTTTTTCACTCAGCTGCGAGTTGAGCGAATGGCAGAGGAGAAAGCCAAGAGGAAGGTGGCCACTAAACGACAGGAAGAACTGGAGCTGCGCAAGAAACAGGAAGAGGCGGCCAGACAAAAGAAGTTTCAGCAAGCTGTAAGTCAACACCAGCATTTCAAGTGGAGAGACCATGTTGAAAGAAGTTTTGCAAGTATGTTAATGGGACAGCCTTCAATATTGAAAGTGTACTTCAGACAAATTGTGACTTATTTATTCTTTTTGCAACCACTTATTTTCTTTCAAACCAATGGCAAATAATGTGTGTGTGTGTAATTTTATATATAAAATTCTTTCTTTTTTTTCTTTAAATATATAATTACTTATACACTACGGTTTAAAGTTTGGGGTTTGTAAGATTTCTTTTAATGTTTTTGCAAGGATGCATTCAATCAAAAATACAGTAAAAACGGTAGTATATCACAATTTTAAAACTTCTATTTGAATATATTGTAAAATGTAATTTATTCCTGTGAATTTTTGGCATCATTACTCCAGTCTTCAGTGTCACATGATCCTTCAGAAATCACTCTAATATGATGATTTGCTGCTCAAAAGCATTTCTTATCATTCATGTTGAAAAACAGTTTTGCTGCTTAATATGTTTTGAATATTTTTTTTATATATATTTATGAATAGAAAGTGAATAGTACAGCATTTATTTGAAATGGGAATCTTTTGTCACATTATAAATGTCTTTACTGTCATGTTTGATTAATTGAATGCATCTTTGCTGAATAACAGTTCATTTATTACTGACTACAAAATAAATGCATTTTTATTTAAAATAATTGTAGCTACAATAGCCAATTCATATACTTGTCCTTTGCTTTAGGAGGAAGAGGAGCGGCGACACCAGGAAATGCTGGCTAAACGCAAGGCTGAAGAGGAGCGGGAGAAGGCCCGCAAACTGGCCGAGGCCACACGCGCTCTGGAACTGAAGAAGGAACAAGAGCGGGAGAAAGAGAAGGAGCGGGAGCGAGAACACGAGCGGGAGCGAGAAAGGCAGGCTGCAGCTGAGAAGTTAGTGGTGCTTTATCGTGCACATGTGTTTGAAATGAAAGCATGACTTTCAAAGATAATAAATATGCATGTTTGTGTCTTGCAGAGAAAGACTAGAGAGAGAGAAGGCTATCGCTCTTCAGAAGGAACTGGAGAGAGCAGCCAGAGAGAAAGAGAGGAGAGAGATGGAGGAGAAGAGGAAGATGGTGAGGATTTTATGGTCTCCATCCACCTATGCGCATTTCGCATAAACACGCTGGATGGAAATGCCAAAATTTGAATAAATTGTACATAAACTTATGTGCTCAATTGAGACAGATAAAAAAAATGTATCCGATAAAGTGACATGCGCATAAACTACACTGGAAACACATTTACTGAAAAAATGTCTCGATGTGCAACAACAAACTTGACTGCCTCAAGAGAGGATGTGATTGGATAACTGGACTAACTAGTGAACCAATCGCATCACAGCATCTCAAATGGTCATTTGGTCATTCTGAAATGCCTGAGCCAAAATTTGTCACCAGAATGACAGATGTTTAATTCCCTCCCAGAAGCGTCTCATTCCCAAACACCAGACATCCGAGCATTTGGTATTGCATCTCGTCTGCGTGCTCAAAGTCATTTATGATGTACGAAAAAGAGCCACAGTGGCTTCCCAGATTGCAGCAACTTCTATTTTCTTATTAGATATTTTGCAACAATTTCCCAGGAAGTGAGGATTTTGTTGTCTTGAACGCATGGAATGGAAACGGTGCTTTATTTCGCGAATGTTTTATGCGATATTTCAATTTTGCGATCAAGTTATATTCACAACTTTGGCTGGAAACATAGCCAGTGGTCTAAAATTCAGCTCCACATATCTTTATATTAAACATCGATTGTGTTCTGCTTGACTGTGATGTTTGCTTTCAATAAGGGCTGAACAATTCTCAACTTTGAAATTGTGTAGCACCTACGTTACATAACGATCTCATTAAATCTGAGTGCTCCTTTAACAGGAGGAGCAGAGGAGGGCCGAACAGGAGAGGGAAGCCCAACAGAAACAAGCCGCTGCAGCCTCTGCGTCCCATACAGTCACAGCTCAGGTAATGAAGTCATAGTCTTGTGCGACATTCCTTTAGTATTATTTCTTAATATTTTGAACTGGCTTTTATTTTTATATTTTAAAAAAATTTGGTTTTGTTCAGTTGCATCAAGTATTTTTTTTAAATTAACTGTTTATTAATAGCGATTACAAAATATACATTGTATTTTTGTTGTTTATTTTAAACACGCCCCTACCCAAAAGGATCACACTCCCATATCTTTATAGCGCCGCCTCCAAATTCACAAACATTGGGTGTTTTTCAAAACCAAGAATGCAAAGAACGGACTTGTGTTCTTGGGGAGAGCGCTCTTGCTAGTTGTTCTTGGAAGAATGAACTCACAAGGTGACGAGCACACAGAACGCTGCTGACAGTTTGAGATGTGTTCTTGCTGGTATTGCGCAATAATACCCCCGCACAGACGCCGTCTGCAGTACCCAAACACAACGAGAATTATTGACGATAACAACCAGGCTTTATCACATTATTCAGAATGCAATTACATAATAACAGCGGTACGAGAAGTAAAACTTTCTTACAGTTGTGGGTCTGGCTTTCTTCTGCCATTATTGCTCCGCTGTCGTCTGCTGCAATGGTCTCTTGACTGTGGGGTAAACTGGCCGGTTGGTTCGCCAGCTAACTTAACACGGTGCTTATGGAGATTCTCACTTCCGAAAACGTTTGAGCACATTTTCGATTCGCCATAAATTTTCGTAAAAAAAGGCAATATTTTAAATCTACACAGTTGATTTCTCGCATCAAATGTTCTCAAAAGTGTGATGAAATAGTGTACGAAATTGTAGAAAAACGACTTACTGTATTGACCTGCCTCTCCTTCCTTGAATGCCGAAATGAATGCTGGGATATTTCTGCCGTCAAGTTCACAAGTTACCAACCGATGCATCCTCGGTAAAATGGGCATGTCAAGAACACCTCCGATTTGTAACCGTTCTTGCCAGAATGCAAACTTGTGTATTGGGACAGTACTTGGGCCACAAAAGATGACGTTTCACAAGAACACAAGTACAGACAAGAACACAGATTGAGAAAGGCCCATTCTATGCAACACAGGCACCTCCCCCATCATGAGTGGACACGCCCCTTAATGCTGATTGGCTACATGTTTTTTTTGGTGCTCTGTCTGATCCACTTTCAACTGCATTTCTCAGAAATTGCTTACTGCACCTTTAAAACATTTTAATGTTTATACATGTTTAATTTGTATGTTTAATTTATACTTTGTACACTGTGAATCCAATTGTAATTCTTTTTTTTATATATTTTTTTATTACCAGGTCTCAAAAACACAAGCTGCTAATATGCTCAACTCCACTATAACTAAGAGTTCAGCTCTAAACATGACTGTAGATATTGAGGTAAATGCCTTTTCCTTTACTGTTCTTTCGATGCCTGTTCATTTTTGCTTGCTTACTACTAATAAATATTTTTGCTAAAGCTATATTATTCCATCTCCACAGAACTCTGGCCTGAAAACTCCAGTTGGGAAAGGAGCCGCTCAAAATAAGACCATAGATCACGGAGCTGGACTCAACGTGACCGTTGATATTGAGGTGAGGTCAAGGCAACTGTGATGCATCTTTTTCCCTGCTAAAGAAGGGGACCTGTCAGATAATATTAGTAGGCACAGAATAGTTCCCAGAGAAGGACTTACATTTTTAGTTGGACTTTATTTTTTTTATATTTTTTTTAAAAAATTTTTTAGGTTGAGTTCTAGTTTGGTTTTGGGTTTCGAGGGTTGTTGTTTGTATGTAAAAGCATATAAAACAATCTCAGGTGACTAGAACAGCTGGTTTCTGACCCCATCCCTTGTTTTATACCTTGCAGCAATCTCCACAGTCCTACCAGATCACTCCTAAGGGCCAGAAGGTGGCTGTTTTAGTGAATCCAGAAGATTACGGCATGGACCAGAACAGCGATGACTCAACAGATGATGAATCTGCGCCCAGAAAACCCATCCCGTCCTGGGCTGAGGGTATGATGCTTTTTTGGCAAATGCTGGAAATGTTTACTTGTAGTTCATTTTCCATCTGTGCGCTCAGTGTGACTTCAGTAAGGTTATAAGTAAGCGATAATCTATGGGAAGATTTGGATGTCTTGGAGATAAAGAACCACCCGTCGTGAAGCGAAGTGCATTCAAATGGTTTAATGCACAGCTAGTCGTGGATAATCCCACTTATCCCATGGTCATTTGCCAGCATTGACAAGTTAAAGCAGTTATTGATGTTTGCAGGGAAATATTTGACCGGAAGGGTAAAAATAATGGTTATTTTTGACAATCACAGCTCGTTAGATCTTGCATTCTGTCCACTTTTAATCAGACACAGAGATAAAGTAATGCGTAAGATAACGGAATTACCTGTGTCTGAGCCAAGGTTATTTTCATAAACGAAGACTACAGCTATTGGTCAAAAAACATTTTCGTAAACAAATAAAATAGAAAATTCCACATAATTGGAACACTAAATGAAACTAACAACAGTTACTGAAAAATGAACTTAAATGAAATAATTAGCAAAAATAAATTGTTTGCGTAATTTATAAGCTCTCATCATGTCTAGACCTTGTGCAAATACAGTTGTACCTTAATTCCAAGTAAGAGAACCATCTCATGTGAACCTAAACAAGATACCACACCCATTAGACAAGATGGCACACTGAGCCGAAATGGAAAAAACAAATAGCCTAGCATGTCTACCCACAAATAGACGTACATTTGTCAGAGTAGACGTAAACTAAATGTCTGGTCTGAATAGAACACATGAATATGAGAATAACTATGAGTATATGATATTAAAAGATGCAATAGACAAAAAGCATAAGTGGATCAATACAAGAATAATATTTGAAAGGATTAATCATAGAAATAACCATAAAAGACTAATAACAATCATATGCATATTTTTTTCTTTTTCTTATACGTCACGTTTAACAAGATTTGATTTTTAATAGGAATGACTCTTGAGTATGAATAATTTTTACTTTTAAGTTGCATTAGTTTGGTTCTTTGTTCACTTTCAAGCAGTTATTTTATTTTAATAAGAGGTTTGCACCAGAGTTAACTGTAAACTGCAAACATTAAACTTTGCTGAAATGAAATGTCTTTAACTGGAAGTGTTCTGTTAACTCTGCTAAACTATAATTACTAAATGTATAAAGACTAAATAGAAATGTGTTCACAAAATAAAAACTAACAAAACCATTAATGAAACTAAGACTAAACGATAATTTGAAAATGATATTAAAATAAAAACGCAATTAATTTAAAAATGCAAAACTATAATAACCTTGATCTGAGCAGCATCTTTCTAATATTAGAAAGACAGCAATGTGTTACCCCCCCTCGTTGCTGAGAAATATAATGTAGCGATTACATATCAAAGCTATTATTAAATAAGTAGGGTTGGGTATCGTTAAAATGAACAATTATGATTCTGCTTATCAGCCCACACAAAAGTGCATGATTATTTTGCTGTATCTACAGCATGTGGCAGTATTATTTTAAAGCGATGTGGTGTTTTGTGCAGGTATGCAGTTGCAGCAGTCTATAATGAAGCACTATTACAACCCAATGGATCTCAATTCATATTTTGGAAAGGCCGAACCACCCAAGCTGGAGGCGATCTTCAGGCGGACCAAACCTCGCTTCTTCAAACGCACTAGCTCAGCTGTCTGGCATTCTCCACCACGTCTGGGAAATTTGGGCAATTAATAACCAAATGTACTTCTTCTTTTTTTTTCTACTTTTAGTCTGTCGTCTTTTTTATGTTGTTGCCTTTTATACTTTAAACTCACTTTAATAAAGCCTTTTAAAAATCTATATGTAAGTAGATTAGACTGTGGGGGGAAAAAAGAGCAGAATGTGTAATTTAGATTACACAAAAGATGGAGTTTGACGACTGTCTCTGTTTAATTACTTTGTTTTTAAGTGGGATTACATTATCACCCCCATGTATTTAAATATAGCGTCACGTGTAATAAATTTGGAAGTGCACACAGGAGCTGCTACAAATGGGATGGTAAAGTAGATGTAGACAATATGGGGGTGGTGTTTTCCCACAAAATTCACTTCACGAAGAGTGTCGGATTACTCTGGACTGTCAATAAAAGGTATCATTTCTAAATGTTTGCAGTGTGTGTTATTTATGATGTGATTTGAATATAAGAAATGGCATACAGTTCAAACTGAAACAGATACAGATGTCATCTATTCAGTCTATTGTCTCTATTGTTTTGTGGTGCAAACGAGCCCCATTCATTGTCAGTCTCCCCTGCACACATTCACACCTCTCCGGCCTGGTTATGGCTGTAAATATGCTTTTCTTTTGTCTGCATTATAATTACTAACGACTGGCTATTCGCACTGTTTCAATTCCCTAATTTCTTTTATCAAAGTGCTCACTTCACATTTGAAACTGTATCAAATGCCCTAAAAAAAAAAAATCATAAAAATAACGGCTAGGTGGCAGGTGCACCCAGGGCTAGCTAGCATGTTAGCTTAGCACACCGTCGATACACGACAATTTATGAGATTAAAACCATGTTTGTGCTCCAAACTTACTTTATAACGCAAGTCGAGTGTTTTAAATAACCTTCTGTGATCTGATTTGGCTTCAGATTAAAAAAATAAATCAGACAGAAAATATATTATTTTATAGTATTCTGCACAATGATCAAGTCTATATCGATTAGCATTACATTATAAATATAATCTATTATTATGAAAATACCTGACATGGCTTGAAGAACACAGGTAAATCAAATATCATTGCAATCATGTTTATTGTCATGTTATAACATGTTTATTATGTTACAGCGATCTCTGTTAGCTTTGTTTGTGTCAGGGACTTCCTGGAATGTCACATGATTATGGTACATCTTCATGTGTTCCATATAGAGCTGGTAAGTCCCGCCCCCTTCGCTAACCCCGCTGGACCTCTAGGTTGAAAAATCGTCAATGCAAGTGAATGGGAGAAAATAATTATTTTCTGGTCCAGTTTTAATTGTGCCATGAATGTGAACATATGTTGTCTGTGAATTTTTTATATAATCTTTCGTGTGAAGAATGCTACAATTTAGCGGGTAGAAGTTTGATACGGTTAGACTTTGTGTGAGAGCACTTTGTGGACTACAACTCTTCGCTGCTTTCGACGCGTTTGAAACGTCACCACCATTCGCACACGGCTCTAGCTCACGGATCCCGCTAAACATGACTGTGTCTTTGGTGCACTTCACCGCCTTCTTTCAGGGAGAGGACAAAATAGTTGAGGTTGGCGAAAACCACGGGTAAGTCAACTTTATGGGGTGACGTCACATAGGCGACATGTAGTCTTTCTCGTTATGTCTTTTCCACAACTGCTAGCCGAAGAATCATACCATATACTGTCAAACGCGTAACATGAAAGATTATATAAAAAATTCACAGACAACATATGTTCACATTCATGGCACAATTCAAACGGGACCAGAAAATAATTATTTTCTCCCATTCACTTGCATTGACGATTTTTCAACCTAGAGGTCCAGCGGGGTTAGTGAAGGGGGCGGGACTTACCAGCTCTATATGGACTACATGTGCATAGGGCGCCCTCAGGTTGCAGGTATGGATTGAAAACACAGTACATCAGAGTATCCAGCGCTCATAATGATAACATCTACACATTTGGGTATAAATAAATGCAATAAATATTATTCATGTCTATAGAAATTTGATGTAAGCCTATGAGAATATATCAATATTTCTCCAAACCTGCACATTTTTGAGCTAAAAGCCCTGAGGGACGTTGTTTTGTCAAGCGCTGTCATGTGTAGACAGCACAGGAGTTTTTTTTTCTGAATGGGAGCGGCTGACAGGTATCAACTCATTTTTTCATTACATAACTTCTTCTGACACAAATTAAGACATGTTCTGTCACTATAAGTTTCTCAGAATACAATAGTGGTCAAATACTGAAACTTGAGTCATATCTTTTTAATTATGTATAGTTTGTCAAGGTAATAACATTAATTCTGATAGTAACTTTGAACTATTTAAACAAAAAAACGCTTCAGTGCGGCCGGTGCACTGGCAAAGGTTAACAGCAGAGCCGTTAATTGTTCTGGTTAACAGGTTTGCCGAGAACCCCCACCAAAGAGTATAGAAGCCCAAGAGGCGAAACTCTGTTGTGTTATGGGTAACAGTCTGTAGATGGCGCTGCGGAGGCGCGTCCGCCATTATGGACTGAAAGCTGCTGAAATCGTTAGCGCCAGTCAATGGCAAAATCCATTTTAGTAGGTGTTTATAGTTCATATGTGCACTTGCTAGATTGCACATCTTTTTTGTACCTTTCCGCCTGTAATAGGACATTCATAGATTGTTTTTTTCTTGCCATTGAAACGTTCACTGTGTGCACTTTCACTGAAGATGTTGAAAAAACAAGTTGTTAATATTTTTGTGATATTCTATGTAAAATATTAACTGTTAGAAATGTTCATTTATAATTTATAATTTTTTCAAATCATATATATGGTGATGTTCACTAATTTCAAAATCAACATTGAATACATCTTATTACTTATATCTAATTACTGTGTGTCTGCCTATAGCCTAGCCCTAGCCTATATTATTTCATGAATTTCTGTTAGTCATATAACAAGGAAAATGCATAATAGTAACATAAATATTGATAGATTCAAGTTTTGCAGTAATTTTATAATTGTATCTTTGCAAACCGTATAGGCTAATGAAGCCGATTCAGTGGGGGACATACCCTTACTAAAAAGTACTATAGGAATCTTATAGTATTTTGGGACAAATTATTATAGTAATCTTATAGGAATACTATAGTAATTTGGGACATACTACAGAAGTACGATAAGACTACTATATAAATACTATAGCAGCTTTAAAATATTATAGAGGTATTACAGAACATCACAGAAGTATGTTATGTTCTGTAATACCTCCGCTATAGTATTTCTATAGTAGTCTTATAGTACTTCTATAGTAATATTTTGTCCCAAAATACTATTTTCCTAAGGGTAATTAGGCCATGCATAACCAACACATAGACGAATATTTTCTGTCATTTAACGTCATTTAACGTCGGTCATCCTCATTAATGTATTTTAATTTGTTTTCATATTTAGATATGACGGCCAGAAAAAATTACGTTATGTTAAGTTTTTGTTATGTCAAGTTTTTCAGTGCCATTGACTCCCATTATTTGTCGGCGTTTTCCTTCAGTTTTCAGTCCATAATGGCGGCCGCGCTGTCACGTCATGGGGGCAACTGTTGCTATGGAGCGTTCTATTGAGTTTCGCCTCTTGGGCTTCTATACTCTTTGCCCCCACGACAGTTCTGGTAAATGGTGTCAGAGGCAGGATTACGACCAGTACGCATGCGCAGAGGGCGGCAGTCCCTCATCTCGTGAGCGCGCACAGCAGTGGAAAGTTTCATCGTCATTAACGGCGTCGCGCATCCCAGGGAAAACGTTGACCCAGGACAACGCTCTGAAATCAACACAAAGGTACGTTAACTATTAAAACACGGTTTGTTATTAATGAAAACAGAGCTATTATGTTATGATTAGTCACTGGTTTATTGGAGCTACTCGTTTTGCTTTATAATAACAGGTGCCGTTAACACGCCTGATATAGCCTAGGTCCGCTATTTAAAGCATTTGTGAATTTGCTCCCGACCAGAGGCCCTGATTTTGTTTACATTTATTATATAATGGCATATCGACTTACAATATTTACATATTATATTCAACACATTCATCACCCTTGAACGATTAAATCATATGTTGTATAAAAGAAAAAGAAAATAAACTGCGTGTTGTTGTTGTTGTTGTTGTTGTTATTGGTGATATGATATTAGGTGATGATTTAGTTGAATATATTTCGATATATCAAATATGAGTATTTAGATGGATATTGTTCAGCGCATCCTGACGTAAATCCACGAATAGATGTTGGAAATGGCCTCCATACAATGAGAGACACACACACACCCATAAGATTCATAGACCGATACACACTAACCGTTGTCATTGCTGTTTAACTTATATACTTTTGTCCTCAGGCATGTAAGTTACTAAGATACTCAGATGAGCATGATGGGTTGTTAAACTAGACAATTATAGTGAAATAAAACATTGTGACGTCATACATTTGTGGACTAATCTGAGCACATTAGGGGGCAAGTCACGTTTTTTACTCCAGTGACTATTTGTCAGAATTGTCAAATATTGCTCCAAACTATAACGTCTTTACTCTGAAATTTCCTTCTAGAATGATAATTTTTATCAAGCTCATATATTTAAGTTCAGTAATTTCACTTAAATGGCAATGAAAATTACCTATTAATTGTTATTTAAGTGGAATTTCTGAACTTAAATATACGAGCTTGGAAAAAAAAAAGAAAAAAAAAAGATCATTCCAGAAGAAAATTTCAGATGGCACTTAGAAGCTTTTGCATCTGAACTCTTTATATATATATATATATATATATATATATATATATATATATATATATATATACAGTTCATGTTGAGCCTATTGATGTTACACTATGGGGCAAACTCACAAAGGGCAATGGACATTTAAAATGTTAAATCAAAAATATAAAAGGCAACAAATTTTAAAATCATTCTATACATGTCTAACATTTGTTAAAACTTGCCCCACCCTAACATTCATTGTGTGTGTGGTTTTACTGTGTTCATTTGTGCTACCCTAAAACTATTATAAAAATCTGATGATGCTGGAATTTTAGTTTGGAAGCTACAAAAATTATCCAATTTTGAGATAATTTGGAAACTGGATGTTTGAAGTCACCATGCCAAAGAAAATCTTAATTGTGTAATTGGGCGTTTGACTTATAGGTGCTGAGATACAGGCCCAGTAAACACAGTCTCTTTTATATGGAGCTGCATTGACACTGGATCTGAAGTGTCAGTTTCTTAAATGTTTATTTCAGTGTTAATTAGGAAAGGTTCGTGTAGCTCAGTGGGGATAATATAATTTAGTTATTTATTTATTATTGCTTTACTTGCTTAAAAAAATGTAAAGCATAATCATCCAGCTTTCATTTACCTTCTGCAGATTCCAAAGCTTTAAATAGTGTCTTATATATTTCTTGCTATTTAGTGAGTGTGTGTTAGGGCTGCACGATTTGGGGAAAATGTCATGTTGTGATTATTGAGGTCAATATTGCGGTTGAGATATAATAAACAAATGGGAGCATGAGTCAACTTGCTTGGTTCTCAAGGAAATTGCACGTACACAGATTACTGATAAAGCTGAGATAGCCTATGTATTTCTCAACTCAAACTAACAACAACAAAAACTAAATGCACAGTGTTTTCAAATTAAAATAATTAAAAAATTTAAATAAATAATAACATCTTTGTATTACTGCAAACTTGTTCTTGTCTCAATAGTACAGCTAAATAAAATAAATAGAACAAGAAATAAGAAAATTTGTATGTTGATGAAAATAAGATATTTTGAACATTCTGTCCAAACAAACAGGGACATTTAAGCAGGATGTAACATATGCTATTGCTTTGTATAAACTCTTTCAAAAAGGAAACTGGATATAAATGGTATTCACTCAATCAAACCACTAAAACTGTCATTGATCATTTAAAAAAACGAAGTAACAACTGGTATTTCCAAATCCTCTTTCGGTAACACTTTATTTTACAATGTCCTTGTTGCATATGTTACATGTACTTGCCAGAGTAATAACACTAAATTATGCATAATTATATGCAACTAACCCTCAACCAAATCCTTATCCTACCCTATCCCTATAGTAGTTGCTTAATATTACTCAGTACTTAAATGTATTAATTACACTGTAACAATGACACCTTAAAATAAAGTGTAACCCCTCTTTCTAAAAAGCTCTACTTATCACTTGAGAGTGTAGTGCTGCACGATTAATCGTATCGCAATCGCGATGTCAAGCCTACGCGATTATATGACGCAAAATGCTGCGATTTTATATTAAATAAACAAATTAGCACTGTTAACGCAATTAACGCAGCATCTGTTAATTTTTGGCATCCTTTGGCTAGTGTTACATGATCCCGCTCTAATTCATGCAAATGCTTTTAAACCACTCATGCGCGATAAGACAAAAAAGAACACGCTGTCAGTGAATGTCCTCCTGACACACACACACACACATACGACCCACAGATAGACGCGCGCCAGTATCATACAGACAGCGCGGCCAAAATGAATGCGCTGCCTGTGAATGTCCTGACTGTGACACACAGAAAGACTCGCGCTAATATCGTGCGTGCGCACAAAACAGCATGCCAGAATACAGCTCTCTTTCGAGCTTGAACGAACAATAACACACACAATTGTGCCAAAATGTCTTTTTGTCGAGTATCTTCATAACATAAGAGTAGTCTTATGATGAACGTGAAGAGTTGTGACTCGTGAGAGAATGAGGCACGTGTGAGATCCGCGTCTCTGTCAGCAGCGGCTGGTCTTAAAGGGACAGTAGGGGAGAGCGAGGTATGTTGTCACACTTTTCACACTGTCTATAGGCTTTACTGAGCACCATACATCAAAATGGTATAAATCTCATACCAAATGAAAGAAGGAAGTCTTGGGCACATATGTTGTATTCATAACATCTTCATATCTCATTACGGAGTAGACTGTTGAATAGCGAGTGTGCACTTGTGACAATTTGCCCCATTGGCGGGTAAGTTGTCACACTAGGGAGGGTAAGTTGTCACACTAGATTATCTAAAAAATAAGAACACAACTACTTAATTGTGAATATTGATTTTAATTTTTAAACTCAAAACAGAACTGGAAATATAAACATCCATGCCTGGAGATTCTGGAAAAACAATTATTTCAATCCAAATAATGCACATTTCAATTAAGTGGCAAAACCACTTTACTTTGAACTTTAAACTCAAACGTTCTATGGCTTGCACATAGATCCTGATAACTGAATGGAATGCTGCAGATAACCTGCTTAACTTAACCTCTGAAAAAAACAGATGCCCCTGTATCTGACTAATCGGACTCATCTCCAGAGTCACAATTCTGACACACATAAATTGCCTGGCTTGAGGTGCAAGCATCATGGGCCCAATTGTTGCATTTTACACATTTTACGCATATGCTACTCTGAACAATGCCTGAACTTAGTATTTTGAGCACTTCTTGGTTTTTTTTTTTTTTTTTGCCTCGCTTAATTTAGTACTAATTTGTTTGGACAAAAGCGTCTGCTAAATGACTAAATGTAAATGTAGCTGCCTTGTTTTTCATAGGTCCAGATTTCTGCTTCCCTTTCTTTTGAAACAGCTTTTTGCTAGATTGAGACTTATTCTTTTCTATTTCTAGTTGCTGCTTCACTGGTGTGTCAGTAAGTATTGCTGATTTGCATCGTTTTCTTCCTTTGCTGGCTGGTTTTCGGGGGCCATCTTTTGGATATGGCCGGATGTCCACTGGAGTTGGTAGCCCACTGTCAGCAATAGCATTGCTGGGTAAGGGTGAGCTGGTGATAGCAGAAGCAACTGGGCATGCTAGGCAGGACAGGGTTGGTGCTGGGGCTGTGTTTATTTGTACAGGGGCAAGTTGTCACATGTGACGACTTGCCCCAAAGTCATTGAGACAACTTTCCCCATATTGACATGTGAGCTAATGTTGGCTAAATCTCAAGTTTAGCTCAACATATCACTTTAGCTAAAGTACCAAAAGACACGTTACTGTCTCCTCTATTTTGTGCAAAATAATAATTTTAAACATTCATACCTAACAAAGTTGTATTGCATAAAATGTAAAGTGAATTTTTTTTACTTTTTAAGCAGAAAAATAAGAAAATTGTGCCAACCTCAGATTACAGTGATCTTGACCACATGTGAACAGGAAGTTGACTATAGAAGAAGAAGTCACATAAAGTGGCTATTTGATTTTTGAGATAGAGCCTCTAGTGTTGGAGTTATGGACAGTGTGACAACTTACCCGTGTGACAACTTACCCCGCTCTCCCCTACACAGTAGCCACTAATTATATCTGGCGCTAAAGTTAATCAAAGAACAGAGGGAACAGAGAAAAACACTCACTGCTCTTGACTAAATAACTTTTTTCTTTAGGCAGATTATCACTAATCTGTGTGTGCATTTATTTTCCTTGAGAACCAAGCAAGTTGACTCATGAAACCATTTGTTTATTATATCGCATAACGCAATCGCAATATTGACCTCTATTATCGCAATATGACATTTTCCCCAAATCGTGCAGCCCTACTTGAGAGGTGAATGAATGAATAAATGCAAATGTAGAGGTGAACCACTAGAAGGACCTCTAGGCATGTTTTCCTTGATTGCTTTTCCCTGAAGAGAAATGCGTTGTTGAAAACAACAGTAAGTGACGCACGTTCGTTGCATTTTACCAAGAAATAAGAGTGCTGTGTCTTACTTTAATCATTTCTATCTCATCGGCCTGCGACCCACCCGAAATTTATTTTTTATAACTTGGCCCTTCTGATCCGTATCCGCGGGTATAACGTGATCCGCGCATCACTGTCGAACGCTTAGAGAATGGATGCAGGCTGGGATCCCGCAACAGAACCGTGCCGATTAGAGGTATTGAGCATGTGACTGTAGTCGATAGTTTTGTCTACAGTCGGAGGCGGCACTAAATTTGACGGAGACGGCCGCCTCATAATTCTCTAAGCTCTTAAAAGTACAATGGTATAAAATATTTGCAGTAGCCTAATAACAAAAGATGAAATCAATTTAACTTAACGATGGCCAGATGAAGTCTCTTCCCAAAGCATTGGAACCTAGTCCACTAATTAAGCTCCACCGCTTTGACAACGCTAGTGCCGTTGTCTGTTGTGATAGCGACCTGACGCTGCTCACACAGGTCCCATGCAGCCAGTGCCTCTCTCAAGCCCAAGGCTATGTTCTCTCCCGTGTGCTCGTCGGGGAAATAGGATGTTTGCAGGCAGCGGCTTTTCAGTTCCAACTCCTCGTCGACAAAGTGCACAGTTAGGCTAATATAGGGTTCAGTTGTCCTGCCTGACCACAGGTCCGTAGTGGTTGAAAAGAATGTCAGCGTAGCCATTTCCAGTTGATCCTCGCCACGCATTTGTTGTTAAGCTTAGGGATTGCAACTTGAGAGGAATAGTTTTGCGATGGGAAGCTGGTACCTCTTGTCCAGTGTGTGGATCATCTTCTGGAATCCCCCTTTGCTAACGGTGTATTTGTTCAGCTGTTTCTCTACTAATCTGGGCTTTCACCGTCATGCATTCATCATACTTTTCAGGTGCTGAGAATGGGTTGTTATGTCCACACATGCATTTATTTATTTCATAAAATCGCAGCATTTTGCGTCATATAATCGTACAGGCTTGACATTGCGATATGATTATGCAGCACTAGTCTGTATACACTTACTACAAGATGTTGATATCCATCGTAGGAACGAGCCAATCCTCTTTACAAGTATGACGCAGTTTGAAATCGCTAGTTCATAGATATACTCATTTGAGATTCCATTTGAACGCAAAAGAAAAACTTTACCCCATTATTATTGGGCTGCCCAGCTAGCATCGATAGTGGCATGGATTAACAACGATGTGGAAACAGGATGGGTTAGCATAGAACAGAGGGTTAAGCAAACTCTGAGAGTGTGGACAACAGTTCAGAAAAAACTGAAAGGAGTGGCAACCATATCAAGGGCTATGTCCATAGCAGATAACCCTGAGTTTCTACCCTCTAGGTGGGATGCTATTTTTAAAAGATGGACTGAGAAGGGTCTTACCATGATTGATAGCTTTTTGACGGAAGTACATTGCGCTCTTTCTCTGATCTTAAAGAAAAGTTTATGTTATCATCAAATGATTTTTTCAGATACCTACAAATAAGAAACTATATTACAAATCATAAGGAAAAGGAAATAATTAAGAAAGCCCCGACTAATGTGGAACAGTATTTCATTGCTATAATCAAACAACACCCATTACATAAAAAGCACGTCGCACATATACAGCAGACTACTGCTTGATTCAACAGATAATACGTTCCATATAAAGACAAAGTGGGAGTTTGAAATGAATGATCATACAGATAGAGGATGAGACTTGAGTAAACATATGCAATTATGAAAATTATGCATGTAGATCTGCCTTTTACTCCCCTGTATTTTTTGCTTGAAGGAATAGCCTACCCCAAGATTTTTGTAGTCAAGACCAGAGATATGTTCTGCATGTCCTCCTATTATGTGCACGAAAAACTATTACGATTAATTGGATGAAACCACACCCACCCAAAATTAGTCAATGGAGAGAAAAACTTAGATCTATATATAGAATGGAACATATGACTGCCCAACTCCAACTGAAAATGGACACTTTCATACAAAGGTGGACACCTATTAGTATATATATTGAGGCATTGAGGGTGAACTGAACTGATTGGTGTGAAACTTTTAATTATTCCCTGTTGTATAAAAAAAAAAAATTCCCTGTTTTTTCTTCTTTCTCATCTTTCATTCTACTATTGTATAGTGCTTTATGTATTTTCTTTTTCTTTTCTTTTTCTTTGGGCCACCGTGGTTGTCAAGAAATGTTTAGTTCGTTGTTGTAACATGTTAAAATGTATTTTAAAAAAAGAAGAAAAACTTTACCCAATCGTCACTATAGCATTTTTGTCATGAGTAAAGTTTGGTCATAAGCATTGTTGTTTGGTCAGTGAAGGCCTTGTTTCTGTTCACATTTTCGCTCCTGAATTTCTGTTATTGACTCTGTATCAAGTGCAACTTTAATATTAATAATTACATTATCAGAATATTAAGCATAACCAGTCATGTATGTAAATGTGACATACCAAAATTGACAACTTTGAAAATGATCTCTAATTCTTTTCATTGAACCTCTCTTTCCACAGAGATGGGTCGCCTAACTGTACTGTTTCTCTGCCTGGCTCTTGTGGTGTCCGTTTTGGCCAAACGAGGTGGGGGTGGTAAAGGCGGATTTAGCTTGGGCAAAATTGGCTCAAACAAAGGTGGAAGCAGCACAGGAAGCAAAGGTGGCACCAGCAAAGGTGGCAGCAGCAGCAATAAAGGCACCTCACATGGGACAAACTCGGCCCCTGGAAACTATCCTCGCCAACCTCAAGTACCAAACCAGAATCCACCCCCCTATCCCGGTGGAGGCGGGTACCCAAGCCAGGGCAGATATCCACCAGCTGGCTCTAATCCAGGTCAAGGAAACCCAGCCCAAGGTAGATACCCAGCCCAAGGTGGCTACCCAGCCCAGGGTGGCTACCCAGCCCAAGGTGGCTACCCAGCCCAAGGTGGCTACCCAGCCCAAGGTGGTTACCCAGCCCAAGGTGGTTACCCAGCCCAAGGTAGAAATCCTGCCCAAGGTGGCTACCCAGCGCAAGGTGGTTATCCAGCCCAAGGTGGTTACCCAGCCCAAGGTGGTTACCCAGCCCAAGGTAGAAACCCTGCCCAAGGTGGTTACCCAGCGCAAGGTGGTTACCCAGCCCAAGGTGGTTACCCAGCACAGGGTGGCTACCCAGGGGGAGCAGGTTCCAACAGGTATCCTGGACAAGCCGGAGGAAACCCCTATCCAGCTGGAGGCTCTTATCCAGGTTATCCAGTCCGAGGAGGTTCCAGCCCTAACCAGTTTGGTGGAGGTGTTGCAGGTGCAGGGGCAGGGGCAGGTGGATATCCAGGAGCGGCACAGTATCCTTACTGGAACCCCAACAACAAAATCATGAGCCCAGGCTATGGGGGCAATTATGGTGGCTATGGCCAGGGGGGCAGATCACCTTTTGCCCAGTCAGTGCAGGGCATGGGAATGGCCCCTAATAGCAATTCAAGGGGATTTGGCAAGCAGGCAATTATGGCTGCTGGCGTAGGGGCGGTGGCCGGTATGGCTCTGGGATATGGCATGGGAAGTTTCCCTCGTCCCCGCTTCAATTTCAACAATCCACAGGAGGAATACTACTACAATAACTACATGTACAAACGTTATGGCCAAACTCCCCCCGAAAGTAACGTGAATGGAAACCCTAACTCTCCAGGCGGCAAGCCAGGCGAAGCAGGATCGACCTCTAGAGGCGAAGCAGGATCGACCTCTACAGGACAAGGAAATGGTAACCCTTATGACATCTTCCAGTATCCTCCACCAGAGTCCTATGATAAGTACATGGACAAGTGTATGAAGAGGACTGACTTGCTTCGGGAAGAAAGACCAAGGAGATCCATTGACCTCTTTGAGGCTCAAGCAGCAGAAGTAGGAGATGATCCTAACGGCGCTCAAGAAAATGCCACAAAAAACAACATCACTGCTGAAAGCACCAGTACAGATGCCCCTTCATTTATAGTCTCAACCCCAGCCGAAATATCCAGTCAACCTCAAAAGCAGACCCAGGAAGGAGTAGCAGAAGCCAGTGATGATGACAGCGACACTGTTAGCATTATGGAGATTGGCTATCCTGTACTAATTGAGCAAATGAAAGCACGACGATGTGTGGAGCTGTACATGGCCTATGCGGAACATCATGCAGAAAAACAGGTGCAGGATCGCAGTGCCGTGGATACTAAACCCAACGCCAATAGTGGTGATTTACCTGGACCCCTTGGCCATGGAGTCATGCTACTCTTTACAAGCATTCTGTCTCTTATCTTCAGTTGCCTGCTACACTGACATTCTAGAAAAGGATAAACCCCATAAAGCCATTGAGTCAGACTGAGGAATGGACCGCTTACACCTATCGCATATAATCTGAGGAATTTGTCTTGGGTGTTGTAGAGACTTAAGACAAGGCATTCTCAAAGGACTACTTGAAGATTCGACAAAGTACTTTCACTTCTCACACTGACTCCTCGATAGTTACTCCACTAAATTGCAACATGAGCCACCTAACAATTTGACACGAGCCTACATTTTTTTAGTAGTTTCCAAAAGTTTAAAACATTGGCAAGTTTTTCTACAACATTCACCTTCCATCACTGCCTCCTTCTCGCATGTGGTTTGATGAACACTTACTTCTCTTCCAAGACAGCATACTGCATGAACACTTTATTATCTCCAGTTTAAACGTTGTGCACGGCATTGGCATTTGAGTCATTGTTTTCTTCTAGCAACAGCTGTTACAACAAACCATGATTATTTTTACGACATGAAATGGTGGCTTCCAGTTCTGTCCTTATGATGGTACTTCTACTTGCGTAGTTGAAATTGAAATTACTTGTATTTTTATTTTGATTGTTTAACTTTAGACTGTTGACTTACCGATTAACATTCTACTGATGTACTTATTTATTTTAAATTAATATTATGAACATTTAAATGTCTTTTCAAAGTCCTCCACTGTTGGTTTTGTTATTTTTACTTCTCCGGGGCCGTTCATACAGAGCATTATTTTGCGTTCAACTCGATTGCTTTTCTATATAAACATGCACCACACAAAAATCTTTGACCAATGAATCTTTTGCAGTAATAACACTGTGTTTTTATATTGCCGTATCAAGCTGAAAGACATTAAGCTTTTAAACACTTTGTGTGAAAGGCTCCTTTGTGAACGTTTATGTAATCATAGCTGTTTCAACTAGATATGTACGATAATACTCCTGCGTATCAGTTTCATTCATATCAGACGTACTATGACAGAAACATTCATGCAGCTCATCCACTGCTCACTGAGATAAAACAATATTTTATATAAAGTTGGATCTTTATTAGTAGCTTGGTGCTGTGGTTTCTCTGAATATTACTGCCGAACATTCAATTAGATTATCAACCCAGCTTGGCACTTGCTAAATCATTTATCTTAGCAGGGGTTCTCAACCACGTTCTTGCCCCCCTCACGCACACACATTTTTGAATCTCTCCTTTGTCTGACACCTATTTCAGATCTTGGAAGTCCATACAAATGAGCTGATGACCTGAAATGGGTGTGTTTGATTAAAGCTACACTGTGTAGGATTTTCTCCCATCTAGCGGTGAAATTGTTTGACTACCAACTGAATATTACTTTCTAGCCCCTCCCATTCCGAGGGCGTTTTAACTCCTACGGTGGCCGTATTATTTCAAATCTGCCGGCAGTCACGAGTAATCTCTCCCTCGCATTCGTCACGGTGCCACTGAGTGTCAAAACGCGAAAGGCGAAGCTTGAATTTCCAGGTATGTCCCTCTTTGGCTAATGTATTTTCAAGATGGAGGCGCAACATGGCTGCCGCCAGTCGAGCGACTCGCTCGTATGTATTCTAAATGGCAGATTCTACGCTTACGAGAATACTTGATTAGTTGGTAGAAGTAATTACACATTAATGAGCACATATAATTTTGAAAGAACAAAGTGTTTTTTGCGAAGAATCAACTTAAAAAATGAGCAGTGTTTGGGTGGCTGAGAACCCCTGATCTAGAGGGAATGTGGCAACCACTGGATAATCAGCAGAAGGCAATGCTTAATGCCTTATTGTTACTCAGCTGCATATGTAATGTTATGCTTTTGAGATGTTGTGAATGTTGAAAGTGTATAATGTTACCGTCACTGGAATTAAAGTGATTAAATGCACCTTAGTTGCGTGTCTGCCTATTTTCATTTGATATTTTCTTGAAAAAAGTCATCTAATAGCCCTCTTCTTTGAAAACCCTGAACAAAACTATGCCAAGTAAAAATAACCCACTTAGAACGAGGCTAAACATAGTTTTAACATTTAATTGAGGCTAGTATGTCAGTTCATGATAATGTTTTGTTTACAGACATCACTTGATGTCAAATGTAGAATCTGGTCCCTGAAGCAAAACCCAATGAGAACAGAATGTCTATTATGGTTTCAGGTAAGCTAAATGTTCAGTGTGTTGTGAGAGTTGGTCTTGGAGGAGTCCTTTTGTTGTTGTTTTTCCCCCTTTGATATTTGTTCAAGTGTACCTGATTTCCTCAAGTTGACATATGCACCCATTCATAATGAGACTGGCTAACTAATTACAAGCTTAAATGTACCCAAAGTGGAAAACCATAAGCCCTGTGTGATTATAAGACTATTAGGAGTAGTGACAGAAACCAAATACAGGGCTAATTGTGACATGCAAGGGCATACCTATCAGAACCATTCAACCGCCTGTGTTTTTTAGAATACAAGTTAACCCTTGGGAAGAAGTCTTTAGCCCAACAGAGGATCACAGGAGATAAAAATCCCCTGTTTGGAGATCATTACTGTGGTTAATCAGGCAGATTCACACATACACAAATATAGATCACAATATGTTTTTGTTAATGATGCAATTTGAGAGCAGACAAACAATTTAGGATCATCTTGACAGGCTTTTCCTTCAGCAAGATGCCATTGAGATGATCGCTCAGAAGGGGTCAAAGTGCATTTTGAGTTTTCATGTAGTGTGCCGAACTGGATATAGATGGTTACTGCAACATGCCGTCTCAGCAAAGAAGGTATTAGCAATGCATATAATACAAAACCACATGCCAAAAAGAGGACACTGGCAGTGAAAGAAAACTAAAGACTCAAAGATTCTCACACCTAACAAGAGATTGTGTATATAGGCACATTTTTCCAACTCAACTGAAAATGATCATGTGAAATCAAAGGATTTTCATAGAAATCAAAGGACCATTGTTGGTTTGAATTGGTTAAAGGTCATAATATCCCAGATAAAGTATTCATGTTGTAGTCTTGATCTTGAGGTCCTCGTCTTGTGATCTCATAAAACTGCATAAATGGATGACAACATAATTTCCACAGCTGGAGTTCTACTACTGGTCCACTCCACTGCGCTGCCATAATCAACTTGAATCATCCATCCATCCATCCATTTTCCAAACCGCTGGTCCAATGTGGCTAAAGCGCAAAATCCTACAGGTATAATTCCTTTTTAATTGATTATTAAATTAATTAAAGTTTGTACATGCTAGTTTCCATGACAGAGCTCAAGATAAATCTTTTCATCTTACTACTAAAGCTGCCAGTTTGCAAAGTTTCAAATGATTATTAAAAAGCAAGCACAAACTGCAAAAGCGGCAGCAGTTTTGACACAGTCAGTGTCTGAATTCACTCTCTCGTTTTCATTCCCTCCTTCAAGTGGACTATATTAGTGGAGTAATATAGGGAATAGTGAATGAGGGTATAGGTGGCAATTTCGAACACAGCCCAAAAGTCTACTAACTAGCTGATGAGTTGAATCAGGTGTGCTTCCAGTAACGAGGCAGGAAAACACAAGATATCTGCGTCCCGATTCAGAGGCTGCATCCTTCGAAGGACAGTCTGGCCTATGGAGGATTGTTCTTGTCGCCTAGAAACTGACAGCTTCTGTTTTTTTTTACTGGACTTTTTGAAAGTTAAATTCAATTGTCTGACTAAAAACAAGGTTTACAACCTGTCTAAATATGTTCACTGTGGTCCATTTCTGTACATATACTAAAGAGTACAAACTTTATAAAATTGCATCTCTAGCCCTGTTTCCACTGGAACTACCTGGAACAATTTGTCACAGGAACTTTCCCCCCCAGACCTGTTGTTGTCTGCGTTTCCATCGCGGTCTAAATTACCATGAAGTTTAGGCAAATTAGTCCGGTGACATAGGACTGCGCGCGACTTTTCAGTTCCCGCTGGATTTCGTCCTCCGCATATAAACTTAAGCCAGCATGAACCACGTCGTCGGTCCATCGGTTCTGTTTTTTAAACTCAATTGTTGATTCGAAATGCAAACAACTCTTACTGCCCTCACCGCAACAGACCGCAAAAGAATGCTGATTGAAATAAAATGCAGCATGGAGTCAACCAATCAAAATGCTGCATGAACTCAACCAATCAGCATGTTCAGTGCCCAAGTCCAAAAAGTTCCTGAACTTTGAAAATGTACTATCTTGCGCAGGGACTTTCTGAGGGGGAAATTTTTACCTGGAACTTCATTTAAACCCTGGTTCCTGCAGTCAAAACACACAGAGTACCACCTCAAAGTCCCTAGGTCCTGGGGATAGTTCCTGCGGTGGAAACACGGTTTCTGTAAGATATAAGAACAAATTTGAACCGCTTCAAAACTTTTATTTATTTATTACATTTGTATCATTAGATATTCGAGTAATTTAAAACCCAATACTTACATTTAAAAGGGTAATCCAGCAATTTCTCTCCCAAAATCCTGTCATCATCGGCACGCAATGAATTCTGCAAGGCAAGGCTGCGAAGGATCCATCTGTTGTTTCCTTTATTGCCCAGGAATCGAAAGACGCATTTTGAGGCCGTATTTGAAGGATCCTTCATATTGGGACAGCCTTCGTCATGCCGCTGTGACGCAGTCGGCCTTTGACTTCAATTCCATCCCTTCTCCAACGCACCTTTAAATTAATCCTTAGCACTTTGATTAACTGGTAGCTGTCATTTGACTACCCCTGTCCTAGAGTGATTAATAGCATTTAGGTTCAGATGATTGGCTCAAAACAAAACAGCAGAATTGAGCAAAGATGGTGTACATTTTGCATACTTCAAATTGCATACTTCTGGATAAAGTTGTAGCAAAATGTAAACTGCTACCAACATTAGGGTTATTATTGCTGCGGGACATTACCTAAGCACACTATATGAATGTTGCATATGAATAAAAATGTTGACACATCTATGCAAGGCCATCAGATCTCTTTCAGAGAGAATTGAAAGTTTTAGATTTGAGAAAAACACCAGTGCAATTTAGATGCATTTCATTCAGCATGCTACAAGAAGTTCTTATCATCGGATTCTTATGCTCCAATTAACATTTTGAAGTAAAATCTTATTAGCTTGTTGTTTTGATGATCATCTGTCCCAGGAGAGACCTAATGAGACCACCTTCGTTCTTGCGCGCGTTTTTAAAAGCATTGCAATGGCTCTATTCTTTCTCTTATGGCTGTATTTACAAATACTCTTATCACTCATGAATATTTCTCAGAGCAATGTGGGTCTTGGCACCGTGCTGCCTCTTACTAGTTTCGCGAACGTGCTTTTGTTTCTCTTCAATGTAATTCTCGCCACCGCCATCATTTTCCTCAACGTGTCCGTGTTTCTCTCCATCATGATGAACAGATCCCTGCGCAGCGAGAACCGCTTCATGTACATGCTCAGCACGAGTCTCAGTGACTTTTGCTCGGGCGTCTCCTATTATTATGCTGGAGTTCTGGATGTACGAGATTATTTTGAATCCCCAACACGCACTTTCTATATCGTTCCCACTTTCCTGGGTCTGTCCTATATGGCGATTCTGGCCGCTCAGGCGGACCGGTACCACGCGGTCTCCGCGCCTTTCAAATACTCGCAGCGCATGACCCGAAACAGAACATTACTGGTGATTCTGGCTTACTGGCTTTATGCTTTTTTGATTGTGGCTGTTAATAATCTGGTGACTGCTGGGGTCGCTAGGAGAGTGACGAGTTTTGGTACTTTTGTGGCGAACATTTTCACCGTCATTATCATGATTGGCTTGAACGTCAAGCTGTTTTTCATCGCCAGATTTCAGCTAGAACGCGAACCGGCGAGCGCGGAACGGGACAACAAGCGCGCGTCCGTTTACCTCATTATAATAGTGGCTGTATGTTTTTTGATCGCATGGTTGCCCATTTTTATTCATGTTATTGTGTGTAACTTCGCGGGGTCTACGTGCTACACGTTCAGAAATGAGGGTTCAGACCCTCTGCGCATTCTGCCACGGGTGAATGCAGTTCTGACTCCCTTATTGTACATCAGGGGCTGTTCTGCACTAAGGAGCACCCTACTATGTAAAGTCTGGAGAACAGCATGCTGCAAGAGAAAAGGGTAAACTCTCCCAAGTTCTCTTCGTATCTCTTGCACACACTGGTGAAATATGAATGTAATTATAACCAGACCATCTCTGAGACATTATTTTTTTAATAAACTCACGTTCAAATTCAAAACAAACATAGGCTAATTGTCAAATGTGTATTTCTTATTATTAAAATTATGTATTTTATACATTAACTCTAATAGGCTGTATTTTCCAAAAGTGCTTTTATGAATTGATCATTTTAAGTATTCTATAGCCTATATTAAATGTTTATAACATTTATAAATATTAACAATATTAATATCGCCTTTCTTGTAGAGCTGTGGCTATAGGCATACATGCAGGCCTTCACACATTAAAAGTCACACACTGAATATCTTTGAAGCACTTTGACCTTTAAAGATTTTCTTTCCCTTTTTTTCTCAGTGTGAACCCTCTGTCAGTGAATGAAGCTGTTGTCTTCAAGATGTGATCTTACAAGCCAAAGCAAGAAAGGACAAGTTTAAAAGATCAAGTGCCACGTGGAAATCAAATCTCATTTTACATTTGCTTCTAGCTGTTATCTGGTTTCTGAAAACCAAAAAAGTCACCTGTAATATCACAAGATATCTCAAATATCACAGATGTTATGCCTCTTTCTCCACATGGCATGAACATGCAATATTCATGAGATATAAAAAAAAATTTGTGCCTATTTTACATGCATCTTTGCTAGATTTAATTGTCTGAAAAAACTGAACTCTTACTGCTATCAGAATAATTTATCAATAAATTCCACAAGGCCTTGTGGTTCATACATCATATCATGACTTGAATGTTTCAAAGTTTATTCCAGTCATCTTGACTTTAAAGAAAATGAACCCAAAACACAATTCAGATATATTGTGTAGGCTACAATGTGTAGGTCTTTTTCATTGTGTGTGTGATTTTTAGGCTATCAGTGAATGTTTTAATGATCATAACAGGCTCCTACAGAGAAAATGTTAACAAACTTAAGACTAACATGTATATTATTATATATGATTAATATCTAACTGGCCAGTTAGATAAAGTATTTTGTCATTTAATCAGATGATTCCGTGTAAATATAAACCATATGGGAAAATTCTGAAGAACGACCAGGGACAGCGTGAAATTTCTGAGGTAATGTTTATATCACGACAAATTATATCACCGTTTTATGAAAATAATATATTAGTGATATTATTGGTCATTAAAGTAAAGGTTAACTAAAATGAGTTTGATAGAAAAACAACGAAGAGAGCTAGCTAGGCCTACACTGTAAAAAATAATACACTATATCTACTCAATATTATTTACAAGCAATACTATTCATTTAATTCCAACAAGACTTAAGAATTGAGTTAGAATTAATCAAATGAGATCCTTACAAATGAGTAACTGCAATTAGCACACAAAACAAATTTAAGTAAAATTTAAACAAAAATATTGGTTTCCTTGGACACTATTCTAATAAATACTATTTAATATTTTTGTGTTGAATCAAAACAATTCTAAGTTGGTTTTATTATTTTTAATGAGTGGATTAATTAAAATAATTTAATTAAATCGGGTTAAAATTTCAAGAATGAATAACAGACGAATTGACGAAGATGAATTACAAACTCTTTTATTATTGCCAACAACAGTCACAGAAATGGCATCTGTTAGTACTCTGAGTGAATATTCGCTACTCTTTATCAACAGAACTAACTGCTTTTTTTTCCAATGACCTTTTAAGGCATATTAATTCACACAGGTTGAAAACGGTTTCAAAACAGCTTGTGAAAAGTTTCACAAATTGTTCAAAATACACAACGGAGTTGCGTTGTTTAAAGTAAAATAGATATAAAAAACAAGGTTTCCACATTTTCTGAAAACAAAAGAAACTGATGTCTTAGATTACACTAATAACAATCTCGTATTAAAACAGCAGTGTAAACTCTGTGCGACTGGAGACTGTGTTCGCTCTGAATTCAGTGCATACGGTAGATCAAACCAAAGAGGACGAAGCAAGCCCTGGGAAGAAGGGCAAGGCCTGTAAAAACTCTTAGGGCAAGGTGTCAGTTCACACAGGATGTGTGAACAGTTCAAGTTTGCAGAACAACTTTTTTGGTGTTTCTCTCTTTCTAGGCACAAAATGTTCAAAATAATTGCTCAAATGTAAGGTCTTTGTTAGGCAACATGGAACCACAGAACGGATTATACTACAGACAATCTTATTTTAAGACAGCAGTTTAGACCTGAGTGACTGGACTGGACTGGACTTTCTGAAAAACCTCAAAGGTATACTTCAGATGCCTGGGATAATGGAGATTCAGTGCATAGGTCAAACCGTGGAGGACACAGCCAGCCCTGGGAACACCTTCAAGGCCTGTAAGAACTTTCACGCCCTCGAGTGTCCTTTGGACTGTCACTTGAAGCTCCTGTCCTGGTCACAATTACTGCCATCACAAGGCGTTCAAGTCCTGTCTGTTCTTCATTGTCCTGCAACATTAAACAGCAGTGAGACTTACAAATTTAGATACATTCGTTTGATCAGTGTTGTAAGATACAGATAAAATCCAATCAATGATTACCACTACCAACGATTGAAACTACCAACAGAGGTTGCTGAATAAAAACTTAATGGCACTGTATTATATTCTTAACAGCTTACAGGTACAAGTTGTTACTATCATTAAAAACTGATTCATTTTGGTTTATTACTGTAAAACTACATTCAGGCTAACTGTTTTGTATAAAGTGCTATACAAATAAACATGACTTGACTTATTGAATGTTTTCTGTGAAAGTCTATGAAATTAATTCAAGGCAACACAACTCAGTTGTTCTCACACATATTGGTATTTGTCAGCTTTAGTGTTTGAGTATCTAAATGCCATCACATTTACAATTTAAAGGGGTCCTGTTATGCTTTTCCACTTTAGTTAGTGTGTAATGTTGCTGTCAAGCATGAAAGCATATTCTAGTACACCCTACTAAAGACTTAAAAAGAGCATAATAGGACCCCTTTAATTTACTGAAGAAGGTGAAGTGCTACCTGCTGATCATTAATAAAAAAAGAATTATTAACTGGCCGGCATTTTGAGATCGCAATAGACGTGAAGGACTATAATGCGCTAAGAGCTCGCTCAAGTACTGCGGAGCTAAACCATTTAGTGCTTTGTAGGTAATCAGCAATATTTAAAAAATGTATACAATGTTTAATAGGGAGCCAATGCAGTGTTGACAGAACTGGGCTAATATGGTCATACTTCCTCCTGGTTCTGGTAAGGACTCGAGCTGCTGCGTTTTGAACTAGCTGTAGTTTGTTTATTAAGCGTGCAGGGCAACCACCCATAATAGCATTACAATAATCTAGCCTTGAGGTCATGAACGCATGAACTAATTGTTCCGCATTTGTCACTGAGAGCATATGGCGTAATTTTGATATATTTTTAAGATGGAAAAATGTGGTTTTACAGATACTAGTCACGTGACTTTCAAACGAAAGATTGGTATCAAAGAGCACACCCAGGTTCCTAACCGACGACGAAGACTTAACAGAGCAGCCATCAAGTGTTAGACAGTATTCTAGGTTATTACGTGAGGACGTTTTTCGTCCAATAATTAGAATCTCTGTTTTTTCAGAATTTAGAAGTAGGAAATTACGAGTCATCCAATTTTTTATATCAGCTGCATTAAGTTAATTTTGTGAATTGGTAAGTTTCGTTAGGTTTTGAAGAAATATACAGCTGAGTATCGTCGGCATAACAGTGAAAGCTAATTCCATGTTTCCTAATGATATCTCCGAATGGTTGCATGTACAGAGTGAACAGCAACGGTCCTAGTACTGAGCCTTGTGGTACGCCATACTGAACTTGTGATCGATGAGACATCTCTTCATTTACTGCTACAAACTGATAACGGTCAGATAAGTATGATTTATACCATGCTAGTGCAATTCCACTAATGCCAACATAGTTTTCTAGTCTATTTAAAAGAATGTTGTGGTCAATGGTGTCAAATGCAGCACTAAGAGCGAGTAACACTAATAGAGAGATACCACGATCGGATGATAAGAGAGGGTTCTCAAGTCTCACGCATTGGCCGTGAGACACACGCAATTCAACCAGTTCACACGCTCACACGCCACACAGTGTATTTCTCACGCTGAAAAGGCAATGCCAACCAAGTTGTCCTGCAAGCTTTATATATAACGTTGTATACGAGGCGCAGGCACACAAAGTGAAGTTTCCTGCCGCCAGCACGTGTCTCGCCCAGATTGCGTTCGTTACTAGGCAACATAGATGCGCGAACCATAGGCGCGAACACACGGAAGTTGACGGAAAATTCTCGGCCGCCGTACGTTCGTTACTAAGTAACCAACAACATCACGCGAACACACGTCGTGATGGAGAAGGTAAGTTGGAATTAAGAAAGCTCGTCTAACATTTTTAGGCCAGAACATTAAATATATAAATGTTATCAAGGCGTCAAAATGTGCAACAAACACTTACAACACAAAACACATTTCATAAGCTGGAGTGTGTATTCTTGTGTACACACACACACACACACACACACACACACACACACACACACACACACACACACACATGTAGTGTTTTAATTTTTTTATGGGGACTTTCCATAGACATAATGATTTTTATACTGTACAAACTGTATATTCTATTCCCTTACACTAACCCTACCCCTAAACCTACTAAGAACACTTTCTGCAATTTCACTTTTTTGATTTATAAGCCGTTTTCCTCATGGGGACCAAAAAATGTCCACACACGAACAAGGATTTCGGATATTGCCATCCTTGTGGGGACATTTTGTAAGGTTTACCAGGCCACACTTACACACACACACACACACACACACACACACACACACACACACACACACACACACACACACACACACACACACACCTTAATACTATGTCATTTGTTTACAATAGGGTAGGGTTAGACTAGACACATTCAAAATGCAAAAAGATTTGTTTTTCCAAACTGTTTGGAGCAATTTGTTATATTTTTGTATATTTGTAATTTTGAAATATAACATTAAAGAGTAGCCTATATTTGATGTGATTAATTGCTCTGTCATTTATCAGATTTACCAATTGTTATAATTTCAATTTGTGCTGGTTAATTATGAACAATGGTTAAAATTGGGGGGCGGGGACGGACGGGCGGGGGCGGGGCTCCATTAGGGCTCCTCCCCTAACCGCATGTGATCTCACTCCAAGCTTTTGATAAAACTTGAGAACCCAAATCATTTGTGAACGAGAGCTGTCTCGGTATATGGTATACGGTCTAAATCCGGACTGAAAATCCTCGCAGATATCGTTTCTTTCAAGAAAGGAACACAGTTGTGAGGATACCGCCTTTTCTAATATCTTTGACAGAAAAGGTAGATTCGAGATCGGCCTGTAATTGACTAATTCTGTAGGATCAAGCGATTTAATCATAGCCAAACAACAAAACTTAGTAGATTTTATTACAGTAATTTTTAAATAAATTTAACGCAAAAAACTGTCGAAAAAGCAAGAAATGTATTTTGTTAAATAAAGTTTACATATTAAATTTCATGAAATCTACAAACCCACAGAATTACTTTTTACAGTGTAATGCTCACGTTTTTCAAACCCCGTTCTTGAATCACGTCGACCAGTCTATGATCACGACACGAAGCTTAAATTAATAAAAAAAAAACTATATGGATTTGATTCATTTTTTATTTTGATGAAATATTAATATTATTTAAGCTATTTTTAGCTAAATGTGTTAGAGGTAGGCTAGCCTACTATATGGTTAATTTTCAATATTTAATATTAAGGCTTTCGGTGGGCACTTTAACCTTATTTTTCAAAACAAACAAAAAATGCCCACCACCTCCTTTTTTACCCAGTCTATTTGCATTCTTGGGATATTTACATGGCAAACATCACATATGAAACACAAAAGCTTTGAAAAGCTGTTAGTAAACACACACAAACATTCGATCATCTCCATTGTTGTTTTTAGACTTTCTGGCGTACGAAAAAGCAATCACCCGTGCTTAATGTAAAGTGATGGTCTTATTCTCGTAGGGGGGAGTGTTTTCTGCCACCTGTTTTCCACCTTGCTATCTATTCAGTGCACTTGATTTCCCCTTCACCCATTCATAAGAGATTGGATAATTAGCAGCTTAATTATACCTACAGTTGAGTCCTGTGTGGTCCTGTTAGGATCGACAATCGACGATTAAACATGTCAAAACACACACAGTCGGGATCCTGTCAGAAGCATTTATTTTCACCTGGGTGTTTTGGGACATAAATAAACACCTGGGAAGGTGACTTTTGTTTAACAGATTATCAAGGGACATAAAAGCATCTTTATCATTACTATGGTTAACCAGGCAGAGCAAATGCACAGTGACTGATCATAACATCGCTCTGTTTTTAAAGTTCACAGGGAATCTATTGGGGACTTATTATGACTGTGATGATGATCGTGGTAATTGCAGCAGCTGAGCTAATGAATAGTGACCCAGAACACAGTCATGGAGTTAAAGTGGACAAAAACACATTAATTTGAAAGCAGGAACTACTTTTGAGTATATTGATGGGCTTTATGCTAATACACAAAGCCACTCATGACTCATGTGTACTTATTTATACTTAATATGTATACTAACAAGTGCATTTTGGAAACATTGCACTCATTTTTGCACGCGGCCTGGTGGCCAATCTTCTCTGATTTTACATTACATCAGTAAGAGCCGAGTGTGAAGGTTGAATTAGCAGAGCAATAGCACAGCTGCACATTTAATATATCAATCCACACAACAAAACGGGAGACACGTAAGAGGTAAAAAGAGGACATATTGTTGGTGTGAGACTGTGCATCTCGCTGGCTCATCTGTGACCAGGACAGTCTTTGTGGTGTGTCGAGAGCTATGCTATACAGGGTAATGTTGGCAAACCACCATGTAGGACGAACCACATCCAACAGGAGTAACTGATGACACAAGAGGAAGCTGAGAGGGATGTAACCCAGACTGTATCCAAAAAACATAAAACCATAGCTGCCCAACTCACTGCAGGATTAAATGCACACCTCGACTCCAAAACTGTTCGTCAAAAGCTCCACAGAGTCAATATTCATGATCGAGCTGCTAGAGCCAAACCTTTGGTCACTCGTGCCAATGCCAAATGTCGGTTTCAGTGGTGCCAACAGTGCAAATCTGAACAATGTGAAACATGAATTGTTCTCTGATGAGTTCACCTTCGCTGTCTTTCTCACATCCGTGAGAGTTACGGTGTAGAGAAGAACCAAAGAGGCTGAACCCGGACTGTTGCTGTCCAGAGGGAAGCGCGGGATGAATCAGTGATGGTTTGGGCTTCAATATCATGGCATTCTCTACTGTACTTGATGGATGCGTCTCTGCCAAGGACTAGCGAACCGTTCTGGAGGACTGTGTGCATCTAATGGTTCAAACATTGTACCCTGAAGGGGAGCCGTGTATCAGCATGATAATACACCGATACACACAGCAAGACTGGTGACAGAATGGTTTGATGAACATGAAAGTGACGTCGAACATCTCCCAGGCCCGCACATTCACCAGATCTAAATATTGTTCAGCAAAGTTGGGGTATTTTGGAGGAGCGATGTTTTCCTCCACCAGCATCACATAGTGACCCGGACACTGTTCTGGAAGAGGAACGGCTCAAAATCCCTCTGTCCATTGGACTTGTATCTGTCATTCCCAAGATGAACTGATGCTGTACTGGCTGCAAAAGGAGGCCCTACAACATACTAATAAATTATTATTAATTATTATTATTCATCATCCATCCCCTGTGTGTGATTTCAGAAAGAAGTAAATAATCTGAGGCAAATGCAGAGTGGTGGTTAACAGGTTTTGGAGGAACAGGAATATTATGGATGTTGAGAGAGGTGAGATTTAGTACCATCTAAAATAAATACTTGTAAGAGAAAACGATTTGAAACACTTCTCAATTTTGATCTTAAAATGTCTGTGACCCTTTATTTCTGACACGGCCATGTTTCACATTTCTAAATAAAAATAAATATTTTAAACGATTGCCACTTTAACTTACACAAGCCAATAGAATAATAACAGTGCAATTTGGGGTAACACTTTCTATGAAGACCGTAATGAATTATAGCCCCATTTATACTTATTTATAAGTATTATGATTCTATAAATATATGAATAAAGACTCATTAAGACCTATTCTGCATTATAAGAACAGTTATATACAGGTACATTTATACCACTTAATCCATTATACACTGATTTATAAATGATGACATACAATAGTCCAGACACTTGCTGTACCAATTAGTTATCAATTATGTCTTTAATGGCTAATGTTTGCATTAGAGGTCATGAATGGTAATTTTGATTTGTTAAAATCTATATCTCCTCAACCATGGTATTGCTTATAGCAGTTTGAAATTATTGTAGTTTTGAAAATCATGCTTTTCCCCATTATTGTTGAATCACGGAAGCTACACCAGATATTTTGCCAAGAGATCTCTATTTATTATTTTATACATGTATCAGCATTGGAGGGAAACAGGAAGAATAAGGCTACATGAGTGGTGGTCTTCATTCCAGATTTCTCTGTTCCCCATTTCTCCTCCCTCACCCCCATCATGCCTCTATGTTTCTCTGAGTCAGTACAGTAAGGATTGAGCTTATATACACCACTGAGGGATTTACAACTTCCTTGTAAGGTAGAAAAACATGTTGCTTATGTTTAAAAATGGAACATATACCTCACGCTTACACATGGTACAATCCACTTTTCATATTAAGAAACTTCCCTTCAGTGTGTACATTTGTGGTACATTGCATCAGAAAACATCTCTGCTCAGTGAACGTTGCATTGCACACATACCTCTAAGCAAAATATATAACTGAAAATGAATAAAGAAAAATAATACTAAAAAATAACATCAAACAGTTCTACATTTTTAGTCTTCATTATACTTTAATAATAAACTATTAAAAGTTATAATGAGCACATATTCATGATTTCTTAATATTTGCTTTAAGAAAATTGCATCCTATGTTCACTTTACTTAAAGCCATCAATGATGCATTTATAGAAGTTATTATTGTCACCATTCTGTCTCTATAGTTACCGTCATTATTAGTTAATTTGTTTCATCCGTGTTCTATTAATTATCCTCATTTTTGTTGATCCCTCACATTCAATCTCTGGTCGGTCTAGTATCATTAAGTGTGTGTTGCCCTGCCTGTCTAAGTATTGTTTATATTACCCTCATTAAACTTCGCATCGGAACTTTATCCTTCATCTTCGTCTGCCTTCCTGCAACGACCTGTGACAATTATCACTCACAATAAGTATTTATGAGAACAAAACACGGCTATACTAATAACAGTATATCCACTTATTTGAAATAAATCAATCTGAATCACTAAAAAGTCATTGTAACTATAATGTAATGCAATGAAGGTTGCATCTTTATAAATGCATTCATGGAATACAACTGACTAATTAATACTTATAAATCACTGTATAATGAGCATGCAGATTAAATAAGCAAATGCATGACATAAGTAATTATAAAAATAACATAAATGTAACTATACCTGTTCTTATAATGCAGTATAGTCTTAATGAGTCTTCATAAATATATGTATATAGTAATAATTCATTATAAGCATGGTCTTCATCGAAAGTGTTAGTGAATTTGGCAGTGTGCTGCAGCAATATAAATTTATAATAGAATTAAAGTGCTACAGTTCAAACTTTTACATCGTCTCCAAATTACCCTGTTACGCACACATAGGTTTAACCCAAATTGTCTGAAGTGCAAAGTTGAAGAGGGTGACTTTGTTCACTGCACTTAGGCTACATATTAAAGCCTATTGGGTACAGATTTGTAGGAGACTTATTTAATACACAGTGTGATCTCAGTCCACTTTACTGTTTGTTAGGTGCTGATGATAATAATAAAGAGTGCTTCAAATAGGAAATTGTTTAAACTCCTTACTTATGCTGCCCGTACTCTCTCAGAAAAAAAAAGGTACAAAAGCTGTCACTGTGGCGGTACCTTTTCAAAAGGTACACCTTTGTACCTAAAGAGTGCATATTAGTCCCTCAAAGGTACATATTGGTACCAAAAGTGTACATATTAGTTCCAAAAGTGTACATATTAGTACCTAAATGGTACATATTAGAACCCTTTTGAAGGGTACTGTCCCAGTGACAGCTTTTGTACCTTTTTTCTGAGAGAGCATTTTTCTTTACTGGATCTCTGCTAAACCGCAGACAGTGTTGGAGTGGCATGAAGTTATATTTGATTTTCATTCACTGGAATATATTATTTACTGGTCAAAAGGGAAAATGGATTTATCAGACTCCTTTCTTTTAAGTGTCCCAGGATGTCACATATCTTTTTGCAAAACCTTGGCAGGTCAACATGAACCTATTTTTTTGTTGTTGCTGTTGTTTGTTTTTTAAAGATGCAACTTGTATGTACGGAATGTACTTGTGATTTTGAAGAATAAATAAAAAAAGAACAGGATAAAAAATTTAAATTGTCTTTGGATACATAAATAGATTCACAGGAAAATGGATGCAAATCACTCTTATAGTACAAACAGATTTCACACACACAATGTCATCCTGGCACTTTATATAATTCATCTGTCTTCAAGTTAGTCGAAAGTCAACTTGAAATGCTTAGGCAATAATATATTAGCTCTAATATAATGCTACTATTTCAAGATACAAGACATGTCAAGCGGGGGGGAAAAGGACACGGACATGAAACAGCTCATACTTGTGCTTTAGATTTACAGATGTTTATTGAATAAAGCCTTTTTAAAAGTCAGTTTGCTTGTGGGAAGTGATCTTGAAGATCGATGCTACATCCCGTCTTCAGTTTTCTCTATATTCTGTGGTTTCACTCTGAGAAAAGATAGAGATCTTTTTCCATTATACACCAAACATATGAGTGAAACAGTCTTATGTAGAAAGTAGGGGTGTCGCAATATACCGGTATTGGCGATAATCGTGATATTCAAAGCATGAAATATCGACATCGTGTTAATTTAGAGCAATACAATATACCGGTATTGGCGATATTGGCGTTTTCTAGACGCAGCGCTCATCCGCGCCCGCGCAGCTAGAGTGAAACACTGTCCACATCCGAAAAAAGTAAGCTCGCCAGTATTAACAACAGAGTTCTTCGGCTTCAAAGAAAACAGCACCTTAGAGGTGGTCGCACACCGGACGAGAAGCGCAGCGCCACGTCTTTAAAATTCGAACACATTCTGTATGAGTGTACACACACCGGACGAGAAGCACAGCGCGGTTCTATTCGGCGTCTGTCCGCGGCGCCCAGCAACGGCTCAGCCTTGTTCAAAATCCTGCCGCGACACAGAGCGCAGAAAAAAGTGTTCAGATCACAGACTCAGCAACTATTGTATTTAATTGTACAGTATAATCATAACATAGTACAGACATTATCTCAATTCCATAATGTCCTTAAACATAATGATATTGCTGGCCATAAACTGAGAAAGTGCGTGTCCGGTGTGCAATACCTCGAGATGTCATAGACGCGACGCGGCTATTATTTTACTAGTCATCATGGAATGGGAAACATGACATTAACTGTTAACAGGGGGTTTCTGTGTTCATATATTTAATAAAGGGTGATTATTAAAATTAAGAACCCCGTTTTCTTTACTCATCTTATTTTTGTATTTGTATTTTGCACTTGATTTTTTTATTCAAATCTGCTATCTGCATGACTTTATTGGCACCAGTGCCACAACAAGTTTAAGAGCTTTTCAGTTCTTCAGGAAACCTTCAGACAGTGTTTGGCTTCAGTTTGAAACCAGATAAACTTCACATGCTTGTCTTCCTTCACAAAAATTTGCCATAGATTGAGTACGCAAGAAGTAAAAATGCATGTGCCTTGTGTTTATCAGTATCCTTATGTTTGTTGGGTAAAAAAGAAAAACTAAATAAACAAAGTAAAAATTTATTTGACTGATAACCCATAGATTCTATAGATATCGCGATATATCGATATCGTGAATTCTTTTGGCCACAATAACCGTGGTGTGAAAAATCTAACATCGTGACAGCCCTAGTAGAAAGCTTCAATCACAAAGAGCAAGATTATGGAAGGAAATAAGGCTATGCGTGATATTATCTTTCATGTGCATCAAAAATAAGCTACATTTTAAATAAAAAATACATACAGAACTGCTGTGTATCATGTTTGTAAGTCTGGATCTAATGGACTAACAAAAGTGCAGACCAGCACCACAGATTTTGACCCTGGAATTTCCATGATTTTTCCACTCATTTGTCATTACTGGATACAGATTTCATTTATATAGCCTGATGTCTACAGAAAGAGTATTCCATTACTTTTCTTATTTATAGGCCTACACAAAAAATCCGTAAAAATAGGGCATATTAATTTATGTTAAGTTTTCCGTATTTCTTTTTTTACAAGTTTTTCACCTGTATTTTGACAGTAATATTACATGATTATGTCCGGACTCCGGGTAATAAACTGCCAGTACTGTTTCTGTTGTTTTATGGATTTGTTTTTATCAGTTTATCCTTATTTTCAGATGTCCCCTGTGAAAGTGCCTGTGCATGTGTGTGATATTGGATTTACCCTTTTATCCTGCAACATGGTGTTCTCCAGACTTTAATGAATATAGTGCTCCTGAGTGCAGAACAGCCCCTGATGTACAACACGGGTGTGATGATCGCATTGAGACGGGCCAAAATGCGCATAGGGTCTGTGCCATTATTTTTAAAAAGATAGCACGGAGTCCCCCTAAAAGTACACACAGTTGAATGAAGAAACAATGGCAACCACGCGATCAGAAAACACATGGCCACTATTATAATGAGGTAAACGGACGCGCGCTTGTTGTCCCGTTCCGCGCTCGCCGGTTCGCGTTCTAGTTGAAATCGCGCGATGAAAAACAGCTTGAAGTTCAAGCCAATCATGATAATGAGAGAGATAATGTTCGCCACAAAAGTACCAAAGCCCGTCACTTTTTCAGCGACCCCAACAGTCACCAGATTATTAACAGCCACCATCAAAAAAGCATAAAGCCAGTAGGCCAGAATCACCAGTAATGTTCTGTTTCGGGTCATGCGCTGCGAGTATTTGAAAGGCGCGGAGACCGCGTGGTACCGGTCCGCCTGAGCGGCCAGAATCGCCATATAGGACAGACCCAGGAAAGTGGGAACGATATAGAAAGTGCCTGTCGGGGAGCCATTATACTCTCGTACATCCAGAACTCCAGAATAATAATAGGAGACGCCCGAGCAGAAGTCACTGAGACTCGTGCTGAGCATGTACATGAAGCGGTTCTCGCTGCGCAGGGATCTGTTCATCATGATGGAGAGAAACACGGACACGTTGAGGAAAATGATGGCGGTGGCGTGAAATACATTGAAGAGAAACAAAAGCACGTTCTCGAAACTAGTAAGAGGCAGCACGGTGCCAAGACCCACATTGCTCTGGGAAATATTCATGAGTGTTAAGAGTATCATTGAACGCAGGTGTAATAGAGCTCAGACATCGCTGACGCTGATGAATGATTAGCGCGCGACTGAATTCAGACGCTCGTGTGGGGCGTTTTTAAAATGAAGTGTAGGTCTCGCCGGGACTCACGTGGCAGATTCGTGGAAGTTTCCGGGCCTGTTTTAATTAACTGTCTGCATATAGAAATGAACGCACATAACATATAGGGACAATAAAGTAGCCTATTTTCCATTCCATATCAATTTTTCTTTTTTATAGTTAGCAATTTATGGGGCAATATTAATTGTCTTAATTTGCAATAATTTGCTGGTACTCAAATAACAATAAAAATAAAAAAATTAAAAAAGACCTCAGCCAGGGAATTTTTACTTATGTGTTTATTGATCTTAGGGCATGAGAAACAAGATTTTAACTTTTTGATGTAACAAATAAAGTAACGCATTACAAGTAACGTGCATTATTTAATCAGATTACTTTTTTATGTAATAAGTAAAACATCACAAGTAACATGCATAACGTAATCAGATTACCTTTTTGATGTAACAAGTAAAGCAATACAAATAAAATGCATAACGTAATCAGATTACTTTTTGATGTAACAAGTAACGAATTTCAAGTATTGTACATTACATAATCACATTACTTTTTTGATGTAATAAAAAAAGCATTACAAGTAATGCGCATTACACTGAAGAGGGTGGATTCTGGAAACCACTGCCGCTTCAATATCCTTTTGAGTGATTCGTGATGAGTCATTTATAATCAAGGTATTAATCAATATTTATCCTTCTACATATTAAATGATTTTAATGACTTCTTCAAGCTTATGAGATTTACATGACTGTTTACTCTAATGTGCTCTTTCCATATTTTTGAGAGATGCATACAACATGTGTTAAAACATATTTACTCTTCTAGCTGACCAAGACACTCACTCCAGTCTGTCTCCTATATGTGACCAATTCTTAGTTAAAGCATTTTTGTCTGAAAGCCTATTTGTTCAGCGCTGAAGTTTTCTAAGTGCGTTTGAACGCTCCATCACGTGAACTGCGCCTGTATAGGAAATGCAGCGCGCTGCTCAGTTGTTCGCGCTCAGGGATGATGAGAAACGACTCAGAGACCCTTTTCTTTACTTTCGTGTGCGTTTTATGAAAAGCAAGTAAGTTTTTACTACTGTTGCATGTTTGTACTGCATTGTGATGAATGTTGTGAAATGTATGTATGTTCATGTAAACTAGTTTTATTTGTTGAACTGCGTGACCAATTATGTAGTCATGATGCCGGAGCGTGATGTAATATGCGACATGTTTCCTGTGTGCAATAATTAGCCTTCTATATGTCGATTTAGACCATATTTGTGTTAGTTATTTAGAGATATGCTTCCGTGTTCGAGTGCAGTGCATTTACTGTTTATTTGGTGCTACCTGCATCGAGTGTTATAGTGATACAGTGTCATGCTGCATAGCCACTTAAAGGTGCAGCAGTACAGATATTAAAGGGCATATAGTGACATATTTTGTTGCACTGTATTAACGTAAATTATTATTTTCTGTACTGTACTGTTTTGTGAATGATGACAATGAGCATAGTATAGTATAGTATTCCTTTATTTGTTTATTAATCAGTTATTCTTACCATTATTTCTTTTTCTTTCTCCCTGTTTAGACCACATACACTTGAACTTATATATTGGCATCCTGATCTTGAAAATAAAGCTGATAAAGGATTCTCTGGCCGGAATCTTTCTGTAGGGCTCCCATCCTAAAACGAACCACTAGTCCATACTTTACATTGGTCCTTCGAGCCGGATTAGGGTTCCCCCAACACTATGGAGTCAGCAATTGATGGTCAGCAACAGGAGTCATCGGACCGACCCAAGAGAGACCCTCGTCCACCTGCACATTTGGCCCAGTACAAAGTCACTCTTCTGCCCTCTCAACAGCCTGTGGTCCAAGCCTCCTCTACCCCTGTAGGACAACCAGACCAGGCTCAGTCAACCAGAGCTAGGAGTTTGACAAGTTACCGGTCAGCTGCACATTCACGACGGTCCTCTCAGTTATCTTACGGACTCCATCTGTTTCGAAGTACGTCTGATATACAAGAAGCTGCTTTAGAGGAGGAGATCAAAGGATTGGATCTAGCTGACCTACAACAGGAAATAGAAGAGGAAAGGAAAGCTGACTTAGAAGCTGCAGCATTAGATGCACAAGCCAGAGAAGGACAGCGGTTACAAGACGAAGCATATCTGGCTAAAGAGAGAATAGCTAGAGAGATGGGAAGACGCAGGCGCTTGAAGAAACTCGAGAAGGAGGTTCACATTGCCAGTCTTGTAAAGACCTACCTGACAGGGACGAACGACGATTCCTTGTCTACGTCGTCAGCTCCCGCTACGTTCTCCAAGCTACCTCTACCATCACAATTAGCTCAACAGCCACCTCTGGTGCCATTGGTCCCCATGCAGCATCCACCTGTGCAACAGCCAAATCCAGCGCCAGTTCAGGTAGCACCTCTCTCCACTGTTCCTACTCAGATATTAGCACCACCTACTAATCCCGTCACGAGTGCCAAGATCAGTGTTCCTGTCAGCGCAGCACCGATTGCTGCATCAGTCTCTATACTTCCATCTGCACCTGTCTCATTAGTTCCCGTCCTCTCCACGGTAACTACCCAGGCAGGTGGAGCAGCACCGATGGCAAGGTCTTCTGTCACAACTAGTCTCCCGTCTCATTACCTAGGGGCTTCAGCTACTAATACAAGCTTCACAATGCCACCACAAGCAGTTACAGTGGCATCGCCACCTCCTGCAGTGCAGTATACTCACCGCAGTATACCAACTGCAACACCAGTTCAGACGGCACCACCCTGGACCTACCCGGGTATGGAGACCCTGATTGCTACATCTTACGGCATTCCCAAACCGACACTTCCCTTCTTCGAGAGCAGCAAAGAAAGTGATTTTGCACTTTTGAAGATGGCGCTCGACAACTTGATGAATAGTCACCCTCATCTCAGCGAGCAGTATAAATATCAAGTTCTCCTGAGTCAGCTCAAGCTTCAGAGTGCTCTGCAGCTGGCCAAATCATATATGTATGACCCCGCACCGTATACATCTGCATTGGGAGCTCTGCAAGACAAATATGGCCAACCAAGACAACTGGTTCAAAGTGAACTAGCGGCAATACTCAACTCCCCAGCCATTAAGTCAGGAGACGCGGAGGCATTCGACTCCTTCGCCCTCTCAGTCCAGTCGCTTGTCGGTATGCTACGCACTTTAGAGGGACCTGTTGGATACGAGCTCAGGTGTGGTTCCCATGTTGACCGTCTCTTAAGCAAAATGTCTCCTTCCCACAGAGATGGATTTGTGGAATATTGTCTCGTTCACGGCATCCTGCAGCCAGGTTCAGAGCTCACCTACTCCCTGCCCGACCTCGCTGCGTGGCTGCAGATGAAGGCTCAAGCCAAGCGTCTTGCCAGTCGAGCTACTCTTCTCTACAATTCTACTGGGCCTACCCTTCCAAAGAGAGATCAACGTAGTTTAAAGTCCAAAGATAAAATAGCGTCAGTCTTCCTCTGCTCTGGTGAGACAGCCAACAAGGAGACCTTTCAGTCGAAGTCCCAAGCTTTCAAACTCAGTCCTTATTGTCCGTTCTGCAACAATAAGGAACACTACCTTAACTCATGCCCCGACTTCAAGAAACTGTCTACTGCTGAGATTAAGAAGTGGATCCAGGAAGGCGACAGATGTTGGAAATGTGGCCGCGGCCACAAATCTACAGCCTGTACGCTTAAACGCCCATGTAAGATTTGCAAAGAGAAACACCTTACAGTCCTGCATGACACTATCCAAGAGTCATCCCAGAGAGTGCTGATGGTTAGTAATCCGAAGCCCATTGTCTACATTGAGCAGCCCAGAAGCCCTCAGAGAGTGTTGCTGAAGGTTGTCAAAGTGCTCCTGCATCATGGAGATCGCACTCTTGAGACATTTGCAGTGCTCGATGATGGTTCGGAGAGAACGATTATCCTCCCACAAGCTGTAGAGCAACTACAACTCTCTCAGCATCCAGAGACGCTTCATCTGAGGACAGTCCAGCAAGAGGTGAAGGAACTGAAAGGTTCCTCAGTTAGCTTTCATATATCCCCAATCTTCAAGCCAAACAAGAAGTTTTGGATTCAACATGCGTTCACTGCAAGCAGTCTGAGTTTATCTGAGCACACGTACCCAGTAGCAGCTCTCCAGAAGCACTATGAGCATCTCAAAGGACTTCCTTTGATGCCTATCCACAGAGCCCAAACTCTGCTCCTCATCGGCTCTGATATGCCTCAGCTTCTCACTCCGACACAGCCAGTCAAAGCAGGCCCATCTGGCGGTCCTATAGCCATCTGCACAAGGCTAGGCTGGTCCTTGCAAGGTCCTTCTGACATCATGCCAGTCTCTTCTCACCAGTCTTCCTGTCTGCACATCGCCACCGAGTCTTCATATACTGAACTCCTCAGGAATGTGGAACGTCTTTGGCACATTGACACAGTCCCCTATGTCAGTGAGAAGACTGCAACGCGTTCCAAGCAAGACCAACAAGCACTCATCCTCTTATAGACAGCCTCCGAACGTGTATCTGTCGATGGTACCCAGCGCTACGCTACTCCACTGTTGCGTCGTCAGCCAGTCATCCAACTTTGTGCTCAGCAAGATGCCGTGATGCCTAACCTACGCAGCACTGAGCGCCGGTTGGCCAAGGACACCGTTCGAGCAGCCTCATACTGCAAGAAGATGGATAAACTTGTTCAGTCTGGTTATGTCGCGGAAATCTTTACAGAAGAGGCAGCAAAGTCCACAGAGTCGTGGTACGTACCTCATCATATGGTGCACCACAATGGAAAGGATAGAGTAGTCTTTAACTGTTCCTTCTCCTTTAACGGCCTGTCCCTGAATGATCAACTCCTGCCGGGACCAACGCTCAGTCCGACCATGATTGGAGTCCTGATGCGGTTTCGATGTCATGCTGTGGCCATCAGCGGAGATATTAAGTCGATGTTCCACCAGATCCGCTTGTTGCCCAGTGATAAACCACTCCTACGATTCCTGTGGCGTGACATGCAGAGGACATCTGAACCACGCATATTCCAATGGGAGGTGTTACCATTCGGAACAACATGCAGCCCCTGTTGTGCGGTCTTTGCCCTGCAGCAGCACGTCAGAGACCACGAACCACCAGACTCTCTTCTCATGCACGTGATCGAGCACTCGTTCTATGTCGACAATTGCCTCCACAGTGTGAGTAAAGCTGAGTATGCCAAAGGTCTAGTCGATGATCTGCGAGCACTTCTGAACAAGGGAGGTTTCGAGATCCTGCAATGGGCTAGTAACATGCCTGAAGTTGTAGCACATCTACCTCCTGAAGCGCAGTCGGCTAGTAGTGAGCTATGGCTATCCAAGGCCAGTGACAACCTCCAAGAGCCCACGCTTGGACTCTGCTGGGATTGTTTGAACGACACCCTGAGTTACAAACATCGCCATACTGAATCTTCAGACGCTACTCTTCGTAACGTCTAAAGTGTCCTTGCCAAGCTTTACGACCCATTGGGCTACATTGTACCATTCACAACAAGATGTAAAGTGCTTGTTCAGGACATGTGGAAGGCCAACATTAGCTGGGACGACAAGATCCAACCCGCTGACCTTCTGGAGAAATGGTCGAGTTGGGTGAAGGAAATTCCCACTTTGCAACATCTCAAGCTGCCTCGTCCCTATGCACCAGCCACCGCCGATACTGCTAACGCGACCCGTCACATCCACATTTTCTGTGATGCCTCGGAGCGCGCCTACGGATCAGTAGCCTACATGCAGACGACAGATGACAGTCAACAAGTCTATGTCTTCTTCGTGTTTGCCAGATCGAGAGTCGCGCCCCGTAAGCAGCTGTCTATTCCGCGTCTCGAGCTCAGTGCCGCGCTTACAGGCGGACAGTTGGCTAGAGTGATCGAGACAGAGCTTGCAGTACCACCTGAGCACATCACTCTTTGGTCAGACTCCACAACTGTGCTGCACTGGATCAAATCAGAATCCTGCCGTTACAAAGTGTTTGTGGGAACACGCGTCGCAGAAATCCAGAACCTGACCAACCCTGTTCAATGGCGGTATGTTGATACTCTAAATAATCCAGCTGATGATATGACCCGCGGACTCACTCTGCAAGAGATGGTACAGGATCATCGCTGGAACAAAGGTCCACATTTCCTCCATTTGTCTGAGAGGGAGTGGTCCAACATGCCTTCATCTGAGGTAGAACCAGACACCACAGAGTTAAGGAAGTCTGCCTTCATGGGAACTGTGTCCAGCATCTTGCCCACAGAACTTCCGGACCCCAGTAAGTTCTCCAACTGGAAAGAGCTTCTTAAGGAAACTGCTAGCTCCTTTCACGGGGCGGCTGATGCTAATACTACAGTACACTTTCCCGCTGCTGATTTTCTGCAAACAGAGAAGCTGATGTTACAAAAGGCTCAAGAGGAATGCTTTGCAGAAGAATTGAGAGCTCTCAAAGCTGGACGTACTCTTCCTTCAGACAGTCGTCTCGCATCTCTGTCACCAGAATATGAAGGAGCCACGGAGCTACTCAGAGTCGGTGGCAGGTTAAGGCATGCTGAAGGACTAGACCTGGATACTATCCACCCAGTTATTCTGGACCCAAGCCATCCCGTGACGAAGCTTATCATCAAGGAATTTGATGAGTCACTACTGCACCCTGGGCCAGAACGAGTTCTTGCCGAGATCAGACGCAGGTTTTGGATCATTCGTGGTAGAGAGGCCATTCGAAAGCATCGACATTCATGTCTGGAGTGCCGGCGATGGAGAGCAAAACCTGATGTACCGAAGATGGCAGATTACCCACCAGCTCGGCTACGACTCCATAAGCCACCGTTCTATTCAACCGGAGTTGATTGCTTTGGACCTTTCCAAGTGAGGATCGGTCGCCGCACTGAAAAAAGGTGGGGCATTGTCTACAAATGCATGACAACTCGCTCGGTGCATCTGGATCTATTAGAAAGCCTTGATACAGATGCTTTCCTGCTGTCACTGAGAAGATTCATCTCTCGACGTGGCAGACCGTTCGAACTCCTCATGGACAATGGTACCAACTTTGTCGGTGGAGAGAGAGAGTTGCGTGAAGCCGTTGCTGCCATGGCACCTCAGTGGAGAGAGCAACTCGCTGAACAGCAGATATCCTTCCGATTCAATCCTCCAAGCGCGCCGCACTTTGGTGGCACATGGGAGAGGGAAGTGAAATCTATCAAGACTGCACTTCGCGTCGTCCTTAAAGACCAGACTGTTCCTGAACCTGTCCTGATGACAATCCTAGTGGAGGTTGAGGGCATAATGAATGCGAAACCCCTAGGCTACTTGTCATCAGATGCCTCTGATCCAGACCCGGTCACGCCTAACATGGGCCGTCACGACTCGTCGCTTCCTCAAGCAGTTTACGACCCTAATGACCTCGGGAGAAGACGTTGGAGGCATAGCCAAGCCATCGCCGATCGCTTCTGGTCATCCTTCATCAGTCACTACCTACCAGGGCTACAAGAGCGCAGTAAGTGGAGGAAAGACGGTAAGGCACTCTCCATAGGCGACATTGTTTTGATCGTGGATTCCCAACTCCCCAGAGCGTCATGGCCCGTAGGACGGATTACCCAGACTCATCCAGGAGCAGATGGACGCGTACGGACTATCAGTGTTCAAGTGAAGGACCGCACCTACATTCGTCCAGTCGCCCGGCTCATCCTGCTCCCAGCTCTGGAGGACAAGGACGAAGAAGAGACCACCAAATAGACTTTCTCCTACTCTTTCAACTGCCATGCGGACAGTTGGGGGCGGCCTTGTCTGAAAGCCTATTTGTTCAGCGCTGAAGATTTCTAAGTGCGTTTGAACGCTCCATCACGTGAACTGCGCCTGTATAGGAAATGCAGCGCGCTGCTCAGTTGTTCGCGCTCAGGGATGATGAGAGACGACTCAGAGACCCTTTTCTTTACTTTCATGTGCGTTTTATGAAAAGCAAGTACGTTTTTACTACTGTTGCATGTTTGTACTGCATTGTGATGAATGTTGTGAAATGTATGTATGTGAAAGTGAAAGTGAAAGTGAAAGTGACACATGACGGCCAAGTATGGTAACCCATACTTGGAATTTGACCTCTGCATTTAACCCATCCAAGTTAATGCACACACATTAGGAGCAGAGTAGTGAGTAGTTAACACACAACACTGCAAACGTGGATACACACCCAGAGCAGTGGGCAGCCTTTGTGTGGCACCCGGGGAGTGATTAGGGGTTAGGTGCCTTGCTCAAGGGCACCTCAGTCATTTCCCACCGGTTCTGGAATCGAACCAGCAACCTTGGGTTACCAGTCCAACTCCCTAACCACTAGGCCATGACTGACTCGTATGTTCATGCGAACTAGTTTTATTTGTTAAACTGCGTGACCAATTAGTGTAGTCATGATGCTGGAGCGTGATGTAATATGCGACATGTTTCCTGTGTGCAATAATTTGCCTTCTATATGTCGATTTAGACCTTATTTGTGTTAGTTATTTAGAGATATGCTTCGAGTGCAGTGCATTTACTGTTTATTTGGTGCTACCTGCATCGAGTGTTATAGTGATACAGTGTCATGCTGCATAGCCACTTAAAGGTGCAGCAGTACAGATATTAAAGGGCATATAGTGACATATTTTGTTGCACTGTATTAACGTCAATTATTATTTTCTGTACTGTACTGTTTTGTGAATGATGACAATGAGCATAGTATAGGATAGTATTCCTTTATTTGTTTATTAATCAGTTATTCTTACCATTGCATTATTTCTTTTTCTTTCTCCCTGTTTAGACCACATACACTTGAACTTGTATATTGGCATCCTGATCTTGAAAATAAAGCTGATAAAGGATTCTCTGGCCGGAATCTTTCTGTAGTGCTCCCATCCTAAAACGAACCACTAGTCCATACTTTACAATTTTCTTTATTTTTCATCTTCAGTACTTGTGATCTTGAAGAATAAAAAAAAAAAAACAGGATAAAAAATGTAAAATTGTCTTTGGATACATACATAGATTCACAGGAAATTGGATGCAATTCACTCTTATAGCTAGTACAAACAGATTTTACACACACAATGTCATCCTGACACTTTATATAATTCATCTGTCTTCAAGTTAGTCGAAAGTCAAATTGAAATGCTTAGGCAATAATATATTAGCTCTAATATAATGCTACTATTTCAAGATACAAGACATGTCAAGCGGGGGGGGGGGGGGGGGACACGGACATGAAACAGCTCATACTTGTGCTTTAGATTTACAAATGTTTATTGAATAAAGCCTTTTTAAAAGTCAGTTTGCTTGTGGGAAGTGATCTTGAAGATCGATGCTACATCCCGTCTTCAGTTTTCTCTATATTCTGTGGTTTCACTCTAAGAAAAGATATAGATCTTTTTCCATTATACACCAAACATATGAGTGAAACAGTCTTATGTAGAAAGCTTCAATCACAAAGAGCAAGATTATGGAAGGAAATAAGGCTATATGCATGATATTATCTTTCATGTGCATCAAAAATAAGCTACATTTTAAATAAAAAATACATACAGAACTGCTGTGTATCATGTTTGTAAGTCCGGATCTAATGGACTAACAAAAGTGCAGACCAGCACCACAGATTTTGACCCTGGAATTTCCATGATTTTTCCACTCATTTGTCATTACTGGATACAGAATTCATTTATATAGCCTGATGTCTAGTCAGAAAGAGTATTCCATTACTTTTCTTATTTACAGGCCTACACAAAAAATCCGTAAAAATAGGGCATATTAATTTATGGTAAGTTTTCCATATTTCTTTTTTTACAAGTTTTTCACCTGTATTTTGACAGTAATATTACTGGACTATGTCCGGACTCCGGGTAATAAACTGCCAGTACTGTTTCTGTTGTTTTATGGATTTGTTTTTATCAGTTTATCCTCATTTTCAGATGTCCCGTGTGAAAGTGCTTGTGCATGTGTGTGATATTGGATTTACCCTTTTATCCTGCAACATGGTGTTCTCCAGACTTTAATGAATATAGTGTTCCTGAGTGCAGAACAGCCCCTGATGTACAACACGGGTGTGATGATCGCATTGAGACGGGCCAAAATGCGCATAGGGTCTGTGCCATTATTTTTAAACAGATAGCACGGAGTCCCCCTAAAAGTACACACAGTTGAATGAAGAAACAATGGCAACCACGCGATCAGAAAACACATGGCCACTATTATAATGAGGTAAACGGACGCGCGCTTGTTGTCCCGTTCCGCGCTCGCCGGTTCGCGTTCTAGCTGAAATCTGGCGATGAAAAACAGCTTGAAGTTCAAGCCAATCATGATAATGACAGAGAAAATGTTCGCCACAAAAGTACCAAAGCCCGTCATTTTTTCAGCGACCCCAACAGTCACCAGATTATTAACAGCCACCATCAAAAAAGCATAAAGCCAGTAGGCCAGAATCACCAGTAATGTTCTGTTTCGGGTCATGCGCTGCGAGTATTTGAAAGGCGCGGAGACCGCGTGGTACCGGTCCGCCTGAGCGGCCAGAATCGCCATATAGGACAGACCCAGGAAAGTGGGAACGATATAGAAAGTGCCTGTCGGGGAGCCACTATACTCTCGTACATCCAGAACTCCAGCATAATAATAGGAGACGCCCGAGCAGAAGTCACTGAGACTCGTGCTGAGCATGTACATGAAGCGGTTCTCGCTGCGCAGGGATCTGTTCATCATGATGGAGAGAAACACGGACACGTTGAGGAAAATGATGGCGGTGGCGTGAATTACATTGAAGAGAAACAGAAGCACGTTCTCGAAACTAGTAAGAGGCAGCACGGTGCCAAGACCCACATTGCTCTGAGAAATATTCATGAGTGTTAAGAGTATCAGTGAACGCAGGTGGAGCTCAGACATCGCTGACGCTGATGAATGATTAGCGCGCGACTGAATTCAGACGCTCGTGTGGGGCGTTTTTAAAATGAAGTGTAGGTCTCGCCGGGACTCACGTGGCAGATTCGTGGAAGTTTCCGGGCCTGTTTTAATTAACTGTCTGCATATAGAAATGAACGCACATAACATATAGGGACAATAAAGTAGCCTATTTTCCATTCCATATCAATTTTTCTTTTTCTAGTTAGCAATTTATGGGGCAATAATATTAACTGTCTTAATTTGCAATAATTTGCTGGTACTCAAATAACAATAAAAATAAAAAAAGACCTCAGCCAGGGAATTTTTACTTATGTGTTTATTGATCTTAGGGCATGAGAAACAAGATTTTAACTTTTTGATGTAACAAATAAAGTAACGCATTACAAGTAACGTGCATTATTTAATCAGATTACTTTTTTATGTAATAAGTAAAACATAACAAGTAACATGCATAACGTAATCAGATTACCTTTTTGATGTAACAAGTAAAGCAATACAAATAAAATGCATAACGTAATCAGATTACTTTTTGATGTAACAAGTAACGAATTTCAAGTATTGTACATTACATAATCACATTACTTTTTTGATGTAATAAAAAAAGCATTACAAGTAATGCGCATTACACTGAAGAGGGTGGATTCTGGAAACCACTGCCGCTTCAATATCCTTTTGAGTGATTCGTGATGAGTGATTTATAATCAAGGTATTAATCAATATTTATCCTTCTACATATTAAATGATTTTAATGACTTCTTCAAGCTTATGAGATTTACATGACTGTTTACTGTAATGTGCTCTTTCCATATTTTTGAGAGATGCATACAACATGTGTTAAAACATATTTACTCTTCTAGCTGACCAAGACACTAACTCCAGTCTGTCTCCTATATGTGACCAATTCTTAGTTAAAGCATTTTCTTTATTTTTCATCTTCAGTACTTGTGATCTTGAAGAATAAATAAAAAAAACAGGATAAAAAATGTAAAATTGTCTTTGGATACATACATAGATTCACAGGAAATTGGATGCAATTCACTCTTATAGCTAGTACAAACAGATTTTACACACACAATGTCATCCTGACACTTTATATAATTCATCTGTCTTCAAGTTAGTCGAAAGTCAACTTGAAATGCTTAGGCAATAATATATTAGCTCTAATATAATGCTACTATTTCAAGATACAAGACATGTCAAGCGGGGGAAAAAGGACACGGACATGAAACAGCTCATACTTGTGCTTTAGATTTACAGATGTTTATTGAATAAAGTCTTTTTAAAAGTCAGTTTGCTTGTGGGAAGTGATCTTGAAGATCGATGCTACATCCCGTCTTCAGTTTTCTCTATATTCTGTGGTTTCACTCTGAGAAAAGATAGAGATCTTTTTCCATTATACACTAAACATATGAGTGAAACAGTCTGAAAGGTTCAATCACAAAGGAAATAAGGCCATGCGTGATATTATCTTTCATGTGCATCAAAAATAAGCTACATTTTAAATAAAAAATACATACAGGACTGCTGTGTATCATGTTTGTTAGTCTGGATCTAATGGACTAACAAAAGTGCAGACCAGCACCACAGATTTTGACCCTGGAATTTCCATGATTTTTCCACTCATTTGTCATTCCTGGATACAGATTTCATTTATATAGCCTGATGTCTACAGAAAGAGTATTGCATGACTTTTCTTATTTACAGGCCTACACAAAAAATCCGTAAAAATAGGCCATATTAATTTATGTTAAGTTTTCCGTATTTCTTTTTTACAGGTTTTTCACCTGTATTTAGAATTTTGCCCTTCATTGTGTTATGTTTTAGGGTTAAAGGAAATGTCCGTAATATTACAGGACTATGTCCGGACTCCGGGTAATAAACTGCCAGTACTGCTTCTGTTGTTTTATGGATTTGTTTTTATCAGTTTATCCTCATTTTCAGATGTCCCGTGTGAAAGTGCCTGTGCATTTGTGTGATATTGGATTTACCCTTTTATCCTGCAGCATGATGTTCTCCAGACTTTAATGAATATAGTGCTCCTGAGTGCAGAACAGCCCCTGATGTACAACACGGGTGTGATGATCGCATTGAGACGGGCCAAAATGCGCATAGGGTCTGTGCCATTATTTTTAAACAGATAGCACGGAGTCCCCCTAAAAGTACACACAGTTGAATGAAGAAACAATGGCAACCACGCGATCAGAAAACACATGGCCACTATTATAATGAGGTAAACGGACGCGCGCTTGTTGTCCCGTTCCGCGCTCGCCGGTTCGCGTTCTAGCTGAAATCTGGCGATGAAAAACAGCTTGAAGTTCAAGCCAATCATGATAATGAGAGAGATAATGTTCGCCACAAAAGTACCAAAGCCCGTCACTTTTTCAGCGACCCCAACAGTCACCAGATTATTAACAGCCACCATCAAAAAAGCATAAAGCCAGTAGGCCAGAATCACCAGTAATGTTCTGTTTCGGGACATGCGCTGCGAGTATTTGAAAGGCGCGGAGACCGCGTGGTACCGGTCCGCCTGAGCGGCCAGAATCGCCATATAGGACAGACCCAGGAAAGTGGGAACGATATAGAAAGTGCGTGTTGGGGAGCCATAATAATCTCGTACATCCAGAACTCCAGCATAATAATAGGAGACGCCCGAGCAGAAGTCACTGAGACTCGTGCTGAGCATGTACATGAAGCGGTTCTCGCTGCGCAGAGATCTGTTCATCATGATGGAGAGAAACACGGACACGTTGAGGAAAATGATGGCGGTGGCGTGAATTACATTGAAGAGAAACAAAAGCACGTTCTCGAAACTAGTCAGAGGCAGCACGGTGCCAAGACCCACATTGCTCTGAGAAATATTCATGAGTGATAAGAGCGACTGAACTCAGATGCTGGTGTGGGGCGTTTTTAAACTCACGTGGCAGGTTCGTGGAAGTTTCAGGGCCTGTTTTAATTAGCTGTCTGCATATAGAAATGAGCGCACATAAGGGACAATTAAGTATTTTCCATTCCATATCCATTTTAATTTTTTATAGTTAGCAATTTATGGGCCAATATTAACTCTTCCATACATGAATTATGACCACAGCCAGGACATTTTTACTTAGGTGTTTATTGTTCTTAGGGAATTAAAAACAAGATTTTAACTTTTTCTTTTTTTTTTACACAGATTTTTTCAAAGAGATTTTTAGATGTCCACTTGGACAGTGTACGTTTTGGGTTTTAACTGAACTGAAGAGATACTGTATTAAACATACTGCAATGAAATGATATAAAATCATGAAAATAATGTGAAAACAAATAATGTGATTTGTCAAACGTGCCCACGGAGTACCTTGACCTGAAGGAAGCGTTCAGTAAGTCTTGTACTGCTTCTCTCCCTCCGCATCGTCCCTATGACTGTCATAGATTTACTGCCAGGTAAGTCTCCGTCTAAAGGCAAGCTTTACTCTCTTTCTATTCCTGAGAGGGAGGCCATGGAGAAATATATTTCTGATTCTCTGGCAGCGGGGTTCATCCAACCTTCCTCTTCTCCAGCAGGGGCGGGGTTCTTTTTTGTGGTGAAGAAGGATGGTTATCTGCGACCTTGTATTGATTACCGAGAGCTGAACAACATCACGGTAAAGAATACTTATCCTTTGCCGTTGATGTCTTCAGCTTTCGAGAGGTTGCAGGGAGCATCCATTTTCAAATTGGATTTACGCAACGCCTATCATTTGGTTCGCATCAGGAAGGGGGATGAATGGAAAACCGCATTTAACACCCCCAGGGGCCATTTTGAATACTTGGTTATGCCGTTCGGGCTGTCCAACTCCCCAGTGGTTTTCCAGGCACTCGTCAATGATGTGTTGAGAGACATGGTAGATCAGTTCCTATATGTCTACCTGGATAACATATTGATTTTTTCTTCGTCTCTCCAGGAACACGTTTAACACGTCAGACGAGTGCTTCATAGGTTGCTAGAGAATGGGCTTTTTGTCAAGGCGGAGAAATGCGGAAATGCGATTTTCATGCACAGTCTGTTTCTTTCCCAGGTTACATGTCTCTTCTGAGGGAGTGCGAATGGATCCTGACAAGGTTAAGGCTGTGATAGATTGGCCAAGTCCAGATTCCTGTAAGGCCCTACAGCGGTTTCTGGGGTTCGCCAATTTCTATCGGCGTTTCATTCGCAACTTCAGCCAACTAGCCGCGCCTCTGACCGCCTTGACCTCCCCCAGAATGACATTCAGGTGGTCCGATACAGCCAAACTGTATTCACCAACCTTAAGAGCCGCTTCGTTTCAGCTCCCATCTTAGTCGCCCCTGATCCCACAGCTGTTTATTAAAGCAACGATTCTGGTGGCCATTAATGGCTCGCGATATTCACAGTTTTGTTTTGGCTTGATCAGTTTGTGCCATTGGTAAGACGTCTAACCGACCTCCTGATGGGTTACTCCAACCACTGTCTGTCCCTTCGAGACCCTGGTCCCACATAGCGCTAGATTTTGTCACCACCCTCCCGCCCTCTAATGGCATGACGGTTGTTTTAACCGTAGTGGGCCGGTTCTCGAAGGCGGCACATTTCATTCCCTTGCCCAAATTACCCTCAGCCAAGGAGACAGCGGTGACTGTAATTGATCACGTCTTTCGGTAACATGGCCTCCCGATGGACGTGGTTTCCGACAGGGGTTCCCAATTTGTGTCCAAATTCTGGCAAGAGTTTTGTAGGTTATTAGGAGCTACAGTCAGCCTGTCTTCGAGCCAACCAAGATTTGGAGAGAATGTTGCGATGTTTGGTATCCAAGAATCCTTCATCCTGGAGCCAACAATTGTCTATGGTTGAGTACGCACATAACTCGTTACCAGTGTCATCCACGGGCCTTTCTCCGTTTAAGTGTAGTTTAGGGTACCAGCCACCAATTTTTCCGAGTCTGGAATCTGAGGTCGCAATCCCCTCCGCTCACGCCTTCGTCCAGAGGTGCCACCGCACATGGACCAGAGGCCGTGAGACTAAGGCTAAGGCCGATCGCCACCGGTCAAGGCCTCCCGTATACGTCGTGCGTCAAAAAGTGTGGCTTTCTACCAAGAACATTCCGCTCCGTTCTGTTTTTCTCCGTCCAGAATTTCCTCTAAATCTAAAATCAATAGTTGGAAAATGTAACAATGACTTGATTCCTTAGATGTTACTTCATTTTTTTTTTTACCTGCAAAAAAGTCTTCTAGGATAGAAGGAATGGATTGATATTCCAGAGCAACTTTGCCATTTCTGACTGGCCGTCGGCCATCTTGGTTTGGAGAAAAAAAATCCACATACAACAGCTTTTCACTTGGTGACAGTGTATAGTGTCCACCGTAGAGGTTGATGTGCAACTATGCCATCAAAACTCTTGAATAAAATGCTTTTTCAGCTGTCCACTGACCTCTATGCATGAAAGGGTTAAAGTGTTTGCCATTTTTGGGGCCTAAGCTGTCGCTTTTTAAAAATAAATATCAAATATTTTGACCGTTTTATGAAAAGCCTCAGAAGAATAGGCTACTTAGACTATTATGTATCAAAATATCATGCATGATCCACAAATTTTTGCAGGCCCAACATCTCTCCCATCAATCACAGCACAAGGGTCTCTGACACCAAGCAAATAAAAATCTCTAGTGCAGACTATTCCCATGTGACATTATCTGAATCATTCATCTTAGTCGAATTTCAGTCTCATGGGTTTGAGCCTCATCTACTTAAACACCCTTTGATCAGCACCAGTGTCTTCCATCTACTAAAGGCTCATTACAATGCTCACCTTTAACCTAACCGTTCCACTCTCTGTTGACTTTTCGCGTCCTGAAGATTATTTGATATTTATTTTTCATATCCTGTTCGCCACATGTTCGTCTCTCCTGGCAGGGTCAGTGGTAATCGGCATCATGAGCACCAGAGCCCTTCGCTCCCAGAACCGCTTCATCTTCATGTTAAACACCAGCATCAGTGACACGTTAACCGGTGGCTCTGTCTTCTACCTCGGCCTGTTTGACGTCCAGGAGGGTTACCCGTCCCGAAACGGCACTTATTACATTTTACCGTCATTTCTAGGGGTGAACGTGTTGACATTTGTGTTTGCTCAGTTTGACAGATACTTGGCTGTGTGTCACCCCTTCTTCTACAAGCGTTACATCACGCGCGGGGTTGTGGTTGGCGTTTGCGCGCTCTGTTGGATTTACACATATTCAATTCTTACTGTTCAAAGTGTCGTGCCTGTTGCTTATGCCGCGCAAATGAACGCGTTTGGGGTCATTGTCCTACAGGTGATCGTGGCCATCAAAGTGTTAATGACCATCAAATTGTACATGATCGCGAGGCATCAGCTCAGCCGAGAGATGCCCAGCAGCGACAAGGAGAGCAAGAAAGAATCACTGCGCATCATCGTTTATGTGGTCATTTGTTTTCTCATCTTGTGGGCTCCGTCTTTTGTGAACATCTCGGTAAAATATGTGACTAAGAACGGGCTGAGGTTCAAAAATGAAGCCACGAATCTTTTCGCGATCATGGCGCGAATGAACGCGCTCAGCACGCCCGCGCTGTATATTTGGGGTAGTCCGTCTTTGCGCGCGGCCGTCTGGAACTCAGTGTGGAGTAAAATATTCAAGAGAAGAACGACAAGGTTTTTTTTTTGTTTGTTACCTAATGTAAAATGTTCAAATACATGCACACACATCTGTAAAAAAAATATTGTAATATAGTAATGCCAACTGTAAGGCTCTGTAAGTGTAGTAGGGCTACTGTTTTACAATCTAAAATGCTGGATAACTTTTAACAAACATTATATGTATCCTAATGAAGTTAAAGCCTACTAACACACTCAAAAAAAAAAAAAAAAAAAAAAAAAAAAAAATGAATTATATTATTCATATTATGGATTAAGACTTTTAAAAGAGAAAGAAACTAGAGCTTAACATATAAATCTTAATGGAACAAGGGAATGGGTCATTTCAGTTTGATTCGTATTCATAAATAATAGTAATACGAATAACAATTAATTCCATTAAGATTTACACAATTTCTTTCATTAAGCTTTTTTTTTTTTTTTTTTTTTTTTACTAATTTAAAATGATTAATCCATAATATTAATAATATGTAGCCTTAGGATTATTCAATTAAATTTGATGGCATTTTACTATACAATTGAAATTCGTAAATCTTAAAAAATAAATAAACATTTACTAACATTTACATAACTTTTAAAAACATAACATTGTGGGAACGCTCTGTGTTGGCTGGGTAGGGTCCAAAAATCTGAGACTACTAACGAAAATACTTTTAGCTCTTTTTTTTTTTTTTTCAAAATCAAGTTTTCCCCCAAAATCCTAAATCTTGGGGGGAGTTTTTCAATATGGTCTCAGACTTAACCCCGCTGTATGAATCAACCTCACACGGCTGAAGGCACATAAGACATGAACTAATTCTTTAAACGTTTCCTTTGTCAGTGTTATTAATAATTTAATCATCAAGCTGTGTGCAACCTTACATCAATGCGTCTGTGTGTGTTTTGAAACAGGGTGGACTCTGGCCATGTGAAACCCAAGAAGGGAGGAGAAAGAATTCCCAGCATCACACAGAGTTCCAGAGACACATGAACACTGAAGACTCTCTCTGCTGTAACACTGAAATGATCCGAGCCATTACAACAGAGCAGCTAATATTAAAATAATATAGGTTTGGCTTCATGATCTATAATGCCAAATTTCACGTACTTTCACAATATTGTCTTAAGTAGGCCTATATCTGATGCTCATGTCTTAATGTCTTGCAAGGATTTCCCTCTCCAAACTTAGCTGTGGGTAATATGTCCCTTAAAGTTATATTCTTACTGTTACTATTTTTTACGTTTCATTGGTTAATGAAACACTAAGTTGTGAAGTAAGGTTACCTCATGAATAAACAGCATTCCTTGTAAGTCCTTGCGTGTTTCGGCTGCTGGAGAAAAGGCCGCCATTTTGAATTATTGAGAAAAAATATCGTTAGGAATTTAATGTAAAGGTTGTCAATTACATTTTTAACTTAACTAAATATTCCTGAAACTACACCCCTACAAAAAAACTTCAGGGAACTATATTAAGTTTTCAATTCGGAACGGTACAAATTTTGTGAATAATTGACCTCTTGTTTACAGTAAAAAAAATAAATAATTATCCATACCTTTATATATATATCAAACAATAGACGTCATCACATTTAATTTCAACATTTATGTTCAATATATTTACACTGTACTAGCAGCTATGCAAAATGCAACCGTTACATCTTAAAGCCAAGCATGTATATACTTTTTTTTTCTTCTTCATTTCAATTAATTATTGAATGTATTAATCAATTTAATAAACTAAATTGAGGTTACAAGTCAAGACCATAAAGTTGTTGTTTTTTCCACACAAACAGAAACATTAGACCAAAATGTGCATCCTAAACTTTATTGGACTGTTTTAATAAAACTTTTTAAAAAATATTCTCAGATATAAAGATGAAGACTAAATACTGTAACTGAAGAGGTTAACAGCGTCAGATCAGTGTTTATTCCAAAAAACGGAAACTGGAAGGTTAAAAATAAAACAACACGAACTGAACATCACATCCAAATAAATGGAAACCGAATCAGGAAGTAACTCAAACTTGAGACAATACGGATCACGAAGCAGCGAGTTAAAGCCCATTTTCAGACTCAAAATGTCGAACTGTTTTGAAAGGATCAATGCGAGCTGTGAGAACAGCTGAGGACTCTTCCATAAAACTGGGTTGAGAATGAAAGCTTTACAATACTGGGACCCTAAAAAACAGCCAACATGAACTCAAAACCTCAATGTAGATTTAAATCAAACAAAGTTGTGAAACTGCAGGTTGAAAGCATTTGGATCTCTCATCACTTGCAGCTGCTGACGGCCTGAGTGGCGTTTCGAACCGAAAATTTCGTTGAAGTTGGCAATGAAGCTTTTGCTGCATTACAGAGTTCTGTCACAGTATATAGGGATGAATATGTGGCCGACCAGCAATCATCTCCAGTCTTCCGCTAGAACTCTTAGTATGCATGAAACACAAATGTAGAGAGTGAAAATGAAGGTAAAACAGAGGAGATGCAGTGTTTCACTCTCCCTTTGTGACCAAATCTTCAATGTAGGCGTCCAGCTCATCGTCACTGCTGATCTCAATGTCCTGCGGAACAAAATACACACATGAACTAAGGAATTTCCAAACATTCTTTCCCATTGATGATTCTAAACAGCTCATTATTCTCATTTCCTTGACAACAGTCCACAAAATCAAAACAAATAGCAAAATGGAAATTATTATGTGTGTCAATGCAGTAAAGTGAGTGTGTGTGTGTGTGTGTGTGTTTCAGACCTCCTGGACTTTCTGCAGAAGAGCGACGATGTTGGTTCTGAGTTTGCGGAGTTTCTCTTCAGATTCGCGTAGTTTGGCTTCTGCCCCGCTGCTCTTCTCCTCCACGGCTCGTGCCCGAGACTCGGCCCGCGTCTGGTAGGAATTACACAGACTCTGGAGTCCGGCCTCATACTGCTGGAAATACTCTTTCTGCAATGCACAAGACACTCATTTAAGCACTCAAATCATTTAGCCCTGTTATAAATATCTCAACGATGGCCTGTACTCACGATGGGAAAGGCCACAAGGTCCTCTGCGCTCATAGTGTTCACAGAATCTTTAGGGATTCGGAAATCCGGAGGGAAAAAATACCGTATAAACGTCCTGCGCAAAACAGACCATGAATGTAGGGATGAAAAACACACACAAAAAACCACACAAATCATGAACAGAAACAAACCTCATCATGGTCACCAGGCCTTCTGTGGTCTCTCTGCTCGGCCCGCTCTGAGTCGTGTCAGGCTCAGCAGCGGTGGGCGGAGTTACAGACCGTGCTGGACCCTGATTGGTGTCTGGACTTCGTGATTCTGGAGAGGCTGGACGCATAAGACGGACATCATCGCTGCCCTTAAACACCCTGAAAACAAACAAACACAAATGAACATTTGATATGCAAAAGCAATTGGAATTTTAAAGTTGCGATGAAAAAGAAGCAGGGTCGGAAATTAACGGGGGTTTGGGGTAAAAATGCAAAAAAAGATTTTTTACAAAAAATTTGCACAAAAAAACCCCATTGATAATTAGCATTTTCATCAGCCATATAGGTAAACATTTTGATGAGCTAAACCTTTTTTCGCAAAAAAAATCTTGGATGGAAACCTGGCTGTAAATTTTTTTAATTCTAAAAATATCATTTTTTATTATCATCTCATATTTTAGCAATAGCTTTCACATTGCACATGGAGGCTTTATTTGAAACTTTAAACTAAATTTGCACAGTAAATTTAAACAGTCAGTAATAAAATAAGAAAAAATAAAAGAAAAATTGGAAACAACAGCACAAATAAATACAATAGAATAAAGAGACAAATGAAACATGGCTTTAAGTTAGAGGTGGGTCTAACAGTTGTATTCGGGTAAGAAATACTACAGAAGACGGATATGTGTATTTGACTGTTTAAGCACTGTTAAACCACGAAAAAGAACTCAATTTGGTCCTCACAAGCCATTTATGAAAGGCGACTTTATGTGCATGTCACTTATATAGATCAGTGGTGCGTGTGTGAAAAGCCTGCAGGAATGAGTAAAATTATGTGCATAACCCACAACCCCGCACCAAAATTCAGGCCCTGTAACAAAACTATTCAACCTGAGCGAATGAGACGAGTGAGCGAGAGGAGGCGGCTGTGTCACTTTTTTTTCAGATATTTCAGTATTGAAATATCGATATTTTTGACGACACTAATTTGTAGGAGTTTCTAGGCGTTGAACGATTTTTTTTAAGCCGACATTTATGTGAATAAAGTCAAGTCGACTAGTCGCTGATGACGTCATTGATGAACAAATAAGCCTGAACCTCGAGCTGAGACTCGAACGCGGGTTGCCTCGTGCACAGCGATGGCAATATGACACAGGACTCCTACATAACAGCTTATTTTTATCAGTTCTTTTGTCTTTGGTCGTTATATTTCTCACAGATTTCGGCTTGTTCTAAATCAGATACAGATTAAGTAGCACAGTAAAGATTACATTTATATGAATGCATTAGTGAGAGATAGAGCGATAGTGCGTGAATTAATTTGCAGCGTCTCTCTACTATTAGGGATTTTAGTTACTAAGAAATATATACTACAACTTTTCATTGATAAATCACAGAACAGAGTTTAGAATATATTTCAGCGCTACTGAATGATTCTGTGTGCAATCTTCACGTGATGAGCGCGCTACTGTCTGTATGTGTGTGCGTTACAATACAGCAGCGCATTAGTTTAGGCCAGCGATTAACTTGCGTGTACAATAAGCTGTTTAAAACATGCATTCACCCGATCAATTTTGAGCATCTAGATGGTATAATCAAACATATCTTGTGGAGCGCATGTATTTGTCATTTTAACTGTTGAAAACTGAGTGTAAAAGTGAACTTCAAAGATTTCTTATCCTGTTGCGCCCTCTATAGCCCATGATCAGCGACTAGTCGGCGCCAAGTTTAAAAACGCCATGGCAGAGCATTACTAGTCTGTGCAACCCCTATCTTAGAGTTAGTTTCCCTTTCAGACACAAAATTTATGGGAGGAGACTATTTAAATAAGTCACACAACATGGTTTGCTGTGGTATATTAAAGGGATAGTTCACCCAAAAATGAAAATGCTGTCCTCATTTACTCACCCTCATGTTGTTCCAAACCTGTATGATTTCCTTTCTTCTGCTGAACACAAAAGAAGATATTTTAAAGAAGGTTGGTAATTAAACAGTTGCTGGTCCCCATTGACTTCCATAGTATTTTTTTTTTCCCTACTATGGAAGTCAATGGGGTCCATCAGTCATTTGGTTACCGACTTTCTTCAAAATATCTTCTTTTGTGTTCAGCAGAAGAAAGAAAGTCATACAGGTTTGGAACAACATGAGGGTGAGTAAATGAGGACAGCATTTTCATTTTTGGGTGAACTATCCCTTTAACTGGCATTTATTTAACACTCGAAAAAGCATGTCTTCACCCTTTTTGGGATTGCTTTCTCACATTAATTTGCCCTGTTTAGTAAATCTGGCCCTTCGTGTAGCATGTCATAAATGTGGTAGATATTGATTAGTGTGTGATTGTGCATGTACCAGCGGTCTCTTGGAGTGTTCATGGGAACGTAGTCGAACTTGACTTTCCAGCGTACATTGTCCTTTCCCGTCTCTACTGCGGTTACACGACCCGTGAACCACTCGCCGTTCACCTTTGCCTCTACCTGCATGCCTTTATCTACAACACACAGCATTGATTAGATCTCGACCACACAATTCCACGCATCTCTTTGCCATCCGAAATTATATACATATATTACCTTTCTGAGCATTATTTTTTGTCACATCTTTCTTCAGATCTTCATTAGTGCTATTCGTGATAACCTAAGAGAGAAATTGAGATGAATTAAAGCTGTATTGAGTGTGAATTAAGCGGTGTGATGTGATTCTGTACCTCAGTGTTGGTCTGTTTGACTGATGCTGCTGCTGCTGCTGCTGCTACTGCTACTGGTTTTTTTTCCACTGCAGTTTTCCCTCGAGCCTGAACAGACGCCGCCATCTTAGATTTTTTGGGTTGAGGTTCATCCTCTTCTGACGCACTGTCTTCTTCATCCTCCTCTTCTTCCTCCTCTTCCTCTTCACTTTCTTCTTCCTCGTCATCCTCCTCTTCTTGGACTCTACCCTTCTTTATGTTTCCTTTCTTGCTGGGTGGAGTTTGTTTGCCAGCAGTCTTGGCGGACGACGGCTAGCATAAAATAGTTACGATGTTTTTAAGCACAATGTGAAAACACAAGATATTTAAAGTTTGAGTTTATGTATGTGTTTTTGAGACGACTTACTGTAGCAGTGCGGCTCTGCATGGCACCTCTGCGAGCTGGCGTTTTTGTGGGCGGAGTTGGGGGCGGGGCTACGGGTTTGGGGCCGGGTTTTGTTGCCTTCGCTGCAGGTGACGGCTTCGCTTTGGGTGAAGGTGCTGGTGGGGTCCGCGTGGGTCGTGAAGGAGGCGTTGGTTTAGGGGGAGGAGTTTTTGTTATCTGCGGTTGACTGACAGCTTTTCTGACCACTGCAGGGAGAGGTGGTGAACGTGGGCGGGGTGCTGCTCGCTGGGATGAGCGGGTCGGCTATAAGGGTTCAACAAAACAAAGAGAACAATAAATAGCTTGAAACCTATCAAAAACATATTCAGGTCAAATTAACCCTTTATCTTAAAAAAAAAAAATTACGCCTATTTTTAGGACAGTTAAGCATATTCCCAGTTATATGGAAGTTTATTTCCGCCACAGAATTATAATAATAAAAAAAAGGTAATAGCGACTTTTTATCTCACAATTCAGATTTTTTTTCTCACAATTGTGAGTTTACACCTCACAATTCTGACTTTTTATCAGAATTGCGTGATATAAAGTTGCAACTGTGTTATAAAGTCAGAATTGTGAGATACAAACTCGCAATTACGAGAAAAAAAAAGTCAGAATTGCAAGTTTATATCTCTGACTTACTATTTTATAACTCACAATTCTGACTTTATAACTGGCAATTCTGACTTTATAACTCGCAATTCTGACTTTATAACACGCAATTCTGATTTTATAACAAGCAATTCTGACTTTATAACATGATTCTGAGAAATAAAGCCAGAATTGTGAGATGTAAACTTACAATTGTGAGATAAAAAGTAGCAATTATCTTTTAAAAATGTTTTATTCTGTGGCGGAAACAAGCTTCCATACAGTTATCATACTGTAATGCGAACACAAATATATTATTTAAAATGAGTAAATTAATATTAATATATATATTTATTATAAATCATGGTAAAAAAATAAATAAAAATCAGTAAGTACTATGAAAAATGTCCTGCTACATTTGGCCAGAAAATGTGCGGTGCAGATTTAAAAAAAATTTTTGGCCTGAAATATAACTTTTTTGTGTGCGATTCATCCACAAACATCTATGAACACATACTGTACCTGAGGCGTGCGCTCTTCTGTAGGTTTTGTACTGACATCTAGAGGCAGCCGTTTTATATCTGATGCTGATTTTATTGTTGTGGTTTTCTGAATTAGGAGAAATAAAGCATAAATTTAACCAAAACAGACAGAGCAAAAGCTCAGAAGAGGGCTGAGGTGACAGACAGACCTGCAGGGACTCCAGTTTCTCTTGCTGCTGACGGATTTTATCTGACAGATCTTTCTGTTTGTCCTCTGTCGACTTGATGTCTTTTTTCAAAACGCCGACGGGCAAATTCTGCTTCTGCTCAGACGCATCACACCTAACAGAACAGAACAACAAACAAAACAATAAGAAATACACAAGTCTTAAATGGTTAGACTGCTTCTGGTGTCCAGTTTTCCCAACCTGTCCTGGGTTCCGTCCGGGTTCATGAGACACACCCAGCTGTCTGGGTACCGTTTGTCCACAGCATCCATCTGAAACGGCAACGTCCGCCATTTCAAACACTTATCTACAGGAAGATAAAAACAATTAAGAAATTAGATTAAATGGGGGTATTCAATTAAAGTTCCAAGAGGCCCAGGCTCTATATTTTCTTCCGAGCGGAGATCCAGACAATGCTTTTTTGCAATAGTTACACATTTTCATCTGCGCATCAGTAGTACTTAGTAGAAGAAAAAGAAAATCCTAAACTCAAAACCTACACAAAAAAACCTATCCTCAAATAGTCATCAAAGATGAGGATATTGGGCCCTCGGAGCCAAAGCAGAGAGTCTGAGAATTTACACAATAAAAGTAACTGTATTTGCTACATTCTTGTTTTCTGCAGCGTTTAGCAAAATAATCTATTTAGCTGTTCACTGTTTTTGCTGCTGTTGTCTATGTCTTTAGCTGGAGAGAAGCAACGTGCATGTGCAAAGGTCACTTGAGTCACTCAACGGTACAATGAGAACTGTGCACGTGTGTAGAGAGTGTTGAAGAGCAGGAGAAGAGATAACCGCTCTACCGACTTTAGCACGCTTTCTTTTATTTCCAGTTCTATGTGTGACCAGAGTTGAATGTTTATTTGTCTGCTTTTTCTCACTCAATCCCCACGTATGTAAGATGAGTGTGACGTTTTTATTAAATTATTTGATTAAACCCGGGGAAAATACGCCATCTCTCGTCTCTCGTGGATCTTTTCCTCCGACACCACATATTGTTTTTGTCTCTCTGGGAAACAACATCTCAACTTTGTGTTACACATGGAACATAAAGGGCTTGAATCAAGCACATATGGCTCTAGATATCAATATTAGAGGATATAGCAGCAAAAATGACCATAAACTGATTTATAACTACCATAACTGATACACTGAGTCATAAGCTGATTACTATAAACTGTAGAAAAGGTAAAATGATGCTAATGTGTCCGGTTGAAAACTAGCCAGCGGTCCGCTATCTGAGGATGCATGTCCTAGGGTGTTCTGGTTGTTTCTTAGGGCATTGCTATGTGATTGCTTGGGTATTTTAGGTGGTTTTTTACCTGCCCAAGTCATAATAACCTACTACCCACATGACTCTGGTCTCTAGATAAGGGTCAAGTTCCACTTTTAATGAAGTCTAGAATTTTGAAGTCGGAGTCTGATCGCTTAGCATATAATAATTAATAAAAATACAGATAGTATCAAGTGTCACAATTAAAAGCAACATCGAACAAAAGCTTAATACTTTGGCTTAGGAGTTAGGATCAAATCAGTAACCCTGAGTAAGAGCAAAATATGTTTTTAGGATATAAATGTGTTTCTGGCATGTTAAAGGAAGCTTGTGAAGTGCTGAGAGTGAGTTTATGTTCGTACCACACTGGATGGTGACCGGTATCTCCATGGCTCTCCGTCGGCGAAACCGAAGTTCATTTGATGGGACGGCGTTCCAGTTGGCCGACAAATAGCCAAATTCATCCCAGAATTTCACTATACCCTTCTGAGCTGTTGAGGGAAACATTTAATTCATGTTAAATTTATTACAAAAATTATTTAAAAAAAAATATGCCTGCGCATGTTAGTTATCAACAAAAAGAAGACAAACACACAGACTGACCTATACCGATGTCCTTCCAGTACTGGGCGAGATATTCTCCCATGGCCCTCAGTAAGTGTCTGTATTCTTTAGCGTCTGCAAAGTCCTGCTTGTTGTGCGTTGGCTCGAGCACTAGATAGGGAACATCCACCACTCCTACAACACCTCCACAGGCCCTGATACACACACACACACAGTCGATTTTTGAGCAATTTACAACCATCGGCATATCGGCTATTAGCCTGGCTCCGCCCTCCTACGTACTTCCGCTCAATTTCATTTTCCTTCAGTAACTCCGTCTGGGATTGTGGTGTATTCTTTGGTTTTCTCCGATCAATTTTTAACCGGTCCAATCAGCGAACAGAGGGAGTGGCTGAGAACGATGACGTTGAGATCGTGCGCTAGTTTGAGTTGACATACGTCACGACCAAACGTTAGCGATTGGTTATGGCAGATCCAGAGTGACTCTGGTCAGATCCAATAGTTTTAAACTTCAAAAGAGTACCCTCCTACAAGGAAGTTACCGCTTGTCAATGGAGAGAGGCCAGACTCTCTGTACAAATGAAATGTACGAGAGTCTGGTAGAACCAGGCTAATCGGCTATAGCATTGAAAAAGGTCAATATAACAACTGCTGTCTGCGTTTTAATGTTAATCAATTAACAAAAGACAGAAAAATTAAAAATAATAATAACAATAATAATTCGCTCACTACTCTTGACTAAATAACTTTTGTAACTTTCATAAGGATTAATATGTATAGGGCCCTATGAAACTCGAAGGTCTTCACTGCAACCCGTCAAAATAAAAGTTCAGTTTTACTTCAAGTAATTGTGACAGAAATATATTACTGTTGTACAGTAGAATTTAGCTACGTCTCAATGTGTTAATAATATATGTATTTAATTTATACAGAGAAAAATATGCAGTGTTATTTTACATTTGTTTACTTTATTTCTGTACCTAAAAAAAACGATTAAACCTACTTAAAAAAGCACTGTTTACTTCATATGTATCTTTGTTCTGTTGTATTTATGTTGGCCTGCTGAACGTTAAATGGATCCAATCCACGTTTAGAAATTATTTGACGATGCAGCAATAAACTAGTATAATGTAATGCATGTTTTTTTTTTTACTTTGCTGATTTAAAACATGATCAAAACACTTATCTATTTTAATGACAAAAGTTCGAATAAGCTAATCAGCCAATAATTCTTTGTTAAAATCGGTATCGGGCCCAAAAAACTGTATCGGTGCATCCCTAACTGTTACACATCAGCTTGTATAATGCATAATGTATAATATCTGTGTGTGATTTTCACTCACATTCCTCCCTCCAGCTGTGGTCCCGTCTTCTCGTACATCTTAATAAGACGGCTGCAGTTATAGACGAACATACCATCCTGGTCTCGCCTCTCGATGTTCACGCCAAATATAAAGTTCAGCTCCTTGGGTTCTTTCAAAGCTCTGAAACGACAAAACGCTGATTTGAAACTGTGTTTTGTGAGCGTTATACAAGAGAAATCTTGACAATAGTCAACAAGTGTGTTTTCAAGGATATGAGGCTATAAGTCAAATGTGATAGCTATAAAACATCTTTAAGAGGTCATAGTGTATTTGTAGGAGTGGATGGGGGTGTGTTACTTTTGTTTGGATGCATGGATGGCTTGTTTTCTAGTAGCTTCGGCACGTAACGCCACAGCCGAATCCTGCGCCTTTCTCAGTGCGGCCTGAAATCATACAAAACAAATGTATTAAAAACCTGCATATACGACAAACTCATAAGTGCAATTTATGAGCGTCTAAATTCAAATTTCTTTAATAAATAGATAAAAATGGATAAATAGTCCAGAGTTCTGTTCTGGGTCTGAATTGTGTGTGTCTCTTACTCTGGCTTCTTTGGATAGGTCATCACCAAGCTTTAACTCCAGGGCACGAGCTTTACTCTCGGACTCCCGCGCCTTCTCCTCAGCTAGAGAGGAAGTCAAACATACGCACAAGTCAAGTGCCATTCATTTATTGTGTTTTCCCTACATTTAATTTTTTTTGTCCCACCAAAGCCTTATTTGATCAGTTATTGTGATTTATGAGTGATGTTGCGCATGAGTGAGAGAGAGAGAGAAAGAATGAGCAAAGACCAGTGTTTCAACTGTGGAAAGATATTGATAAAACAGCTTGAGAATAATGCACTATATTGCACGTGTAAATGTAAATGATTATATTTCAAAATAAAAAAAGTAGAAAAGTAACTTTAGGGAGTTTGATTGACAGGCGATCTGACCAATCATAATCCGCCATCCGCCGAATCCGCCATTTTTGTCCGACAAAGCAGTCAGGAGAGTTAGTAGATTAGTAGGAGTGTACTGACGTCTTTCCGCGGTTAAAACAACATTTCTTCTGATGTTCATTCATGTTTATTTGATGCTATAAATGAACTAGAAGGAAGAGATGATCGGTTCACGAGCAGCTTTAACAGAAGCGATCTGTCAGACACATTAAAGAGCCACAAAACGGTATTTATTGTTTAAATTTCATTTAAAAAAAATCCACATTTGAAAGTTGAGACTATTTCATATCAAGTATCTGAATTCTGAACCCCATTGAAAACCTCTGGAATGTGATCAAGAGGAAGATGGGCGGTCACAAGCCATCAAACAAAGCCGATCTGCTTGAATCTTTGCACCAGGAGTGGCATAAAGTCACTCGACATCAATGTGAAAGATTGGTAGAGAGCATGCCAAGACGCAGGAAAGCTGTGATTGAAAATCAGGGTTTTTCCATCAAATATTGATTTCTGAACTCTTCCTAAGTTAAAACATTAGTATTGTGTTTAAAAATGAACATGAAATTATTTTCTCTCCATTATTCGAGGTCTGACAACACTGCATCTTTTTTGTTATTTTGACCAGTTGTCGTTTTCTGCAAATAAATGCTCTAAATGACAATAATATAAAATGCTCTAAAGGATAAATGTTATCAGGGGTTCATAGAATAAAGCAAAAATGTCAATTTTACCCAAACACATACCTATAAAAAGTAAAACCAGAGAAACTGATAATTTTGCAGTGGTCTCTTAATTTTTCAAGAGTTGTATATGTATATACATTTTGTATATGTATTTATATATATATATATATATATATATATATATATATATATATATATATATATATATATATATATATATATATATTTATAGATATATAGATATATATAAAAACACCTCCCAACCGCAACCGCCCATTACCACCGTCACAGCCCTATATATATATATATACACACACACTACATAAATCATTATACAAGAAAAGACAAAAGAAGAAGACCTGGGACAGAGACATAAGTGATTTGATTGTACAGCAATGTCTAATTCACAGACTTCACTAAGAATCTAGTCTAAAACCCATTTACATTTCCTCGTCTGTTCGAATCTTTATCAAAGAAAGTGTGAGATGATGCCATCACAAACATGCCCATTTCCTGTGTGCTTTTAAAGCAAGCATCTACATCTGTCAACACTCATCGTTCAGTATTTGTGAAGCTTAAAAGCAGAAATGGTCAGATAGAGGAAATGCTATCATAACCCACAAAGCCCGAAGTCAACTTCCCTTAACACCCACCAGCGATGCTAGTCCAGTTTGAGCTGTTTGTGTGGGCTAGGGTTAAACTCACCGAGTTTTGAGAGGTGATCTGCCTTCTTGACCTCCTGCTCCGCACGGGTTTTAAAGCGCGTCGACGTGTATTTGTACATCCTAGAAGTCAAAAGAACAGGCTTTTCTGTATTTGGGATTGTTTTTGTGTATCAGGGATGAAACCCTGAGGCTTCAGTTATATGTGTGAAGCTGGTATTTTTTCATGTTTACCTAGGGTTATACAAGCAACAGGACAATCGCTTGGTTCGAACTTTGTGACCCTGAATGAAGATCCTCATCCTGGGGTCGATGTACAGGACAGCAGCATACGCACGGAAGGACCTCCTCTCTGGCTTTCTGTTTATGACAACAAAATGTACATTCAGCATCATCAAAAAACATCTAACAATACATTAACATGTTAAAAACCCACACTGTATGTTAGTCAGTTAGCATCACGCTGGTTCCCTCGACAAAAACCCAATAGGATTTAGCCATAGGCTTTTGGATTATCGCTAAAAACAAGCTCTGTGATCAACAAAAGCTTATGATACTTGCACGTTTTGTCCATCAAGATACTTATCACAGATGAATTTTGAAGCTTAAATGCAGTCGCCAGAAGTAAAAAGCTAAAGGTAGGCTATAAACGAACTACATCACGGTCCCACGACTTCAACGTCAAGATCACTAATCCTCCGACAACTCTTTCAGTTTTTATCTAAAACATTTTCCATGAACATTTGAGTTGGAAAAGTTTATAAGAGCACAATAACAAGCATAACGAAGCTGTAAAAGCGGACCTAGTTTACTGGTTTACTGGCCTATTTTTTGGCCTACAAAGTGATGTCACGCCTACACCACGTTTATGACAAATCCTGCACCTGGAGGGCAAACTTTCTGTAGAGTTTAGCTCACACCTGTCTGGAAGTTTCTAGAAATCCTTAAGATCTTGACTAGCTGGTTTAAGTGTGCTTCGAGTCAGTGCTGCTTGATTATGGCAAAAATCACAATTATTTAACACTATTATTGGTGGGTGATATGATCAAAGTCTTATTTCACGATATGAGCAATTTAAAATATCTCAAATTAATCCTAGGTTAACTAATGTAAGAAAAAGGTCCTCAAAAGCAATTACATATGACAAGTAAACAGACAGCAATACAATAAGAACAAAGAAACTAATTACAAACAAAATGGACAAATAAGTACAGCAGAATGAAAATATGAATTAAATAAAATGAAGTGTTTTAAGTTTTTTAGGAAGATGTACTAACAGTGGTATTCAGATAAGTAATAGCCTACAAAAGAAAATTGAAAAATCAAATGTAAAATAACACTGCTGTATACATTAAATATAAATGAATCCTTATTAAATCAAATCTACTTAAGTTATTCAGGCAAGATCAGTGAGTGATTTCCCTTTGTCATTTGTTGTTTGATTATCATTAATGACATATTATGCCTTTCAGCAATCCTATAAGATCATTACAAATTACACTGTACAACATGGATCTAATAAACTTGTACAGTATGTAGACTGTAGGAGTCTACATAAGCCGCTTTCCAACCAAGTAGTTACAGGAACTTAGTAATAGGAACTGTCCACTTCTAAACAGTTCTATGAACTACTCTCCCCCAAACTCGGTTTTGCTGTTTGCGTTCGCACTGGCCAAGTGGCCATAGGAACTGGTAGGAGGGGTAAGGGCGTGACGCAAGCACGGTGACTTTTATTTTGACGGAGCGACGGACCTTTATTTTGACGGCACTGAGAACGCCAGAGCAAACAATGCTCGCATTCTCTGTGTTCATTAGTTAGCGATCTGTCTAACAGTACTGTTTAACATGTTATTAGATAGAATTGTTATAGTACACAGTATATGAAAAAAAAGTTATTAGCCTATGCCGTGTGGTTGATGTCCAGTGTTGCTAGCTGAGCAGAAACACATAATCATGTTTGACTTGGTCCCCGCAAAGTTGCGTTGGATTTTCTCTTCAGCATAAAGGTTTAGAGGCCCATCTATCACTGTTTTCCATGTTTGTATCTAGTTTCTGGAGTAAATATATAGGCTATAATCTGTGTGTTTACATATAGCTGTTTTAAAAATGGCGGGTGCTGGTGTTTTGCGTGCGTTCGGTCATCAGCATACACTAATGCCACGGGTAGTTCCTATAGTGCTGGTTTAGACCCTACTCTGAAGCAGGAGCTAAATTAGTTCCTCCAAATGGAGTTCCTAGAACTAAAGTCGTTCCTAGTCGGCGGGTTCGCACCGCAGGAACATCCGGGTACTTTAGCCAATAGTTCTAGGAACTGTGAAAAGGTTCCTCCGGTCGGAAAGCGGCTATACTGTACATGTGGTACCCAAGTTTATTAGGTCCATGTCATACTACACTAAATTTCGAATTTAATCTGTAATTGAATCTCTGTAGCCTATTGAATCTTAGGCTACGACACAAGTTAGTACAGAAGAATAAAGCGGCATCAGCATGCGCTAGTGGTGAACAAATAGAGCAAGATGAATCGCACTTTGGCAATTGTGGTTTTTATGTACGCTGAAAAAAAGAGGAGGAAGAGAAAGAGGAGAATATGGAGGCGGTCATGGCTTGGGAAAAGAGGACTTAGTTTTAAGTTTTAGTGCCATGTCGCGTTGATCAATACGCCATTTCTTGTTGCATTTCTACTGGCTAGTCAGTAGACGTAGGTCGTAGCAGCAAACACACTGTGAGATGATCATGATAAATTTATGACAGTGTCAGACTATCTTTGGTCGCAAGAGTGTGACAATGGCTGTCTTTGAACCTCTCTCACTAAACGACGGAGGAGCCACTGTTTAGGAGCCACGACTAAAGAAATCGCCATGATTGGTCTTCAACGAGCCCAAGAGGGCACACGTAACTCCTCTGTTCATCTCTCTGCACTGGCTACCTATCGCTGCTCGCATCAAGTTCAAGGCATTGATGCTTGCTTACAGATCTGCCACAGGCTCAGCTCCCTCCTACTTTCACTCACTCCTACGAGTCTACATCCCTACCAGACGCCTACGATCGGTCAACGAGCGACGTCTCGTGGTTCCATCACAGAAAGCCACAAAATCACTTTCCAGATCATTCTCATTCACAGTTCCATGCTGGTGGAACGCTCTCCCCACCCTTATCCGGAATGCAGAATCCCTGACAACATTCAAAAGACAGCTGAAAACCTATCTATTCCGTGAGCACTTAACCTTATAAAAAAAAAAAAAATCCCTTCCCTTTGAAACATCACTTATCGAGCTTATGCTACTCTGAATACTGCCTGAACTTCGTATTCTGAGCACTTCTTGCGTTGTTGTTGTTTTTGCCTCTTCATGATGACTCGCTTAATTTAGTCCTAATTTGTAAGTCGCTTTGGATAAAAGTGTCTGCTAAATGACTAAATGTAAATGTAATGTAAATGTGGTCATCTCTAATCTGGGACAGCCCAAAATCATACAATGTGTACCGGGCATAAGTCTGCTGTCACTTAAAGAGCTAATGGACGGATCCAATAAACTGTTCAAACACGTCCCGCAGTTTAGCAACAGTAGACTGCATTTTACAACACTCACTTATTTGGCTGATTTGGATGTTAAAGTCCCCCTGTAGTCAATATCCCTTAAAACTCATCTTTCATCACCAAAATGACATTGACATTTTCCTTGAATTTTTTTGGAATGTAACTCTACACCCTTGCCTCATTTAGTATACGAGGTTCTATGAATATGCAAATGAGCCCCGCCTCCACTCACTGAGATCCACTCGTTGATCTGATTGGTTACAAGGTAGTTTGTGACGTCAGAAACACCAGCGATTTCAAAGTGTTTTTGAGACTGTCTTTGGTTCACTGCAGTTTTAAGGAGAAAATACTCAGCAATACTGTCGACTTATGAATTTGCACATGGTTTGTCTTGAAGCATATTAAAAACACCATATAGACATATAAACAACATTAAAAACTTGATTTTAACCACAGGGGGACTTTAAGTTTGGTCTTTTAGGGAGGAAATAAAAGCACACCGCTGTGAAGGAAAGGAAGGTGCGCTGGACGGCATGCAGCAACGCCACAATGATCGTTTAATACGTTTTCATATCCAAAATCCAAAATCAATTACGATTAATCGCACAGCCCTACGTAAGAGTTGTTGCTAAGATCTGCAGAAATTGGACAGGATTAGACAACCCTGGTTATGAAAATTAGCGAATGCACTCACACTCCCTCTACAGGCGTCCCGGCCATCATAATGTCCTGGTGGTCCGTCTCCACATCCAGCTCTGGCTCTCGGTTATCCATCAACTTCAAATTATAAACTACAACCAGTGTACCTACGAACACACAATACTCAGATTTAACGGCCTCACCAGACACAATCTGATTAACCGGCCTTCATTTCAGACAAAGTGCTGTAAAAACCAACCGCTGGGTCCTTCGATCTTCTTGAACTGCCGAAATAGCTGCTCTTCGTTCTTAAAAGGAGAATACTTAAAGATGAGCTCAGTCTCAGTAGCGTACTTCTCAGTGTCTTGAGTCAGAGGCTGCTGGGTCTTCACGTCCCAGCTGGGTAATGGGACAATCACCTATGAGAACAGGCCGAAAGCATTTAGAGATCTGCTCTTCGCTCAGACTGAGCGTTTGTGTATGATGCTTCGCCATCAGCTTCTTACCTCATCCAGACCCTCTTCTTCATGAAATGTTCGCGACAAAAACAAACACGTTAATTTGTCGTCTTTTTTGGTGAAAAGAATGAAGTCCTTCCCTATACGCATGGAACCCCTAAAAGAGACCAGGACGTACATTAAAAAAAAAACATAACGAAATAATGGCAGTTCATCGGCTTCCAAGAAAAGTGTAACGATACTTACGACTTTAATCCGTTTCCATACTGGCCGATGTGAGTAGACTCCGGGAAACGTTTGCTCGATTTGCCGAACTGGATGACATGAGTGGCTTCACCTATTCAAAATAGTTCTGTTGTCATCACTGTGGTGTATGAGATCTTGAGTGAAAATGCATGCATTTTGTGGTAAGAAGGGTTTGGGTTTCTTTGCTTTACTCACTGGGGTCCATTCCAGTGCCATCGTCAAGAAAACACAGCATAAACCCGCCTCTCAGATCTGGTCTCTTCTCTGATTGGTGGTAACAAATGAATATTAACAATCTATTATGTTATTTTTTGCAAATGTTGAAATTTATTTCTACAACTTAGTTAAAACCACTGTATGTAACCTGTGTAGATGTCTATCCGTGTGGCATTGGCGTCTCTGTAGAAAAGAAATGGAGTGGATGTTCACTTCAACAGTGCAAATCTTTTTGATGATAGAAGCCCTTTTTACAGCTGGTATTAAGAAGCCAGTAAGTTTTGGTTGATCAGATCACAAGTAGACGAGGGAGACACACTCCGGTTTACACATGGTGTTTTAATCCGTCTCTTTTGTCCACTTTCAGCCACTTCTGTCCTGATTTCTTTGAGGGGAGGGTTTACGGGCGAGTAAATGTATGTTTTTTTTCAGATCTTTCATTCTAATGGATGAAATAAGCTTGTGTAATTTGCATATGTATACGTGACCGAAGACGAAGGAAAAACACACGGAGAGCATCAGCTTTAGTTTCTGCTCTGACAGACACAAGACCAGCCGAACGCTGTGAGTGTGTGTTAGAAATCAGGAATGGAGAGAGAACATTGTGCTTGGTACATTTTTCGTCTTCAAACCAAACTTGGATCTTCAGCCGATACAGTTTAAATCCCGTTTAATCCTCGAGCTCTTCTCATAATGTCACTCATTAGATCAGTAGACGGAGAGAAGACGGTCTTCTGTGGCTGTTTGAACACATTCGATCACACGAGCGTTTACACTACGAAAGCAATCCGGTCGAATGTGTTTTCAACTCCCTCTGGAAGTGGTGGAAAGTGGACGAGCTCAAAACGTTAACAACTGTATTTACCGTCGTCCACTTGTGATCCGATCGACCAAAACTCATCTTAATACCAAGTGAAAACCGCGCCTTAGTGTCAGAAATATTTATTTTTAAAAACTAAATTGTGTTTGTACCTTGAGTTGTCCACTAGTTCAGCCAAAGCTCCAAAAAGAAACTCATGGGTTGTCCTGTTGGCAATAACAGAATCGATAAACAACAAAAGAAATGACCTTTTTCATGGCCACTGTTACTTTTGTCCTTTATGGCGATAAAAACCCAAGTATTTGTCAAAATATAATTCATACATTATTAGAACATTGTTATACATGTCTAAACAGAGCAACATCCCCATTCAAAATTGTTCTTTGGCCTCCAATTCACAAAAACATACATCGTTTGCAATCCCATTAATAATGGGCGCATTACTTCAATGCTACAGTAACTTTCATTGAAACAATGAATCATTTCTGGGTACGTTGTCATTGCAAACTGCTTTACGGAGGGTAGAAGCAGGACTGTTCACGGACCATGCAATGCATGTCGGCACACAAAAATGTCCGCTTTTGAGAATCACAAGTTCCAATCTGATTGGCTGTTTGATTGAGTCAGGGCGCACAAGCTTTTAGCAGTCCGATGGAAAACAAGGTTTCACGTCATCTTTCGTTTTGTTGCTTGCAAGAAAATTTGTAACGCTAACTCAAATTGATACTTACGAGTTTGTGTGCAGATATTCAAAGGTGAGCTGAGCTCGGTTTAGCGAGCTATAATTTGTGTAGGCCATCGTCTCAAAATAAAACAAATTAAAAAAGAAAACTAGCAGATTGTATTCACGTCTCGTCTCTACATTCTTCCCATTTCATGAGAATCATGTGTGATTGTTCAACACCTAGAAAACAAACAAAAACAAGCATGTCAGTACAAACTAGCCATCCAACGCAAAATTGTGATGTATGACCAAACTCATTGGAAAAGACTGTTCAAAAAGGAATTTTAACACACGTTTACTGGGATCTATGGGATTTAAACATTTTTTATATAGTGACAACAATGGGCGATATGTTTCAAACAGTAATGTGCTTCGTTACTGTTATGTTGCATCCAGTGACATAATTTTTTTGTAAATTAATAACATTAGATTGCATTTTTAGCTCAATTTCAACTGAAAAAGGCTTGACTATGGGATGACAATATATTTGCAACGCATTCCTATGGGATTCAAGTGCGTTGCATTGTGGGATTCCACGCAGTGTTATGTTGTATACTACATTCTGGCAAATGTAGTTGCATACTCTGCACAGTATGCATACCACATACTGTAAAAATAGTACAGTAGTATGTTACTGTGAGAATAACCTAACATTTGAGATAAGTATTAGTACTTGTTGAAAACATACAAAACTATAGCATTTGCCATTCTGTGTGCTTTTTTAAAAAGGTTTAGTCATACACTTTTTTTTTGCCAATTAATACGAACAGCAAATGATGTACCAAACCAAAATGATACCCTTTCCTTTAGCATCCATGATGCATTTATTGAACCTTTACAGACTTTTGCTATTTAAAATGATAATGCATATTTTTTCCCCTCTTGGGATAAATAATGACCCAGACAGGTGAGCTCATGAGTGGGGTTTTTACTGTCTGTCCTTGAACTGATTAAATTCACACAGAAACACACGCGAGGCCATCACATGCTGCCAAGGCCCTTGAGATCCATGCAACAGCAGAGACTGAACTGCTAACACTTTCATTCGCCAAACACTCAAATCAGCATCTAAATCAATCAAATTTAACTCCTGGCTCAACACAATAAAGCATGCACAGAAGAACTGGTCAAATAACTGCGGCCTGGCCAGAAACAACCGCCTTCATTTACAAAAACCAACAGCCTTTGTACAGTAACACAAGCAGTAAATGTGATTTCAAATAATGCAAACCATTTAACCACTCCTCTACCTCCGTTTCTTTTTATCCAGCGATTTCTGCCTGCTGCATGAGGAAAACTACGAAACAAAACGTGTTTATTCCTTTTTCGTTCATAGAAAGTAGATGCAAGGCCTCGAATCGCTCCAGCAAGCGCTTTCCCTCGAACAACACACACGAGCACCGAGACAGCTTGCCCCGCCCTCCTCGCCACGCTCAGCCAATCACATTGCCCGCTGGCTCATTACTCGCGTCTGATTAGTCGAAGTCGCCGTCATTCAACGTAAAGCAGGAAGTAAGTTTGCTGGTCCATGAAGGAATGTGGTGTGGAAAAACGCGGGGAGGGAATCGTGCTAAAGCACAACACGACTTATCGATAAGCTGGTCTTCTGCGATTGGTTTTAAAATCATATAAAAGGTAATCACGATAAGACAACTTTTATGTGATATTAAAATACAGGTTAGCATGAATTCAGTCGCGTTTGGTTAGATACGTTGATTGCATATATTGTTCTGTTTAAAGGTGTAAAACGTGTAGGCTTTTTTAGACAATCGTTCCTGGTAAAAAGGGGATGCTGCTGATGATGAAAGTTGTACGTAATGGACGAAGGGGACAAAATGTCTGCCGTGTTTTCTGAACATAAAACAAGCTGTTTGATCACTTCAAACATATATTGATTTCAAAGCGCTGTATGCATTGCTTTTTAATGTGTTTTACCCATAAATGGGTAAGAAATCACACCTGGCTGTCTATGACAGCGCTTGTCTCTGTAAACCGCAACAACAAAAAAAAGTGCGACGCGCACTTTTTAGCCAATAAGAAAACGCGTTCTTCCTTTAACATTATGGGCGGGCTTTGGAGAATGCGTCGTGTTGGGGTGTTTGATATCAAATATATGCATGCACTATTATTATAAAATAAAATGGGTAACTATAACCTTTTAATATTACATTTAAAGGCACAGTTTAATTTGCAACATTTAATATGCCTATGATTAGACTTAATGATTAATCTTATATGTCTGGTTTCACAGACTTATTATTATAGTCCCATATTAAAATGCATGTTTGTGCTGTTTTAACTGAAAACAACTTGCACTGACATCTAAAAATATGTCAGTGCCATTGTTTTGTCTCAAGATGCACACCAGTAATGTTTTATTTTTATCTCTATCTCTAAAGCACGTTTATAAAAGTTATTTAATGTCCTAATCCTGGTTTAATCTAAGCCCTGTCTGTGGAACCAGGCCGTAATGTCACATTTAGCTAAATTGTGATATAACTCCAGATGTTGTTTTGCTGTCGTGCATTGCTTTCTTTTGTGAATTAGTGTTCACTTCAAGATCTTTTCACCAGTTTCTAGCTAATGAGTGTTTCATGTGAAGTGTTGTCCACAACCGGTAAGTGCGTTATGTGTGCAGTTTTTGTATCTGAATTAAAAGTCCAGAACACTGAATGCACCACCACTGAATAATGTTCAGACATCATTACACAAGCAAGAAAGGACACAGTGGAATATTTTAATGCATTTTGTTTTTAGAAAAATGAACAAATGATGTGTATTTAATGCATTTAAATAAAATTAATATAACGTGACGTCAAAAGAAAGCTTTCTAACTTCCTCTCGGAGTATAGTTATATTATAATCATACGTCTCAGGTTATGTTCTTTGGATTGTGATTGTTAACAGTTGTATAATCATAACATAGTGTTGCAATGAAACATGAAATAAAGTCACGTCACGTGTAGACCAGATCTGTTCTGATGGCACTGGATGCAATGTTTTAGTTGCACAAGACCAACATGTTGGCAATGGAAAATTGTTGAATACCCAAACACTAATTTCTTTCTGCAGCAAGTGTCTTCATGCGTTCTGACTGCCAGTTCAGGCTCAAATGTGGATGTTCTGCAGATGTTTCTCATGGGCTCAGCAGTGATCCCTATGAATAATGTACAATTGAAAGGCTTTTCAAACAAACTGTAAAACACATGTTAATTCATGCAATAAAAAATCAAGAAAAAATGCAAATCAGAGAGAGTTTAATACTAAAGATTACAGAGCTCTACAGCAGGTACTACCTTTTGAAGATCGTTCCCCTGGTAAGAACGTGATGAACGTGAAGAGAAACTTCCACAGAGACTCATGAGGATGCAGACAACCAGCAGTGCAACACTGACCAGCAACAGGTGATACCGGCACAAGGCTTTTTCATCCTATAGTCAAACAATAAAGAAGTGGAGAGGTTAGCTAGATGCTGCTTATATGATGGTGCACACTGATGCAGTTATTGGACTGAAACTGAAATAACATTGAACTAAATTAAGCTGAATAATGACACTATTGTCTTCTGTAGAGCTGCAATAGAATTTGTTTAACGACGGATTCATTTAACAACATTATTTTCCCGTTTAAAAGCTATAAAGATTCCAAAAGGGTTTGTGGGTTGCACTTTATTTTACGGTACCTGTGCGTACTTGCTTAAGAAAGTACTGGGCAATATGTGACCCTGGATCACAAAACCAGTCACGAGTCGCACGGGTATATTTGTGGCAATAGCCAACAATACATTGTATGGGTCAAAATTATCGATTTTATCTTTTATGCCAAAAATCATTAGGATATTCAGTAAAGATCATGTTCCATGAAGATATTTAGTAAATTTCTCACCACAAAAATCACTTTTGTGAGTGAATGCAGCACAATCGTGAACATAAATGGAGAACTTTAAAGGTGATTTTCTCAATGTTTCGATTTTTTTGCACCCTCAGATTCCAGATTTTCATTAGTTGTATCTCGACCAAATATTGTCCCATCCTAACAAACCATACATCAATGAAAAGCTTATTTATTCAGCTTTCAATTTAAAAAAATTGACCCATGTGACTGGTTTTGTGGTCCAGGGTCACATATAAGGGTAGGTTCAGGGTGAGTAACTAGTTATTACCTAGTTATTGTAATAACTATAATAAGTACATAGTATGATCATGGGGGAAAAGGACTAAAATAAAGTGCTACCAGATTTATTTTTTGCAGCAATTCAAAAGAAAAACTAATTTTTTTGGTTCCCCAAAGAACCATTCAATGGACATTTTTAAAATAATCACCTTCTTTTGTTAGTGTGAGTAACATTTGAGTAATCTAAGGAACCTTTCTCCACTATAAAGAACCTTTTATGTCGTGAATGGAAAGATTCTATGGATGTTAAAGGTTCTTAATGGAACCATCGCATCGATGCCAATGAAGAAGCTTTATTTTTTTAGAGAGTGTTGTATAAAGTGGTATATAAAAGTGACTTGACTTGATATGGAATCTGCACACGTAGAGCTCCGACAGAAAGAATCCCCTGCCAATTATATGTTCATTAATTCAATATTTAGCTGATTCTGTCTGAACGACTGCATTGTGTTTTCTACCTTAGTGAGCAGGACCGTCAGGTGTGGATCTGATTTGAACTCCAGACCAAAGCAGTGTGGGGAATTGTGCTTGTTTGATTCGACAGCAACCGCCCTGACAGGTGAAGCGCTCTTATCCACGTTCTCCGCAGCTGGGCATTCTGGAGGAGACCTGGAAGATCAGTAAATTAGCTTGCAGGATGTTTTATTCACAACAAAAAAAATGGGCTGTGTGTTTATGTATAAGCTTCTCACGGGGTGTGAGGGAGAACGTGGGTCAGGGCAGTGAAATGAAGACAGCTCAGCGGTCGACTGGTCTTCGTCCCGGCGGGAGTTTGATTGCTGGGAACATCAGTGTGGAGGTACAGAGAAATGTTCACGGATGCTTTCGCTGCAGCCCCTGTAGACATTAGGAGAAAGCAATATAAAAAACAACTGTTATGCAATACATTTCCATATCTCCTCTCCATTAAATATGTCTTAATATATTCTATTTAAAGAACAAAACATATGAAAGTCTAACGCTGCCTTCACATGCGATCGGAATTATCGTAAATACGAGTTTCCTAGTTTAAATTTGGACATGTCATGAACGCCCTCTGTATTTACCACTGGTAAGCTCAGGGATCATTTTGATACCCAAGTTCCTGAGTTGGGTGGGCCATAAACATTAAATAGGCAAGAATAAACCTGGTGTCATCCACGATTCCTGTTCTTTCCGACAACAAAGCACTTTAATGCGACGTGCTCGTAATCAGAAGTGTACATACACACATATATATATATATATATTAGTGCTATCAAATCAATTAATCGCTAAACACATTGGTTGTTTATATTTATATATATATATATATAGCATAAATATACGTATATTTCTCTATATATATACATATATACACACACATATATTTTCAAACTTTTATGATAAATGCGATTAATCGCAATTAATCGATTTGACAGCACTAATATATATATATATATATATATATATATATATATATATATACACAGTACAGGTCAAAAGTTTGGAAACATTACTATTTTTAATGTTTTTGAAAGAAGTTTCTTCTGCTCATCAAGCCTGCATTTATTTGATCAAAAATACAGAAAAAAAAAAAATTATATTGTGATATATTATTACAATTTAAAATAATTGGTTTTCAATTTATTATACTTTAAATTATCATTTATTTCTGTGATGCAAAGCTGAATTTTCAGGATCATTACTCCAGTCTATCACATGATCCTTTAGAAATCATTCTAATATGATGATTCATTATCAAAGTTGGAAACAGTTCTGCTGCTTAATATTTTTTCATAACCTGTGATACTTTTTTAGGATACTTTGATGAATAAAAAGTAAAACAAAAATATGTTATTATTTTAAAAATAGAAATCTTTTGTAACAACAATATACACTACTGGTCAGTAATTTGGGGTCAGTAATTTCTTCTTTCTTTTTTTGAAATAAATCAATACTTTTATTCAGCAAGGATGTGTTAAATTGATAAAAAGTGATAGTAAAGAAGATTTATATTATTAGAAAATATTTTTTTTATTTTGAATAAATGCAGTTCCTTTTAACCTTTTATTCATCAAATATATTAGGCAGCAGAACGGTTTCCAACACTCATAATAAATCAGAATATTAGAATGATTTCTAAAGGATCATGTGATAGACTGGACGTCACATGCACTGAAGACTGGAGTAATGATGCTGAAAATTCAACTTTGATCACAGGAATAAATTATTTTTTAAAGTATATTCAAATAGAAAACTATTATTTTAAGTTGTAATAATATTTCACAATATTACTGGGGTTTTTTTCTGTATTTTTGAGCAAATAAACGCAGCCTTGATAAGCATTAGAGACTTCTTTCAAAAATATCAAAAATGTTTAATGTTTCCAAACTTTTGACCTGTACTATATATATATATATATAAAATTTGCACTAAAATTTAAATTATATAAAAATACATATAAAACCTGTAATATTATGTAAATAATACTAAAATCTCATACACACAAACCTTTGATGCCCAGCTGGCTGCCCAGCATTGTGGCACTAATGACAGTATCGTCTGGGACGTCCCCTATAAACACCAGCGGCACCAGTAAGGAAACATGAGACGTGCTCATGGAAATATTTGTCGTATCTGCATGCTCCACCATTCGGGGAGAGTCTTCCTCCAGCGGTGCATCCGTGTCGTTCACATGTGTGCAGAACTGAAAGCCAGCAATAGAACCCAGAACCCCGTTCCAGTCCTGGAAAACAAGCGTTTGGTACGAGTTAGTCAGTAACGAAGAACCCAAACATTACAGCAGTGATCGTCATACTCACTACACTTATGTCAGGGTTCTTGATGTCGTGATTCTGAGAGTAAAGTCCAGTGCAGACGAAAGTGATGGAGATGATCAGCAGACTGAGGAAGAACACAACCACAGGAGGGTGTCGAGAGACCTGATCTCTCAGGTTAGACACGGGCCTCCACTGACCCATAATGCACCAGGAGCGAAGACACCACCTGTGAGGTTTAAACCATGCAAAACATTGAATGCCTGTATGCAGAAAGGCATGCTAGCTTACTAATTACTAATTACTGAATACTGTCTTTTCCCACTATTTCCTTAAAAATAAAAATAAACAATTGGTATAATTTAATTTTACTTTTCTCTGGATTTTAAAAAGCTGTAAGTAAGTATACACTAAAAGTATAAAATAAGAACGTGAAGTATAAAAGTGAAACATTAGATGAAAATTAGAAATGTTGCTTTGGCAATTGACTGAAATAAGCTTAAGTTGAAGCACTAAAATTACTAACAGGAAATAAATTAAAACTAAAACTGAAATAAAAATAAATTAAACTTAAATAGTAAGCCTAATATATATATATATATATATATATATATATATATATATATATATATATATAAAACGCATGTCAAATTATTAATTGTAATGACTTCCAGCTTATTTTATAACCAGTGTTGGGTAATTAAAAAAAAAAGTAATTAATTACTAGCTACTAGTAATCAACAGTGTATACAATACAGTATTAGTATTGTATTGGTAATTATAAAAAATATTGGATTACTTATTATTAGTAATATCAACCTCAACAAGTTGAACAATACAAGGATGGACTTGAAACTGCTCTTTTAATTATTTTAAAGAAACAATATACAATTGCATATATTATTCTTGAACTGACCAAAGTGCCACATTAAAAACATACGTTTTAACATTACATTTTGATGTTGAATCCACTATTGTTTTATATAAAATTGTTGTAGTCTATGTAGTATTTAATGCAATTACATCAAGTAACTGTAATTAAATTACAGAAAAAATGTGTAATCCCTTAATTTACCTTTTCAAGGGACAAGTAGGCCTAATTAAATAAATAACAGTAATTAGATTAGTAATTCATTACACCAACACTGTAAATGTAAGGTCAAATCGAGTGCTTTGCATTATGAGATACAGTCCCATTCAGTGTGATCTAGTTGTATACTAAACATTGTAGCATATGTAGTGTGTATGTAGTGTGTAGTTCTATAATCAAATACTTATATGGGTTCTTCATGTTTGTGCATTGAAAAGTGCTCATACCGTACTTAATGCGACAAACACAATAACATAATTATAATAGTATGTTAGTATGTTATTGATAACATAGCTCACTTCTAAACTGCATAAACTAGGCTATAAACACTATATTTGACACATGAACTAAATTGTTATAATCATAATTTGATCATATTATAAAGTTTACCGACCACTTACCTTTAGTTAGGTTCATTTAATTAGCGCGCAGGGACGTTGAACGTTGACCAGGTTGAAATGTAGTAATGTAAATATTGATTGATAGCAACGCAAGCAACTTCCTCACAGGTGGGTTTCCTTCAAGACAGCTTTAATTCCAAATTAAAAGTCCAGTGGCGAAGAAGCAGAAATTAAAACTCTTACATGATAGATTTGATCTAAATAAAGATAACACTGTGTTTTGTGCTACATAGATTAAATAATGTAGTTCAAAGTAATTAAAATAGTATTAAACGCATTATGTGTTTGTTATGTGATATAATCAATATGAGAAAAGAAAAAAAACACCAGTCAGCATTAATACAATCTAAATGAATTAAATATAAATCGGGCGTTTACATTAAATGTGAATTTTTTTCTGGGTTTCTTCTGTCATTCATTTTATGAGGAATATATATTTTTCGCTCGGACCTTTTTGTCTGATATAGAGATCTTTTATTATGTAATCCAGTAGCGGAAGTGCTGTCCGTCGTTTTCTCCCGCATCCAGCCTGCGCATTCTTGCTGTTTGAATGACACAAGTTAATATTTAAATTCATTTTTTACATACTTAAAATTGGATAAAAGCAGTTGAAAGGTGAGTTTTTATGCTTCCAGATTTATCGGTGAATCTAATTTAAACACAACATGATACATTTCGAGCGTTTAAATTGATCTGCTGTTACTTCATCAAGAAGCTAACCTGATAGCATAGTTTATTGAACTAGCTATGAATACATGATATATTTTTCTAAACTAATACATAATAAAGAAACGTACGATACATATAACGTAGTATGTGATATTTAAAAGACATTTGACGTCTTACTCAAAGCAGATGAGTTATTTTAGTATTATTTATATACATTTAAAATATTTAATTTATTAGTTAAAGTTTGACTAATTTTGCTACGTGCTTTTGTCATTTTTATTAGTTTTTAAATGGTTCTATTTAGTTTCAATTTATTTTTAGGTTAATGTTTATTTTTATTTCAGTTACTGAAAACTATTTAATAGTTTTAGCTAACAATAAAAACACTGAAGTAGATTAAATATAAATAACAATTACATAAAATACTCTGTGTGAAAATAATAAGTGATTTAGAAATGAACTCTTAATTTCCCCTTCATAATCTTTTAAAATGTCCTCGGCTTTATTATGAAATATTGTAGAAGTAATATATGAAAGCGTATTTTATTCCAGGAGATTGTAAGTTTCTGTTTGGAGGCAGTTTGATAACTGACACGATTATTATACTTTTTTTAATCATTGCATGTGATTTGATTTATGCTCATTCTGATCTCTTTAATCAGTCATGTCCTCAGACGCTGTGAAGAAGAGAAAGCCGAAGGTCATCCGCAGCGAAGGAGGAACTCCAGAAGCCAAGCGCGGTCGAGGAGAGAGTGATCAGGTGAGCGGCTGTGAAATGCATTCGAGATGATTTCAGCAGAGCAGTCCACTAACCCTCTACTCATTCTCTTTCTCTAATAACTCTCGTGTGCAGCTGAGTGCAGTCAGTTCACATGTCAAGTTCAGGAAGGTCAGGTTGAGGCAGGTGAAGGTACAATCCAGCATGTTCCACTCATTTAGGCTTCAGATGTGTTTCTTCTTTAATGAGTTGTGTTCAGATGAGCTCCAGTGAGCAGATCTGTTGATGTGAGACTCATGTGGCGTGTGCATGTAGGTCAAGATTCCCGCCGGACCTCATCTTATCGGACAGAGGAAGCTGTTTACAGCAAAGAATCAGGTTCCTATGAGATCTGTCTCTCTCTCTCGCCCTCCTTCTTTCTATCTGACAGCTGCAGGGTCCAAAATTTACACTTATTGAGCATCAAATGTCAATGAATATTGAAATTTGGCCGTTTTCATTTTACAAATGGCAAAGAATAAAGTAGGAGATAAAAATGATATTCTGTATGAATAACAAACAATATTAATGTTATGAATAAACTGATAGTGTCTGAGGAACATAATCTTGATATATATTGCAATTATATATATATATATATATATATATATATATATATATATACATACACTCATCTAAAGGATTATTAGGAACACCTGTTCAATTTCTCATTAATGCAATTATCTAATCAACCAATCACATGGCAGTTGCTTCAATGCATTTAGGGGTGTGGTCCTGGTCAAGACAATCTCCTGAACTCCAAACTGAATGTCAGAAAGGGAAAGAAAGGTGATTTAAGCAATTTTGAGCGTGGCATGGTTGTTGGTGCCAGACGGGCCGGTCTGAGTATTTCACAATCTGCTCAGTTACTGGGATTTTCACGCACAACCATTTCTAGGGTTTACAAAGAATGGTGTGAAAAGGGAAAAACATCCAGTATGCGGCAGTCCTGTCGGCGAAAATGCCTTGTTGATGCTAGAGGTCAGAGGAGAATGGGCCGACTGATTCAAGCTGATAGAAGAGCAACTTTGACTGAAATAACCACTCGTTACAACCGAGGTATGCAGCAAAGCATTTGTGAAGCCACAACACGCGCAACCTTGAGGCGGATGGGCTACAACAGCAGAAGACCCCACCGGGTACCACTCATCTCCACTACAAATAGGAAAAAGAGGCTACAATTTGCACGAGCTCACCAAAATTGGACCGTTGAAGACTGGAAAAATGTTGCCTGGTCTGATGAGTCTCGATTTCTGTTGAGACATTCAGATGGTAGAGTCAGAATTTGGCGTAAACAGAATGAGAACATGGATCCATCATGCCTTGTTACCACTGTGCAGGCTGGTGGTGGTGGTGCAACGGTGTGGGGGATGTTTTCTTGGCACACTTTAGGCCCCTTAGTGCCAATTGGGCATCGTTTAAATGCCACGGCCTACCTGAGCATTGTTTCTGACCATGTCCATCCCTTTATGACCACCATGTACCCATCCTCTGATGGCTACTTCCAGCAGGATAATGCACCATGTCACAAAGCTCGAATCATTTCAAATTGGTTTCTTGAACATGACAATGAGTTCACTGTACTAAAATGGCCCCCACAGTCACCAGATCTCAACCCAATAGAGCATCTTTGGGATGTGGTGGAACGGGAGCTTCGTGCCCTGGATGTGCATCCCACAAATCTCCATCAACTGCAAGATGCTATCCTATCAATATGGGCCAACATTTCTAAAGAATGCTTTCAGCACCTTGTTGAATCAATGCCACGTAGAATTAAGGCAGTTCTGAAGGCGAAAGGGGGTCAAACACAGTATTAGTATGGTGTTCCTAATAATCCTTAAGGTGAGTGTGTATATATATATATAATAAAAATTTTACCTCTAATATTAATTTTAATTATTATACATTAAAAATAGTTAATTGTCAACAATAATTTGTGTTTTGTGTTGTTCTATTATTTGTTTTGTTTTTATTTTACTGTTGTGCAGCACTTTGGTCGACTCTGTTGTTATTAAATGTGCTATATAAATCAATAAAACTAAACTAACAATCAGTTATGCAGTTTAGCCTCAACAAAAATCAATATTATTATTAGCAATGATACTATTATTATACACATTTTTAAATGTATAAAGTTAGGTATAATAATAATAATAATGTTTCGATTTTTTAAAAAATATTATACATTAAAATATTCAATTATTCAGCTCGACCAAGAATCAGGTATTTCAGAGAGCTGTAATAATTACTCGCCATCAGCATGTGATTTTGGATCCTGCTCAGCTGTCGACACCTTTTCTGTTGCACTTTCGGGTGAGGAGGCTCATATCTCACGGTTTTGTAGTTTCATTGCTGGTTCACAGATCATGTTCATCTGGTAGGCAGGGCTGAGTGTGTGTGTGTGTGTTCTCTGGTCACTCTCTGTGTGTGTGTGTGTGTGTCCCTCAGGAGGTCCGTGTGTATAATGAGGAGGTGGAGCTTGAGGGCAGAGACCCGCAGCAGGACTACATGCTGTATAAGGACACGTGTGCCGCTCTGGCCAAACTCATGGCGGAAATCCAGGAGCTGAAAGCCGGCGGCGTGAAAGACGGAGTGAGTTTCACAGTTGTCGTGTGTCTAAAATCGGACAGTGGAATTAAATGGAACTGACCTTTTGCTTTCTGCGTCCTATAGAGTGTAGAGATCGAGGAGAGACGCAGACAGAGCAGCGTTCATTTCATTACCCTGAAGAAACTCAACCGCCTGGCACACATGCGACTGAAGAAAGGCCGAGACCAGACACATGAGGTGAACGCAGTCATCACTGATCTGATCTGATGCTCGCTCACAGGCTTGCTTTATTCTAGTTTCAGTCCAGTTTTTTATGTTTAACATGCTTGATAAATGATTGTTTCAGCCAACAGTATTTCTCTCTGTCCCCAGGCGAAGCAGCGAGTGGATGTTCTTCACCTGCAGCTGCAGAATCTGCTCTATGAGGTCATGCACCTGCAGAAAGAGATCGGAAAATGTCTTGAGTTCAAGTGAGTGCCAGGGAATTTTAAAATGTATTTCCAGGCCTGAAAATCTCATAAAAAAAAAAAAATGTCTAGAGTGAATAAACATTTTTCTAGAGCTGGAACAACACGTTGACATGCTCAATTACGTAGAGCAGATGCTAATGGCTAGTACGGCACCTGTGTGAAGCAGATGTTAACGTCTCTGTGTTCCAGGTCTCAGCATGAGGAGATCGAGCTGGTGAGTGAGGATGAGTTCTTCCAGGAGGCTCCGGCTGAGATCTCACGCCCTCACGTCACACGCGACGATCAGCACCAGCTCACGCTCGCCCGCCTGGACTGGGAACTAGAGCAGAGGAAGAGGTAACACACATCAGCGACCCTCCATAGCCTCTAAATCTTCAACAACATCATTAAACATCCGTGGCGGTCCATAATGCAGGTTGGCGGAGCAGTATAAGACGTCTCTGACCAGTAAGGAGAAGATTCAGAAAGCCATTGAGCAGAAGAGAGAATATCTGAGCAGCCTACAACCTGGACTGCAGAACATCATGCAGGTGAAGCCTTAGACTGACATGTATAATATATATTTAAAGGGGCTTTCGCACCGGGTAGGTCTAGGAACAAGCCAACAGGGTGGTTCCCTGAGAACTAATGGTTCCCCTAGGAACATTTTCCTGTTTGCATTCGCACCGCCAGTAGGAACTCGGAAGTGAAGTTGTTGTTGTGACCTTTATTTTGACGGCGTTGAGAACGCCAGAGCCTAAACACAGTGCTCACATTCTCCTTGTTCATTGGTTTACGATCTGTCTAATACGTTATTAGATAGAACTGTTACACATAGAAAGACAGTATATGGAAAGGTATTAGCGTATCCAGTGTCGCTAGCTGAGCAGAAATACATAATCATGTTTCGCTTGGTCTCCTCAAAGTTGCGTTAGATTTTCTCCTCAGCTTAAAGGGTTAGTTCACCCAAAAATGAAAGTTCTGTCAGTAATTACTCACCCTCATGTTGTTCCAACCCCGTAAGACCTTCGTTCATCTTCGGAACACAAATTAAGGTATTTTTGATGAAATCTGAGCCATGTCTCACTCCTCCATAGGCTTCCAGTGTGACCGAAACTTGCTGGCCCAGAAAAGTTATTAAAGAGATCGTTAATATAGTCCAAGTGACTCCAGTGGCTCAATCTTAAGTTTATCATGCGACGAGAATACTTTTTGTGCGCAAAAACAAACAAAAATAACGACTTTATTCCACTTTTCATTTCCTTCTCTCTGGGCCTCGTAGTGTTTTTGCGCTGCGCGTCTGTGTTGCACGTCATCAAGCATCACACACATGACCGGCGTCGGCCAATAGTGAGCCTACGTGGTGACGTGTAACACAGACGCGCTGCGCAAAAACACTACGCGAACCAACTAGAGGTCGAGAGAGAAGGAAATGAATAGTGGAATAAAGTCGTTATTTTTGTTTGTTTTTGCGCACAAAAAGTATTCTCGTCGCTTGATATACTTAAGATTGAGCCACTGGAGTCACTTGGACTATATTAACGATCTCTTTAATAACTTTTCTGGGCCAGCAAGTTTCGGTCACATAGAAGCCTATGGAGGAGTGAGACATGGCTCAGATTTCATCAAAAATAGCTTAATTTGTGTTCCGAAGATGAACGAAGGTCTTACGCGGTTGGAACAACATGAGGGTGAGTAATTACTGACAGAATTTAAATTTTTGGGTGAACTAACCCTTTAAAGGTAAAGAGGCCCATCTATCACTGTTTTCCATGTGCATCGAGTGAGTTTCTGGAGTAAATATACAGGCTATAATCTGTGTGTTTACACAGCTTTTTTTTTTAAATGGCGGGTGCTGGTGTTTCGTGTGCGTTCGGCCAATCAGCGAACACTAACGTCACTGGTAGTTCCTATAGTGCTGTTTTAGACCCGACTCTAAAGTAGGAGCTAAATCAGTTCCTGTGGTGCGAACACGCCAAAATTCATGTACTTCCGCTAATAGTTCTAGCAACTATGAAAAAGTTCCTCCGGTCCGAAAGCCTCTATTGTCACACTGCATCTTATTCTGTTTCACTTAGACAGGAAGAGACTGACGGATCTCTCTCGCTCTCTCTCACAGGCATCTGTCCCAGTGCAGGAGTATCTGAAGATGCCGTTCGAGCACATGCAGAAGCAGGCCGAGGTCGCCCGTCACCTGCCGCCGCCTCTGTATGTGCTGCTGGTCCAGGCCGGGGCGTACGGACAGGCCTGCGGTAAGGTTCTCAGCGGCACCTGCAAGACCTTGTGTTTCTGATGAATCCTAGTTCATGACATCATGCAATTGTGCGTTTCAGACAAACATCTGTCTGTGAGCATCAGTGGAGACGTGGATGAGGCCAAAGCTCTGTCCAGACCCCCGGAGGACTCGCAAGGTACCTGTTGTAACGGTCACTTAGTGCATTTACGGTGATTCGAGGTACGATGAGAACTGCGCATGTGTGTAGAGAGTGTGTCTGTAATAGATGTGAACGGTGAGCAGGAGAAGAGATAACCGCTCTACCGACTTTTGTACTCTTTCTTTTATTTCCCTTTCTATGTGTGACCAGAGTTGAATGTTTATTTGTCTGCTTTTTCCTCACTCAATCCCCACGTGTGCAGATGAGTGTGACGTTTTTATTAAAGTATTTGATTAAACCCGGGGAAAATACGTCATCTCTCGTGGATCTTTTCCTCCGACACCACATATTGTTTTTCTCTCTGGGCAACAACATCTCAACTTTGCGTTACACTGTGCGTCTTTGGTTTGTGTGTGTGTGATGATCAGTGCAGTATTATATTTCATGTCCTGTTTCTGTCTCAGATGACGAAAGTGATTCGGACGCAGAGGAGGAGCAACAGAACACGGTCAGAATGTGGTTTTATCCTCTCCAGTTCATTATCTTGTCATTTGTGTTTGTGTGCTAATGTTGTCATTTCCTGTCTCTCTCTGTTCAGAAGCGCCGGCGGGCGACTGTAGGAGCTCAACTGGATGACAAGCGTAAAGAGATGCTGAGACGTCACCCTCTCTCGCTCTGCGTGGACCTCAAGTGTAAAGGTGCGTGAAACTGAGCCACAGTTCACTGCTGCACCATATTAAACTATTAAACCATATTTAATAACTGATTGAATTCACTTGCATCATCACTCTCAGTAGTGTTCTTGGAATCAACGTGTTTATCGTTGCTTTCCATTCTTTAAGGCATATATATATATATATATATAGTAGCGTTAAAAAATGTGGGGTCAGAAAGATCTTTTAATGTTTTTGAAAGAAGTCTCTTCTGTTCACAGAGACTGCATTTATTTGATGAAAAATACAGTGAAAACAGTAATATTGTGAAATATTATTACTGTTTTCTATTTGAATATATGTTAAAATGTGTAATTTATTCCTGTGATCAAAGCTGTATTTTCAGCATCATTACTCATTCTAAAATGATGATTTGCTGCTCAAGAAACATTTCTGATTATTATCAATGTTGAAAACAGTCGTGATGCTTCAGATTTTTGTGAAAACTGATACATTTTTCTTTTCAGAATGCTTTAATGAATAGAAAGTTCAAAAGTACAGCATTTATTTAAAATAGAAATCTTTTGTAACATTATAAACTAGGGGTGTAACGATACCCTCATGTCACGATTCGATACATATCACAATACTGAACTCACGATACGATATTATTGCGATACTCCAAGACATATGGTAAAAGGTTAACAAAAAATTTACTGTTTATTAAACTGATAAATTTGATATTACATTGTGTGTATAAATGAATATTCTTGGACTTGGTGCTGGAAACCAAAAGCACAGGACAATAGAGACACCAGAATAAAAATATTCATGATTCTGAAGCTGAAAATACAGTTATTTTAGACAAATATGTTTCTCTGTCACTGACTACTAGATACATTTAAAATAATGTAGGCCACTTTTTTTACACAGAGATTCCCCTATTGCATTATTATATGTTATATTCAACATTATATATAATATTTTAATGTAGTACTGACACTAAAACTCTGAAAACGTAAATTTTTTCTCACATAGTAATTTTTATTTTGGGTGAACTATTCACGATACATGTTGCATTTTTGTATTGCGATATATTGTGACACAATATATTGTTACACCCCTATTATAAACCTTGTTATTGTCACTTTTGCTCAATTTAATGCATACTTGCTGAATAAAAGTATTAATTTCTTAAAAAAAAAAAAAACTTACTGGTCCCAAACTTTGGAATGGTCATGTATATTATACCATATTATACATATTTATTTGCTGTCACCTTAATTGAAATAGTTTGTTATATTTGAAATCATTGTGATTTTCTGTACCAGATATATACAGCTTTGTTTGTTTGTAATATTTTATATAATTAAATGCATTGTCCCCATAAGTAGTTTTAGCTACTTTTAGTTAAAATTATATAGTTAGTCATTTTTAACAGTACAGGTTGTGTTATCTCTCTCTCTCTCTCTCTCTCTCTCTCTCTCTCTCTCTCTCTCTCTCTCTCTCTCTCTCTCTCTCTCTCTCTCTCTCTCTCTCTCTCTCTCTCTCTCTCTCTCTCTCTCTCTCTCTCTCTCTCTCTCTCTCTCTCTCTCTCTCTCTCTCTCTATCTCTATCTCTCTCTATATCTCTCTCTATCTATCTATCTAGATGGCAGTGTCCTGCATCTGTTTTTCTATTATCTCATGAATCTCAACATCCTGACCGTGAAGACCAAAGTTTCCACCTCTGCGGATCTGTCTGGGGCCGTCAGCGCCGGGTCCGTACAACAGCACCAAAACCCAAAACGTAAACAGTCAGATGTTTTCTGTAGCTGTTTGTTTTCTAACAGCGGTTACGTGTGTGTGTCACAGCGAGCTTCTGAACCCGGAGAGTTTGCTGAACTGTCTTTATGCGTCTGATCACGGCAAAGAGACGCCCAACCCTTCCAACCGCTACCAGTTTGATAAAGTCGGGTAAGACAGACGTCTCCACTTTATATTCATCTTATTATCGCCAGAGTTTGAATTGTGCGGAGCCCGACAAAGGGACATGGTGGTGGAAGATATATGAGATGGGAGGGGAAAAATATATTTTGACATTTTTGTTAGCTCGCAAAAATGTTTGCACTCCCACAAGAAACTTTGTGTTGTTAGCGAGTGAATGCAAAGTTTCTCTGGGAAACGCAAACATTTTGTGAGAGAACTTAAAAGTATTTAAATTTAATTTTAATTTTAATTTAAATGAATGATATTAAGAAAAGTTTTATTTAGAAATGTCATTAATGGACAAAAAGATTTCTTCTGGAAAAATGTTAGCTTATTTATTGTATATGAAACTGAAAGAGCTTATATAATTGCTAGATTTTTTTTTTAATTGCTAGATATTTGTTGTACGAAAAATATAGTGTTTTTTTTTTTTTACATCAAAGTTTTATTGTTATTATAATTATTTAAATTTAGGGTGTGTTCACACTTGTAGTTCGGTTCGTTTGGTCCGGATAAAAAAAACAAAACAATTTAGTCCTGGTCCGCTTAGCTGAACCACACTGGCATTTCAACGCTGAACGTAAAGGCATAGGGATGTTCACAACCTGATTGGTCAGCTTTGATGACGTATATTTTGCAATGGAACTTACCGAATATCCAAAACAATTCTGTGTTCTGGGCTAAATAAATAAATCGTTTTGTGTGCGTAGCTACATATGATGGTATTTTGACTAGCCGAGAACTCGCGAAGAGCTTATAAAATGTGTAAAGGAGTCAAAAGGAAATCCTCCGTCACACACACACACACAGATCTGCTGCGAGGAGATGCGGTTCTGATCCTGTACTGAACTGTGATGGGAAACATCACAACTACGATGAGAAAAAACGGGTATCCATTCTGTCCTTTTTACGGTTGCATCTCGTGACATCACATCCTGTCTTTGGTCCGTGTTGTGTTCATATTTCATTCGAACCGCACCAGAGTTGGTTTAGAAGTGGAGCGAGACTCATATTTTCAGCGTCTCGGTCCGCTTGTTTGATGCGCCAGGGTTCGGATCGCAGCGTTCACACTTATTCAGATGAACCGCACTAACAGAGCAATCACACCAGGGTTCGTTTTAATCCAAACAAACATGCCAAGTCTGAACACACCCTTTTTCTACTCTGAGTTTGCCATTAAAATAGGCTTTGCTTCTGATATGGCATTAAATAATATTACATGAAATTGACTTTCTGTGCAGAATCACTACGTTTTCGGATTATGTATCAGATCTCGGACATCCATACGTTTGGGTGCAGAAACTGGGCGGCCTGCAGTTCTCCTCTGATGGTGCACAGGTGTGTGTGTGTGTGTGTGGTGTAACATATTTTTTAATGATATTTTTACTTTACACATTTTACATTAAAATTTTCTTTGGTGTTCTTGCTAAACCATTTTTATGTTGTGTTAGTAAACGAGTCTTGAATGCACGTCTGCGACCGTATCGATATTGTTTTTAAAATGATTGACATCAGCGTAAAGCGGACGATATTGTGACGTAATAAAGTGTGTGTTTCAGTCGGGGCTGAGAGGAAGTGCTCTGAGCGCCAGTCACATGGAGAGGACCATAAAACTGCTGCGAGGAAGACTACAGGCTCGACTGTCCTTGCACAAACAGTTCAGCTCACTGGGTACGAGACAGCTCGATTTTCACCGTATTATCGGTCTTGTGTTGCGGTGCGTTTACTGGATGTTGTTTGTTTAGAAATAAGAATATCACCTAGATAAAATCAGAACATTTGTAGTCAATAAAAATAGAAAAATATACATAAAGTCAGTAAATCTGATAATTCAACCTTCATTTGATCCATTTAGTATGTTAAATTTGAATGCAATGTGTTTGTTGTGTCCCAGAGCACAGCATCATCCCGGTCTCCAGCGAATGCCAGCATCTGTTTCCCGCTAAAGTGATTTCCGGTCTCACACGTTGGACCATGATGAGCCACCAGGAATTCACTGTATGTTTCTCCACATCAGGAACACGTCAGGCATTGACAGCATGAGCGAACTTAGTGCAAATTTGGTGATATTCAGTGTTTAAATGAGCTTTTGTTCTTGTTCAACAGGAGCTGGGCTTCGTACAGCACGTGTTGAAGGCCGGTCTGGTGCACGAGACGGATCTGTTCTTCATGGCAGTTGTGGAGAGAGGAACAGGTGGGACTTGTCATACTTTTTACTATCGACATGTCCGGTTTGCTTTGTGGCTTATTCTGACCAGAAATCACCTGCTTAGACAGGAAGAGACCGTCTGACGGACATGTTCACTAGGCAAACGCAGTTTTTTATGTGACGTTTAGGGTGGCAGGTAAATATGAACTCAGTTATATCTCATTTATTTGCTACTAAGTATCTCAAACCAAAGTCTTGAACATCTTTCAGAGCTGTGGTGTCATTGTTAACTAAATCTATTACAAATATGTTTTGTTAATTGAAATAAAGCTGAAATAAAATATAAATATTAGATGGAAAAACTTAAATAAAAATGAGAAATGCTGCATTGCAGGGTTATTATCATCAAGTAAAACCAAAACCATAAAAAAACATTTTCATTGCTTAAAAAAAATAAACATTAACTTAAATTTAAAATGTTATTTCTGCTACATTTCTCATGAGTAAATCTAAAATTTAATAAAAACTTTCTAGATGTTAAAAAATAACTACAAAAATGAGACTAAATTACAAAAACTTTAAGTAAATGTAATTTATTGAATTTAATCTAATTCAAAATATTAACATAAAATATAATAGGTTATCAATGATGCCAAACACTGTTGCTTTGTTGCAAATAAATGAAATATAATAATAACTTACAATACTACAAACTTATTTCAAGTATTAAAAATACTCAAGCTGAAAAAATAAATTAAAGCTAAATTTTTTTTATTATATATATATATATAAACTAAGCATAAGCACTAACAAAATTACTAAAACTAAACCGAACCTGAAAATATAAAAATAAAAGCTTATTCAAAATATTTATAAATACTATAAAAGTGTATATTACTAAAATAACTGTTTCAGAGATTTAATATAATGAATATCACAAAGTCCGTGTTATTAAAACCTGTCGAACAGAATATCTGCATCATCACTGACTCCTATGCTTGTGTCGTTGTCGATCAGCACGTGTGTCGGCCGCTGTGGTGTTGAACCCCCGGTACCCTGATGTGGCGCCCCTCTTCTCGCTCTCTCTGCTCTGGAAGGGAGAACGCAGCGGCCGCTCTGACGATAACCTGCGGGTAAGAGCGTATCGTACCTCTGTTCAGATATTCAAGGAGAAACAGCTGAAACTATTTTCTAATTGATTTTGTTGTGGTGTGCACGAGAGCGAGGTGAACGTGTTCCGGTCCGAGTTGCAGGGGCCGCGCCCGGGCCTCCAGCTCCTAACCAATCAGATCCAGCGTCTGTGTGTGTGTCTGGATGTTTATCTGGAGACGGAGAGTCAAGTGTGTGACGGCTCAGAGGGACCTAAAGAGTTTCCTCGAGAGAAGATGTGCTTGCGCACTGCCAGGTAACACACTAGGCCTACTGTAAATACGCTTCACCTTTGTATTTACAAAATGCAAATACAAACCTATATATAGTGAAGAATTCTTAATCCTTCTGCTGGATAGAAACTTGAGCTCATGTGAAATCTGTGTTTCTCTCTCAGGGGTCCGAGTCGTCTGAAGCCCTTCAAGTACAATCATCCGCAGGGCTTCTTCAGCCACCGCTGAATCCGGATCTCAGGACGAGCGAGACTGTTTTAGTGCTGTAACCCTCTCTCAGTCTCTGTGCTCTACCTTTTACCTCTGTTTTTTCATATGTGTTTCTCGTTTGGCTCATTTAATGTGAATTAGAAAATAAAACATTGATTTTGATAAGAACATCTGTGTTTTTTTCTTGCCTGGTTTGATGACTCCACCTTCCCCCCAAATATTCCAACACACAATAACAAAATACAGACCAAAAAAAAAAAAAAAAGTGCTGAGAAGTAAAACAAATTACATTCAATGATATGTATACATCTCTTCCTGCATAAATAGTTCAGAAACATGACAGAAAATGTAAATAAACAAAACAAAACACCTCTATTTTAAGTTAATTTCTGTAACACACGTCTTAAACTCTTTGTATATACAGTATATGTATGTATATATATATAGTTACATAGAAAGATCTATAGACACAAAAACAAACAAAAATAAAAAATAATATATATATATACACACGTTATTTTTTATTTTGCTTTTTTAGTTGTTTTACATATATTATACATGACCTATATTTGCACTTTAAAAAATGAAAATGATTTATTAGAGACTCTTATTTTGAAGTCCGCAACGGTTTCGCTGTCACGTGACAAATGCACACAGTCTGTCAAACCTGCATGTCCACATCATCTCTGATGAAGATCATGAGCATTTATGTCGCAGATTAATCACTTATATTAGACACATATCGGTGAGTGATTGGATTTACTGGATTTAGTATATGGAATCGACAGATTAGTATTTAGACCCTCTCGCGTTTCAAACGCTACACAGGTGCATTTAATGCTGCATTTGAGTCACATTGTGACAAACGTATCAGAAACACCCATAAACAATTTTCTAATTGATAATGTAGTAGTGGTACCATAGTGCATTGTTAATATCAGATGGTAATACCATAGTACTTCTACTTAAGGGTCTACCATCTTTATAGTATAAGCAGTGTGTATACAGCATTATAATCCACGTATGTTGTTCCTCAGACAGCAGAGTTGCTGAAATGAGAGCAGACTTGAGTTTTCTGCACTTCTGTTTGCTGCTTCCGGTTGTCAGAGGCACATTATCAAAGACAGATGGCAAAAAAGCCAGTAAGATCCAGGAGGTGGAGGTGAGACAGTCCTGTTTGCAGATGAATTTTATGAATAAGTCTGATCTGTGTAAGTGTTTTCTGTGGGATGCACATATTCGAATATGCTAATACTTCTGGATTGATATGTATGTGTGTATCCACAGACATCAGTGGCGGATCGTCCGGCGCAGGATCGGGGTCTTGTGGTGACGGACCCTCAGTGGAGGGACATCGTGAGGGAGGAGAAGAGGTTTTGTCCTCAGTGTGTGTCTACACGACACTTTAAAGGCAGTGTGCTGGGATACATCACACCTGTAAGTCATCTATCTATCTATCTATCTATCTATCTATCTATCTATCTATCTATCTATCTATCTATCTATCTATCTATCTATCTATCTATCTATCTATCTATCATCAGTATATCTATCAGTCTGTCTGTCTCTATCTATCTATCTTCTGTCTGTCTGTCTCTCTCTCTCTTTATATATATATATATATATCTGTCTGTCTGTCTGTCTGTCTATTTGTCTATCTGTCTGTCTGTCTCTCTATCTATCTGTCTGTCTATCTGTCTCTCTGTCTGTCTGTCTATCTATCTATCTGTCTGTAGTCTGTCTCTCTGTCTATCTATCTGTCTGTCTGTCTGTCTGTCTGTCTCTCTGTCTATCTATCTGTCTGTCTCTCTGTCTGTCTATATCTGTCTGTCTATCTATCTATCTGTCTGTCTCTCTATCTGTCTGTCTCTCTGTCTATCTATCTATCCATCTTCTGTCTGTCTCTATATATATATATCTGTATGTCTGTCTGTCTCTCTGTCTGTATATCTATATATCTATCTGTCTGTCTCTCTGTCTATCCATCTGTCTGTCTGTCTATCTATCTATCTGTCTCTATCTATCTATCTATCTATCTATCTATCTATCTGTCTGTCTGTCTCTATCTATGTATTTATCTATCTATCTTCTGTCTGTCTCTATATATATATATCTGTATGTCTGTCTGTCTCTCTGTCTGTCTATCCATCTGTCTGTCTGTCTATCTATCTGTCTCTATCTATCTATCTGTCTGTCTGTCTGTCTCTCTATCTGTCTGTCTCTCTGTCTATCCATCTATCTGTCTATCCATCTGTCTGTCTCTGTGTGTCTATCTATCTATCTATTTGTCTGTTTGTCTATTCATCCATCTCTCCGTCTGATCTCTCAGTGGAACTCTCATGGATATGACATTGCTAAGTTGTTTGGTCCGAAGCTGTCGTCCGTGTCTCCGGTGTGGCTTCAGCTGAGACGAAGAGGACCCGAGAGCTTCCACATCACCGGTCTTCACGACCACGACCCCGGTCTGAGCATTACTGTGTCTTCCAATGACTACCAATCATACTTTATGGAGGAAATGGACAAATTATTTTGTTAGAAAACATAGTTATGCTTGTCTTTCCACAGGTTGGGTCAAAGCCGTGAGGAAGGCCAATAAAAAAAACAAAATATGTGAGTGTGAGTTTAATGATGGTTGATCTCTAGCTGAAAGCATCAGGTTCTCAGTGTGTGTTTCTCTGTCAGTTCCTCGGCTGTTGTTTGACGGATGGTCCTATCAGGACTACGTGAGCGTCCTGGACAGTGAGGATGAGACGGAGGAGTTGGGTCGAGAGATGCTGGAAGTGGGAAAGGTGCTGTATTTACTCTGTTCTCACCATGATGGAATGATTAGTGATCTGTATTCCACTTCCTGGAAGTCAAGAGTGCTCAAGTTCTTGTCAGTCTAACAGGAAGTTCCTAGTGCGAAAGTCTAAAGTCTGTCTATAGGCCATATATTTTAGTTAGTGTAATTACACTATTTTAATTAGTGTAATTTAACCAAAATATTGCATGTTAAACTGTTCTGATAAAATAGTTCTTCATCGTGAGGATCATTGACAGACTGATTTTGCTCCTCAGGCCGAAGGGTTTGATGGTTACACACTGGAGTTATGGAGTCAGCTCGGAGGAAACAAGAGAAAGTGAGTACGAGTGAGTGTGTGTGTGGGTGTGTGTGTGTGTGTGTGTGTGTGTGTGTGTGTGTGTGGCAAACAATTTAAAAAATGTTTTAGGTAAATGAAATAAATTAAAAAACTTAAACAGAAATTTGAAATGTTGCCTTGGCAACTAACTGAAATTAGTATGTTTCAGTACTAAAATTACTAAAAGTAAACCTACAATAAAAATTAAAGCTAAATAGAAATTAATTAGCTAAATAGACTAAATTACTAAAACTTAAACTAAAATTAAAATGAGAACTAAAAATAAAAAAATAAAACCAAAGTCAAAATATTAATTAAATACTAAAATAGTACATAAATAATACTAAAATAACACTGGTGTTTGGTTCTGTTTGTCTATACCATGGATACTGTTTTGTCATCCGAACTCCTTCGACCTAAAATATTTACTTGAAGTGAGATTTTAATTTCATATTTCAATACATTAATAATAACGCATTCAGTTGTTCACGTTTCTCTGATGTTGGTTCATGAAGGTGAACAAATAAAATATAAATATATATTTTTTAAAGTTTTTATTTAGATTTTTGGTTTTATTTAAAAAAATAATTTTATATTTTTATGATATAATTATTAGCTTTCCATCAACTCAACTTACTAAAACTGATCAAACTTCACTTTTGGGACATCTTTAAATCTTAAAAGATGTTTGTTTGGTTGGTTTTTGATAGTCTTTTAGGGTTAGAGTCTGTAGTATTTAGTTTTAAGCAGTAGATCACACATATTAACACCGCAATAAGATGATTTCATGAGCAATCTGTATTGTGTGTGTGATTGTGCTACAGTGAGCTGGTGCACCTGGTCACACACCTGTGTGAGACTCTGAATGCTGGGAAGTTGACCTGTGTGCTGGTCATCCCTCCTTCAGTCGCGCCGGGGTAAATAACAAGATCTTTTTCTCTTTCCATCCCAGCATTCGTTGTGCACTGAGTTTGATCTGTTGTTGTTTGTGTCGTGTTCAGCTCGGGTCAGCCCGGCATGTTCGGCCGGGAGGATTTTGAGAAACTGGCACCTGTGGTGGACGCCTTCAGCCTGATGACGTACGATTACTCAGGACCTGGCAGGTCAGACACACAAACAGGGATTTTGATGTCATTTTTCTGTGTCAAAAGCATTTTATTATGTTTATAAACTTTATAAAATAAAATAAAAACTTTTGGTGATACTGATAAATATTGTTTTTGTTATGATATGGTTTTATATTTGGCCATTAGGCAATATGACGACTGATGTTATACATCTGTACTGTTCGCATACTTGTACAGAAACTACAGAAAAATGTAGTTTTTCCTCAGTATTTTTGTCTTATTTTGTTACAAACATTTAAATATTCTTAAAACCACATACATTTACTTGAGAAGGAAAATTACTGTCTTCTGAAAAACTGATCAAAACTAAGTGACTTCATGCCTAACACAAGAATTTTTTTTGCAAATGGGTAAAAAAATTTATGAAAACAATAATAATAATCTGACCCCAATGGCAGATATGTTCTTGTTTTAAGTATAAAGACTTCATTTAAAAATTTTCTGAAAACAAGACTTGTTATATATTTTGCTTCAAGTAAATGTATCTTGATTTGAGAATCTTGATATTTTACATAAATACAGAGTAAGAGATTTTTTTTCTTCAGTTTTAAATATGAAGACAGACAAAAAAAAAAACAAATAACATCGGCTGATATCCTAAAGTTTCCTTTAACAGATATTGTATTAATCTGTATGATTATGTTTTAAATGGTGATCAGCCATTACATTATACATTAGCAATACACATTTTCTGTTTTTAAATATTTTTAAGTGAAATTTGAATGAATTTTCATTTCAGCATTTTTGTAAATACTAAACATGCGTCTTGCAGCAGATTCCGGTTTCATCATTGACTGTTGGTCCAGGCATCACGAGTTCTTCTGAAGCATTAACATGGGCTGTGTTTCAGGCCGGGTCCGAGCTCTCCGCTGCCCTGGGTCAGAGAGTGTGTGCTTCAGCTCGCCCCTCACAACCAGTGGAGACACAAGATCCTGCTGGGAATCAACATGTACGGCCTGGACTTCAGCAGCCACGGCGGAGCGGAGCCACTGCTGGGCGGGAGGTACACGCTTCATCACCCGCTTATCTGAATCATGGCTCTCAATAATTATGAGTTTATGTCTCGCAATTCTGACTAATTCCAAGTTTATCCCACAATTTTTACTTTTGTGCAATTCTGACTTTATATCTAGCAATTTAGATTTTTTCGCAATTCCGAGTTTATATCTAGCAATTTAGATTTTTTTCCTCACAATTATGAGTTTATATCTCGCAATTCTGACTTTTCCGCAATTCCAAGTTTATCCCACAATTTTTACTTTTGTGCAATTCCAAGTTTATATCTCGCAATTCAGATTTTTTCCCCGCAATTATGAGTTTATATCTCGCAATTCTGACTTTTTATATTTATAAATATAAAGTTTATAGTTTATATCTCTGAATTTTTTTTCAAATTATAGTCTTATTTGCAGTCAGAATTCTGAGATAAAAAGTCGCAATTACCTTTTTTATTTTAAGTTCTCTGACGGAAGCAAGCTTTCATAAGATTTCCTTGAAACTGAAAGATTTTGTGATAATTTTTACTACATTAGTCGAAGTTATTCTCATTTTGTTGTTGAATGGACAATTAAAAAAAAACAAAAAAAAAAAACGTATAAAGATGACAGTGAGAGTTCTTAATTATCATTGACAAAAGTTAATTTTTAATCTTAATTTTCACGCAGGTATGTTGAACTACTGAAGGAAGTGAAACCCAAACTGCAATGGGATGAAAACACAGGAGAACATTTCTTCAATTATAAAAGGTTAAACACTCACTGGACTCAAAGCTTGTAATCTGATTAAACACAATAAGATGCTAAGTATAAAATTCTGATTGTCAAAAGATGCTTATTGTTATGATTCACATTTTTGGATGCAATAAAATAAAACATTTAGATATTATTACAGAACAAGTCTTTCTTTTGTTTCAGGAGTAACGGATTGAAGCATGTTGTTTACTATCCCACTTTAAAGGTAACTGTGACAATAGTGCCATAACAGTACAAAATATCAAAGTGAATTGTGGGTATTATTCAGTTCTGGCTCTTTTTCTCCTCTAGTTTCTCCAGCTTCGTATCGCTTTGGCAACTGAACTGGGAACAGGAATTTCCATGTGGGAATTGGGACAAGGACTGGACTATTTCTATGACCTTTTGTGACCTGTGATCTGACTTACATTTGTTCGATCTACTTCCAAATAATAAAGTGTGATTTATCAAAGCACTTCATGATATTTATGACAATACTGTTGCTGAGCATGCCAATAAAATTATTTTTTAATTACGTGTTATCAAGTGCATTCTTAACAGAGAAGCAGCATTTTAATGCAATTTATTTTATTCAGGAATACCATTTTTATTAATTCATTGGTACAGATTTGTTTTTTCTTACTGCATTGTTTATAATACTGCACATTACATAAGTGATTCCTTTTGTGGAGCAAATTAAAACATTACAGCAGTTAAAAAGATAAAGTAAAACAGTTGTTCATTCTTGATTCGTTGTTCCTCTTCACACATCATTGTAGATCTGCATAGGTGATATAAAAAACCACAGTATTTCCTGTGTTAAACTACCCATCTTACACTTTAAAGGAATGTTGAAAACAAGTCGAGCTTTACCAACTACACAGTCAATAAACAAAGAATATAAGTAATAATCACGTTTACACTAACAATGGATGACTGGAACATTTAAAAGCTGAAATGTGTAGCTTTTTAGTTTTAATGTTCCAGGCCGGGAAAAAAAAAGTTATTTAAAATAAAGCCTTTTATTACAGTGAGTGTAATGTTTTGATATCCATTAAATCTATAAATCATCTTGTGCTCCTTTCAAGCATTCAAATTAAACATTCATATTTTGTAGACAGAACATTGAATTTTAAGTCAGAAATTTCTAAACTTTGGTGTGAGAAATGCATTTGGAGTTAAGAATGTATTGTGTACATGTGCTTTCAATAGTATAAAACATCTGGTTCAGATTTCGTGAAGGTGGCTCTTGTGTATTCGTTCTCTTCTGCACAGCTGAAGCGTTTATCTGCAATTGCACAGAAGAATGAGGTTGTTGACGGCCGCTGATGTGGACTGCGTGTTCTGCCCAGTCACAAGATGGCGGTCCAGGACCACATGAACGGCGTCCTCGATGCTCGCTGTGAGGGACGGAATTCATTTATGCTTCACATAAAACACCAGTAGCATGTGGTAAAAGGGATAGGGTACACCAAAAATGCTATTCTGTCATCATCTACAACTAAGCATAGAAACATTATTAATAGGGCTGGGTTGACGAAATCCATTTTGGGATTTTAATCATTCTCATTTTGATGAACCGATGTCCATCTTAGTCTAAACTGGTTTCAGTTTATGCCTGAACAAAACGTCACCGTGCCTCGAATCCTTACCATTTTAACCGTTTTGGCGCTCTTAATGTGACGTCACGTGACAGATCACATAATGCGCTACACATAATATTGATGTAAGAGATACAACCTTGCTTCACTTCCCTGAGCTTGTAATTATGTGTAAGTTCTGCAATAAAAATAAATAAATAAATAAAAACATAATATTGAACTGATCTGTCACGTGACGTCACATTATGAGCGCCAAAACGGTAAACATTGTAAGTAACAAAATCGCTATTTATTGGATTCGAGGCACGATATACATAATATTTAGTGATGTCTTGTTCAGGCATAAACTGAAAACAGTTTAGACTAAGATGGACATGGTTAATCAAAATGAGAATGATTAAAATCCCGAAATGGATTTCATCAACAGTTCAAGCGGGACGTGAAATGATCCTCTTCCTCTTTACTACTAGTTACAGCACCAAATAAACATGAAACATCAGAAGGTATGTTGAAAACTACAGTACAAATGTATCATGTCTCGTAGCCTAATCGATAAATGTGTTTCAACAGTGAAAAGACGGAAATAATACAGCTTGTAACGTAAACAATGTCACACAACTTTCACACAAGCCATTCAATGTCCATTAACTCTATCCATTAAATAACTCTAGAAAGGAGCATTTTGATAAACATATGCACATATTATTTTTAACTTAACCGGTTTATCAATAGTTTGAATAAATACGTCATGAAAACAAATGATTAGTCACATAAATGTTGGTTTCAAAAAACGCTAACAATATCCATAAAAGTTATTATTATAAAGCTATTGTTATAAAAACTGCCTTATGTGCAATTTAAATGTTTTTATACAAATCAGTTGTTCATTTCTAACCTTCAGCATTAATGTACCAACTGAGAGAAAGAAAAAATTCCTTGAGAAAAAAAATGACATACAGTACTTGATATATATCCAAATAACGAATCAATATAAGAATCGAATTGCAAGTTTGTGAATTGAAATCTGATCGTGAGATTTGTGTCCCAGTCCTAATTATTAACAACTTAAATTCGAGGTGTCCCTCACACAAAGCTATCAGAAGACTTGAAATACAGCAATATAGTGCATGACTTTTATGGTTGAAAGTAAGTCAGACAGGTTAGGAATGACGTGAATTTTCCCTTTAATAGATTTTAAAGAAACCCCACCTGTGTAAGATCCACCACTGTCTTTGATAAAATCCTCCACAATAAGCGGCAGGTTGGCAAATTCTGGAGAACGTACCAGCTCAAACACAGAGGGCTGTACAAAAAAACATCACATTGCATGAGCTATTCCTACATAAATCCACAGTTTGTTGATTCTCCTGACATGATCACTCACCCCAGTCATGCTGTATCCACTGAATATCCACTTGTGTTCCTCTGTAGCGCAGCAGAGAGCAGCTACACCCTGTCCCACAGCACACACGGGCTCTGCAATCACACAGACGTCAACTAAACCCATCTCACAACTCATATTTGAGATGCAAAGAGACACCCTCACTTTGCTGAGAAATGAAGTGGGACAGGATTCGTGCGAGGGACCCACTGTGGGCGAGATCATTCAGGGCTCCCGGACAGTCGGGAATCAACAGCGCCTGATAGCGGGCACCTGAAACATAACACACATCCTGATTATTATAAATGCACCTGTGCACTCATTTAAAAAAAATAAAAATCAGACAGATTTCAGACCATCAATAGACTCGAGTTTGGCCGGGCTGGCGTAGGGTTTGACGCTGAACTCTTGCACCCATCGGGCTGTGCTGTCATCCACGCCTGCAAAGTCGATGGTCTTCCCCTGTGAGACAAAAGTGTGACATCCAGTAAACTGAGGCTTATGTGGATGAATAAACAGTCATTTATTGATGATGCAGTGTGTGTTTCCTCACGCCAGGTGTCGCTGTCTGCACGTTAAACACTGAACTGCACAAATTGAAACACTGATTGAACGATCGAGCTGAAACTCCTGCAGGGAAAACACATTCATAACGAACAGAAAACAGTACAAAAGCATCAGTGTTTAAAGTTTCATTTAAAAAATAGAAAAGTGCAATGATATTACCATCTGTTTTTTTTACCACTTTTTGATTAAATTTAATTAGTATAGAAAATTAGAAATAAACAATGCCCAAAATACTAGATCTTTCCTTAACCAAAATAAAATAAAATAGACAAAAATAAAAGACGCATTTAAAATAATTTAATAACACAAACAAGAAAACGACATAAAATGTATTTAAATAGCATGCATATTCTCGGGAAACGCTTGTGGCATTTTTGTAACTGTACACAAACTACGCATGTTAACGTTGATTTGACGTGATGTTTGAGTCTCACCTGCAGATGCAGAACTGGCCACTATCAGACATGTAGGTTTAGATGTCATCATATATACGCTTTATATCGCCTAATTTACAGTTTTCTCTGTTTTTAGAGATTGACCATTAAACAGCGATAGTGACAATACTAACGTCAGCAATAACCTACTAAATACATGTATTCAAGTGTTATAAATCCATTGAAATGACAATAAAAACAGAAACTTAGATCATTTGATCAGCTGCTTGTTTTGATGGGTCCGGTGGTATTAAAGCTCCGGGTAAAACAGTTACTGGGTAAGTAGTTCCGACGTATGATTTGCACATTTTACATCATTATTATTTTATTAATTATACAGAAAATCTACAAACACAGTGAACATCTTAAATATTACTGCCAACTTATGCAAATAAATTAAAACCAATGTTTTATTAAAAGAACAAATGTTACACACAAAGCATTTAGAAATTCATGTCATTTCAAGATTTCCGTAATCTTCTAATAAACATTACAAGCCATCTTAATGCTGGTATTGTGCCAATAATTACTTCTGTAACTGGAAAGTATGTTTAATATAATAATGGAAGGCATGTGTTGTCAGGAACAAAACAATCGTTATTATTCCACTGATTTATTTGTACTGCAAAATTCAAAATTTTAACAAACATTGCATCAATACTCTTTGCTTAAAACAAGACAGTGTAAAGTTCCCTTTCCAGAACGACTGTCCTGCAGCCAAGACATATTGACCCGCCATCACACACAACACATTAAAATCACACAGTAACAGACAGCATTGAAGACAGCAGGAAGGCTTATTTGGTGTTGGTGGGAATAAAGTGTCTTTCTCTCAGTATATTTCTTCTTTCAAACTTCGATACAGGCAGCAGGTAAAGATCATCCCTACAATCTGGAACAAACAGAGAAGGTCAAAGGTTAAAAATAATAATACAAAAAAGTACAAATATGAGTAAAAATATTTGCTAGATTTATATTAGAGTTGTTCACCTGAATAAATGCAACCCCAAGACCCACTGAGCCCAAAATCAGTAGATGTTGAAGGATAAACTCCTCTAGTTTGGATATACATCCACCCTGACAGACATATATATATAAAAAAAAAATAGTTTAAAGGAGAGATCTCATCAGGGTCTCAACATTTTGTCAGATTTGCAAACATACCAAAGTCTGAGATGAAAAAATCTCAAGAGATTTCATTTTGGTCTCATTTTGATCTCAAATGCGACAAAATATTTAGCAAAGTATGCAATGCAAAGTCAGAGATCTTAATGTGAACTCAAACATTTATCATCAAATTCTTTCAAAGCCAAATTATTAAGGAGAACATTAAGGAGAAGCAAAGTTGATGCTCAAATAAAACATAATTGAGAACTACATAAGCAATAAAATAGATTTATGAATAGGGGGAATAAATAAATAAAAGAAATTCAATAAAAGAAATGATTGCTGCTACTGTTATTATTGCTGTTGCTGCTGTTGGTTATTGCTGCTACTGTTATTTATTGCTGCTACTGTTATTTATTACTGCTGCTGTTGGTTATTGCTGCTGCTGTTATTATTGCTGCTACTGTTATTTATTACTGCTGCTGTTGGTTATTGCTGCTGCCGTTATTATTGCTGCTACTGTTATTTATTGCTGCTACTGTTATTTATTGCTGCTGTTGGTTATTGCTGCTGCTGTTATTATTGCTGCTACTGTTATTTATTGCTGCTGCTGTATTGCTGCTACTGTTATTTATTGCTGCTACTGTTATTTATTGCTGCTGCTGTTGGTTATTACTGCTGCTGTTGGTTATTGCTGCTACTGTTATTTATTGCTGCTGCTGTTATTATTGCTGCTACTGTTATTTATTGCTGCTACTGTTATTTATTACTGCTGCTGTTGGTTATTGCTGCTGCTGTTATTATTTCTGCTACTGTTATTTATTGCTGCTACTGTTATTTATTACTGCTGCTGTTGGTTATTGCTGCTACTGTTATTTATTGCTGCTGCTGTTATTTATTGCTGCTGCTGTTATTTATTGCTGCTGCTTTTATTTATTGCTGCTACTGTTATTTATTGCTGCTGCTGTTGGTTATTGCTGCTACTGTTATTTATTGCTGCTGCTGTTATTTATTGCTGCATCTGTTATTTATTACTGCTGCTGTTGGTTATTGCTGCTACTGTTATTTATTGCTGCTGCTGTTATTATTGCTGTTGTTGTTATTGCTGCTACTGTTATTTATTGCTGGTACTGTTATTTATTACTGCTGCTGTTGGTTATTGCTGCTGCTGTTGGTTATTGCTGCTGGTGTTGGTTATTGCTGCTGGTGTTGGTTATTGCTGCTACTGTTATTTATTGCTGCTACTGTTATTTATTGCTGATGCTGTTATTTATTACTGCTGCTGTTATTTATTGCTGGTACTGTTATTTATTGCTGCTGCTGTTGGTTATTGCTGCTGGTGTTGGTTATTGCTGCTACTGTTATTTATTGCTGCTGCTGTTGGTTATTGCTGCTGGTGTTGGTTATTGCTGCTACTGTTATTTATTGCTGCTGCTGTTGGTTATTGCTGCTGCTGTTGGTTATTGTTGCTACTGTTATTTATTGCTGCTGCTGTTGGTTATTGCTGCTGCTGTTGGTTATTGCTGCTACTGTTATTTATTGCTGCAGCTGTTATTTATTGCTGCTGCTGTTGGTTATTGCTGCTGCTGTTATTATTGCTGCTACTGTTATTTATTACTGCTGCTGTTGGTTATTGCTGCTACTGTTATTTATTGCTGCTACTGTTATTTATTGCTGCAGCTGTTATTTATTGCTGCTGCTGTTGGTTATTGCTGCTGCTGTTATTATTGCTGCTACTGTTATTTATTACTGCTGCTGTTGGTTATTGCTGCTACTGTTATTTATTGCTGCTACTGTTATTTATTGCTGCTGCTGTTGGTTATTGCTGCTGCTGTTATTATTGCTGCTACTGTTATTTATTGCTGCTACTGTTATTTATTACTGCTGCTGTTGGTTATTGCTGCTACTGTTATTTATTGCTGCTGCTGTATTGCTGCTACTGTTATTTATCGCTGCTACTGTTATTTATTGCTGCTGCTGTATTGCTGCTACTGTTATTTATCGCTGCTACTGTTATTTATTGCTGCTACTGTTATTTATTACTGCTGCTGTTGGTTATTGCTGCTGCTGCTGTTATTATTGCTGCTACTGTTATTTATTGCTGCTACTGTTATTTATTACTGCTGCTGTTGGTTATTGCTGCTACTGTTATTTATCGCTGCTACTGTTATTTATTGCTGCTGCTGTATTGCTGCTACTGTTATTTATCGCTGCTACTGTTATTTATTGGTGCTACTGTTATTTATTGCTGCTGCTGTTGGTTATTGCTGCTGCTGCTGTTATTATTGCTGTTGCTGTTATTTATTGCTGCTACTGTTATTTATTACTGCTGCTGTTGGTTATTGCTGCTACTGTTATTTATTGCTGCTGCTGTATTGCTGCTACTGTTATTTATCGCTGCTACTGTTATTTATTGCTGCTACTGTTATTTATTACTGCTGCTGTTGGTTATTGCTGCTGCTGCTGTTATTATTGCTGCTACTGTTATTTATTGCTGCTACTGTTATTTATTACTGCTGCTGTTGGTTATTGCTGCTACTGTTATTTATCGCTGCTACTGTTATTTATTGCTGCTGCTGTATTGCTGCTACTGTTATTTATCGCTGCTACTGTTATTTATTGGTGCTACTGTTATTTATTACTGCTGCTGTTGGTTATTGCTGCTGCTGTTATTATTGCTGCTACTGTTATTTATTACTGCTGCTGTTGGTTATTGCTGCTACTGTTATTTATTGCTGCTACTGTTATTTATTACTGCTGCTGTTGGTTATTGCTGCTGCTGTTGGTTATTGCTGCTGCTGTTATTATTGCTGCTACTGTTATTTATTGCTGCTACTGTTATTTATTGCTGCTGCTGTTATTATTGCTGCTGCTGTTATTGCTGCTACTGTTATTTATTGCTGCCTCTGTTGGTTATTGCTGCTACTGTTATTTATTGCTTCTGCTGTTGGTTATTGCTGCTACTGTTATTTATTGCTGCTACTGTTATTTATTACTGCTGCTGTTGGTTATTGCTGCTGGTGTTGCATATTGCTTCTGCTGTTGGTTATTGTTGCTGATGCTGTTATTGTTGCTGCTGCGGTTGTTGGTTATTTCTGTTGCGGCTGTTGTTTATTGCTGCTGTTGCTGTAATTGCTTCTGCTGTTGGTTATTTCTGTTGCTGCTTCTGTTTGTTATTGCTGCCACAGAGCAGGTACAGGATTTGCTACTGCCAATACATACACAACACACTATTGTGAGGAAGACATGCTGCTGATTACCCGTAGCAGATCTATACAAGTGGAGCTGGGGAAGATGGAGGGTTTCTGAAAGCGTGCTGCAACTGCTACAGCAAACTCTGACCAGTATTTGAAAGTTGAGCAGTGAGCTCATTGGCTACTGATACAGCAGGAACCAATCAGCTGTGCCCCATTGAGAATGATGGGATTGCAAGCAGATTGAGTTAAGGACCAATCAGCCTGCGCTATCTAGATTTTCATGACAGAACTTTGTATTTATCTCAATGTACCTCTACTTTGTAGATGTTGGATGGGTGGTCTCTGAGTCCACAGTGGTCTGTGGGGGTCTTACAGCAGCTGTCGGGCACCAGGCGTCTGTTAGCACCAGGCGTCTGTATCCAGGCCCCGTCCCTCCAGTCCGCTGAGCTGTTACTGCCACAACACTTCAGCTGCATCGTAAAACAGATGGAGAGGAGGGGGCACGGGAACAAGAAAAGAGTTCATTCTTCTTGTGACCGGTGGATCGCTTTCCCATGGGCTTGTGGAGTCTGATGCTATGATGCATAAACTCACATGCTCAGAGACTGAGAAATTGTGTTCAAAAGCCTTCATTGTCATGAGATTGTAAGACTATAAAGTTCAAAGCTGTTTAAAAGAGTTCATTCCATTATTATAGTTAAAGAAAATTTTGTCACAGACCTTGAATGTGGGCTTTTTAAAACAGTTTAAAACAGATTAGAAGTCTGAAAGTGTTCTAAGGTGTTCTAGATGGTTGCCAGGTAGTTGCTCTGTGGTTGCTAAGGTGTTCTGGGAAGGTGTTATGACATGGCTAAGCAGCTGCTATAGAGTGCAACAGTGCTTTCCCCCCCTTTTTTTTTTTTTTGCTTTAAATCTTGAAATTAAACAATCTAATTAAAATAAAAAACAATTTCTTATGCTTCATCTATGTAGCATCTTCGTTTGGATCATGATTAAAGTACAGTGGCTTTCAAATGGCAACAGATATGTTTGTGTATTAGGCCAGTTTGGCCTGTAATAGAACAAATACATTTGCTTAAAAATCGGCAACTGGTATCAGAATCAGACCATTTGCTTGTAAAAAAAAAATCGGCAATCCGAATCGGTGCATCCCTAGTCTATAAGGCCATGATAAATAATGATCGGTGCATCCCTAGTTTATAAGTTATTGTTAAAAATCAATTTCGCCATGGATAACAGTGTTTTGACTTGTGGTGCTCTGGGTGGTTGCTAGGGTCTAGAGGGACAGATAGGCAGATAGATGACTGTCTTACGTCTTGCTGGAGTCTGTCGATGGCTCTCGTGATGTGCTCTTGTCCAGGCTGCTGGTAGTTTTCCACCATCCTCTCTTTCAGATCGGCTCTCAGCTCAGCGTTCAGCTGCAATCACAGAGAAATCCATCAGGCCACAAGCTAAATCTATAAAGCGTACTCTATATAGCAAAGTCTGTTCTCATAGATACAAAGTAAAGTCCCAAAATCATCCAAAATGAAAACTCTGTCATTATTTACTCACCATCATGTCATTCCAAACTTCATGTTATTATTTTCCGGAATAATGTTAACACAGCCACGGAAAATATAACAGCACACTTGTTTGGAATGACATGAGGATGAGTAAATTACAGTCATTTAGAAAAATAACTTCAGCTATAAATGAGTGACTTTGTTTTTTTTTTTACGTAATTGTTTACCTGGTAGCAGAGAGGAAAACACTGGAGCAAGAGGAGGAAAAGGAGGAAGAAGACAAAGGGTTTTATAAAGATGGAAAAGGAGGAAAGCGGATGGAGAGCATGCAAACATACAACACTCGACATGTGTATGTGGGTTTAATGTGAATCTGAGGAGAATGTGGATTGGATGGCATATTACATTCCTATGATATTCATGGAAATATTACAACCATGTTTATCAACTTGTTATTCGCATGCATATATAAAGATGTTGCATCTTTGACAGAATAAGAGACAATTCACCCAAATTGAATTAATAGAAATATTGCATTTATTCCTCATCCTAAATGTGAGATTACCTCCTGATAATAGAAAAAGGCCAAAATTCCAGCTGTGATCTCCAGTAGGAAGATTATCAACAACAGGATACAGAACTGTGGGGACAAAAAAAATGTTTCAATATAAACATATTTGGATGGATACCAGAGCCCAGTTTAGTGTGGATCAGAATTATCTGGATTTGGAAATCCCAGGTTTTGCTAATCCAGGATTCTGCGCTGATTCTTCAAAGCAAAATTGCATTGGATCCCCCTGATCCAGATACACACCTTTTCAGATTACCAAAATCTGGAAATCCCCGTAGTGTTCACACACGAGAAACTTTGTTTTCGCTCGCAAAGACCTTTTGACTAATTCATCTCTTATGATTGTGCCAATGAAGTTCACAAACAGTGATCAAAAACCCTTTAAATTAAATATAATATTTTTGTTTGATATTCACGGCTGATTGTGGATTATTTTATGGCGTCAAATTTTATTTTTACTTTACTGTAGGAAAGGCTTAACTTAAGACTAATTTATTACTTGAACAGTTAAACTAATCAAGAGAAAAAAATAATAATAATGTGTATATATATATTTTTTTTTACCAGTTTTAAAGTTTTATTACATTTTTGCTCCTGAAATCCACCCTTCTGCTGGGATCAGGATAATCCTGATTTTTGGGATCATTGGTATCCCGATCTTACTAAACAGTTTTGAACAACACAAACTGATGATTTGATCCAAATCAAAACCAAGACTGTATTTTGTGCTCTAATCCGATTTCAGAATTACTTTTTATTTTTACAACCCATTTTCAAGATTTGATAGGCGAAATCCAATCAGATTACTTTTGAACAACTGGGCCCAGGTTCGGTTCGAGGGGGAGTAAATAATAACAGAATTTAAATATGTGCATGATTGTTCGTTCAAGAACCTCGTCCATCACCTGTTGAAAAAGTGAAGAAATGGCATCTGAGGAATTTCACACAGCTGATAAAGGTCAAAAGCACTATTATTTTTCTCTCAGCCTGTATTTGTTCTGAGTTTCCCCTCTGTTTTCCATCCTTGCCCAGCCCACCACTCTCATTTCATTCCTCTATTCTGGATTCACTCCCTTCTCATTCCTCTATACTCCCTCTCTCTCTCTCTCCCTCTCTCTCCCTCTCTCTCTCTCTCTCTCTCTCTGCTGCCAGTCATTCCTCAGCTGTGACTCAGTTTCTAAGTCTGACCTCTTAAAGATACACACGTCTTTATTTAAATCAGATATGATGACAGCTCTGAGACAACTATAGTGACACACATATAAGCACGATCAAACAAATTTAGAAAGTTAGTACACACGTTAGTGTGACTGCTTGTTTCCAGAATAATTCCTGGCCTCTGTGTGCAAGAATCCAAACGGTCTAAATCTGCCCACTATAATCCCATGTTTACATTACTCAAAATATTTCACTCAAAGTAAAGTCTGGTGGAGGTTTTTGTGCTCAGTCTTATCACAGCCTGAACAGAGATGATTCAGCTTTTATAGGGTGAAGCCCTACAAGCCACTTGCTTCCTTCTTTTGTTGGTTGTGTTTCTATTTTAAGGTGACGTAGTTACATTGTACTTACTCAAATAAGTACTGGGTAATAATTAACTACATGTACTTACTATAGAGTTACGGTTAGGCTTTGGTTTAGGGTTAGTTGTCGTTATGCATAATTTACTGTTATTACTATAGTAATTATGTGTAGTGACGTGTATCTCATGTCACCTTAAAATAAAAGGTTACTTTTTTTAATGAAATGAATGTACTCTATTTTAGTTTGATGTTTTTTATGCAATATTTTGTATTTTTAGGGAATTTTATGGTACTAAATTATATTTATGGAAGAGTTATTATCCATTTATTACCTGTTTTTGAGCGTGGATCTGAAAATGATCTACTATAAATATCTAACTTAAAATGCCGTAAGCCTAGAATGCTTTGGAGCACTTAATTTTGGTCTATTTTAAAGAAGACACTTTGCAGATTATTGCTGAAGTGAAAAAAGTGAAACTTAAATAAGTTCTAGAAGGTTAAGTTTATTATTATGAAAAAAGCATTAAACTTTGCATTACTCTTTGCATTATTTAAACTACTATTGTCAAATTTATATGAAATATGTTTTTTTTTCTTCAAAACATGATTTACTCTAAAACTGTGAGAAAATCAAAGGCAGAAATCTAAACAAATTGTGTTCCAAATTTAAGGTTGATATCTCAAAAAATTAGCTTTTTGGTTTGTGTGCAGTACCAAACACTTCCACTAGATGAAATTCGCTTCCCATCTGTTTCCAATGCGCACATTTTTGACCGCGAACAATACAAGCGTGAGTATTTTTTCAGGACCATTTAACCTTCTTGAATCATGTCCATGATTTGTTTTTTGCGTGTGCCAAAACCTTTATCAAGTTTCGTAACATTCAGATGAAGTAAAAAAAAATATATATAAAAAAAAAACGTAAAATTTTTCAGTCAAAAATGACTAAACAGCACCAGAGGATTACGTTTATTTTAATAGTAAAAAAGATTGACTATTTTCGTATTTATATGAAATACATATTTTTCAAAACATGATTTACTCTAAAACTGTGAGAAAATCAAATCCATAAATCTAAACCAGTTGTTTTCCGTAATTGAGGTTGATATCTCAAAAAATTTGCTTTCAGTAAGATTTTGTTTGGGCGCAGTACCAAACACGTCCACTAGAAAAATGACAATTTTGGGTCAAAAAATGACCGAACAGCACCAGAGGATTAAGTGCATCATCCGAATATTTAAAGTATACTTTTTCTATCTGGAATTTTCAGTGTGAACACACTTCTACAAAGCGGCATAGGACAGTGGCGTATTCGTCATTCGTTGGCTCTGAATCATAGACTGTAAAAAAATATGGACGACGCCCCTTCGCTCTCTTCCACTGGTGAGAAGTGAAGCCGCCAGTGTCCCGATATGGCGCTGACATCTTGGGGCTTGAGTCTGCGCAGTAGCGATTTCGGGACCAGACCTGCGCAGTAGTGAGCAGGAAGTAAAGCCGCGTAATCAAGGCCCCGCAGCCTCACTCTCGGTGTGAAATAATTAATTATAGAAATTTAGATATTAAATTTAAAGCTCCAATCTCCTCAGTCCTCCGAAGATCCCGAAAAAAAGTCTGTTGGTGCTTCAGTGACTACTTCGCTCAGAGAACCTGTCAATCACAGCTGTCAATCATGACGTCACACCACCGTATTTATAGCATCAAATAACTAACTAAAAACAAACTTAGTTTAAAAACAAACATTTGAATTTACCTCAGTGTGATTAAAAACTACAGTAAATGACAGAAACCACCTTCGAAAAAAAGATATTTGAAGTGTAATTAAATTGTTTAGTTGGTCTCAAGTCCCGTTGAATAACACGGGGAGGCGGGGCTTATGACCTATACTAGGACCGGTCACCGGGGGGCGATCGAGACGCTTTGGCTTCACTTTTCAGGGCTTGTGCGGCACGCTTGCTCTGAATTGTCAAAACACCATTCAAAATACTTGCTACGGATGCGAAAAACGCAGAAAATCGAACCCGATCCGAATTTTTTTTATGACGGACGAAAGTTTCGGAGGCAGTGTGTATACGTGATTGACACAACGTTAGGTCGTATTTATTTTTTAACGTGCAAAAATTTCGGACGAGAATTTCGGACCTTGAGTACGCGGATTAGGACGCGCCTTTAGGGTTAGTTTACTGAACAAACCACTAATTATAAATATGAAACTTTCACACGTAACTCATCCTGCACTGTTATAAGCGAATCTTCGAATCGTGGAGGTGACTTGTGGACAAATGTGTCTGCTGTCAGTGGTTGCGTTACCCATGATGCTCTCTCACCACTAAAAGAAGAGCTCTTTGTTCCCTGATGGTGGCGCAGCATCCCAGTATCCCGGTGAACATGACGACGGCACCCGCACCAATCAGGATGAAGGCAGCGATCATGTAGGTGCTGGAGGACAGAAGACTGATGTAGTCGCTTTTATCCACCAGAGTCCAGATTCCCACTGCCATCACAGCGCCACCTGCCAGCTGGGAGGACGTTTACAATCGTCTGTGCAGTAAATCTGGCCTATTTTTCACATTCAGATCTTATTTATGTATACTTTTTAACTTGCATCAAAATTGTTTGTGCTTAGAAAAGAGAAAAGTTCTGAATTTCCACTACAAATACGTTTAGCCTGTTAAAAAAAAAAGAAGCATAAACCAGTTTATGTTGATTTTAGGCACTTTTCCGATTTGATCAAATAATGATGTATAAAAAATATATATATATATACACACACACACACACACACACACATATATATATAAAAAATTTTTTTTTTTTTTTTTTTTTTTTATACATCATTATTTGATAAAATCGGAAAAATGCCTAAAATCAACATAAACTGGTTTATGCTTCTTCTGATAAAAATAATGATCAAACATAACTCATAAACCCAAAAAGCATAAACTCACCCAAAAGAGGAGATTGAAGATGAACAGAAGGTATTTCAGGCATATTGTCCCACAGCTGTTGTTTTTTTCCTCTGCTTCTGCCATCCTAAAAAACAGTAAGAGATTTTACAAACCCTTTCAACCTGACGGGTCTGAGAAAAACCATGAATTCAGCTTAACATCTGCTCTTTATCTGCTACAGGCCCACCGGACATGACTAACCCTTCCTTTACACACAACATAAAATGACATGATAGCACTGACATTTGTGAGGCAGAGTTCAGTGAGTTACGGTTAATGGGTGAAGAACACATTCAGCGCATGTTGTTTCATCCCAAAATCATTTGAAAGAAATAAGAAATTATCATTTGATTTAATAAAAACAAAGCAAAAAACACTTAACTAATGAGTTTCATTATTGACTATAATTTACAAAGAGAAACTGAAAAGAAGCTAAATATGTATATACACTGCTGTAACATTACATAAATGTCTTTACTGTCACTTTTGGTCAATTTGAATGCATTGCGGCTGAATAAAAGTATTATTAATAAATAACTTTTGAACAGTAGTGTATATATAAAAATATTTTCTATATGCAAATATATGCAAAATTGTATTTTGATTTTATAAGTGTCTTCATATGACCTTGAATTAGTAGCAAATTATTGTTGTGAATACTTTCTCCATGGCAGAGTAAATAACCGTGTGCAGGAAAGTTCAGCCAGACGAGGAAACTCTGGGTGTGGATCTGGGAAGCTGAGCTCCCACTAACAGTGACTCACAGAGAGAGGGAGAAAGTTTTACTACTGTAGCCTCACCCAGATCCAGTATGAGTAACACTAACACGTCTTGCGTCTGGGAAACAGACGCCACTCGTCCTCGGATGAGCTCAGGGTTGTTGTTACACACGCCTGTTTCTGACATGCTGACAGTAAATAAATAGTGAATAATATTTCAACTGTATTATTATATTTAGGTAATGAGGTGTTTTCGCTGATCCCTTTGTAATTGATCCATAAGTGCTAAAAAAGATTGTTTTAAACTAACTTTTATTAAATTTCAATATTTTCTTCCATGCTTAAACCTACAGTATATGTTATTGTAGAACTTTTTTTTTTTAAACTGTTTTAATTTTTTCACTTAATGATATGTATATATATATATATATATATATATATATATATATATATATGATATTTAAAAAATATATTTTTAATTTATATATATATATATATATATATATATATATATATATTTTTTTTTTTTAATGTTTAAACCTAAATATAATATACTATGTTATTTTATACATTTGTTTCGGGCAGCCACATCATTTTTAAACTGTTTCGTCTTTTTATTTTATTTTATTTATTAGTGCTTAAACATGCAGTATTATATGATATTTTAACATTTTGTTTTGGCCAGCCAAATAATAATAATTAAAGTGTATTCAGTTTATAAGTTCCTTTATTATTATTATTATTATTTTTGCTGATCCCTTTGTAATTGATCCATAATTTCTAAAAACAATATAATAATAATATATATCTTTGAATTACCCAGTACAATATATTATGCCAATTATGTCTGAATAGAGAGTCTGGTCATATGCATAGATTATTAGGAGTTGTGTATTTTTCAAAGCATCATCTGAGTCTCAAACTGAATTGTGTTCATGCCTCCTGGTTCATTTTAAATCTGTCACACCTCCTTCACCATCTGAAGAATCTGAGGAATTTATTACAGATCCTGTTACCTGCAACTGAAGGTGTATCAAAATACAAGAATCTAAATATAAAGTGCATCTTTAAGTTTAACAATCATTATTTTTAACTTTCTAAAGCTTTTAAAGAAAAGCAAAAGTTTTCAATAGGACATTGTCGAATAACAGTACAGTAGCCTACTTAGGTTAAAATTGCAGTTACAGAATATATATGTATGTATATATATATATATATATATATATATATATATAAACTCATAAATCACGCCATAATACAAATACTTCCCATTTATGACCAGCAAACGTAAGATTTCATAAGAATAATAACAGTACTCGTGTTTAAAATAGCGCACTCACCTGAAGGACGTGTTTAAATCACTCTCCCTGCTTCAGATCTTGATTTTAAAACTATGTTTGAGAGTCCGCTTTTACTCTAGGTGTCCGTGTCCTTCTGGCCGTATTTGTTGCGCTGCTCGCCTCGCGCATGCGCAGAGAGTTCACGCCATACTGCGCACTGCAGTAATACCACAACGCGTCAACAGAGGGCGATACAGGACAAGTGACATTTACTGCTCCAGTCCCAAAAATAAGTACTTTATATACAATATGTTCATAGAAAACTGTTAATGTACACACAACATTTCATTTTGTGTTCCCAAAAATGTTAATATGACATTTATTGCCCATACCCACAACATAATACTAACAATTATGATAAAAAATACATACATATGCAGGGAACCGTTTTAAGAACTCTGTATAAAATAAAAATAATGTGTAACACATCGTTTTGAGTAACAGATTGCCAACTGGAGTGAGTAGTAATCGTATCACTGTTAATCGTAACACCGATAATGTTTTATATCCTTTTACAGTTTCATATCTTGCTGAAAATGATTTTTCAATTACACACATTCAGAGGTAGACGATGTAGTTTATGAATATGAATACGTTGATTCGCTGAGCGTCCAGTCACGTGACGTGATTAATATTCATGAGTCAAGTCTTCGCTCCAACAGCCCTCACAGCAGTGTTAACTAGTTTCATGTAATTTGATGGAAAGGTAATATAATACTAAGTATAGTGTTATAAATGTACATACTTTTTTTTTGATAAAAAAATATACAATATAAAAAACTTTTTTTGGCAGGATTTGCAGGATGCTGATGACCGTTATAAGTAACGCGTCATCACAGTCCGTGAAAAAGGTCCATTCCTGAAAGACTGAAGGAACTTAATCTGGATTAAAAGACTGAAGTACTCTGAGTGTTGTATTATGTTATGACAATGACGATAATTGTTGGTAATGTTTTTTTCCCACCGTTTCTTTTCTTCAAGAATTTAATACAAATAAAAAATAAATAAAAGGTCCGTATATATAGTGGCGCTCCGGTTATTTGCAGCAGCGCCCTCTGTTGGCAGAGATGTCCAGTCGGAGCGCAGACTCACACTGCTTGTCCTGCTGTGAGGCAAGTAACCTGAGACACGCAGACAGAATTAAATTAAGTTATTATTATTTTACCGCTTTTGCAATAAATACACAGTGATTTTATTGTATTTACTGTATTGGAAAAATACATCACTTGTGATCACAAAATTTGAAATAGTGCTTTAATCCAGGTTCACACCTGGTTAGGTGGTTCATGGCCTCTTCCACCTGGTGTCCACTCTTAGCACTGCATTCATAGAACTCAGCCTGGTACTGCTGTCAACACAAACAACATCAAAACTCCTTACACACACACACTGACTCAGGCAAGTGACCGAGATCAGTGGGAAATGATGAGCGGGATCATTCCTCACCTCCGCCAGTCTGTGGCCTTGTGCTCCAGTCACCTCCCTCCTGTCTGCGCTCGCCAGGTCTGTCTTATTGCCTAGCAACATCAGACACGCCCCCTCAGACTGCTTTTCCTGCCAGACACACACACACACACACACACACACACACACACACACAGAATGATACACAGCTAATCCCATAAACCAATCACAGTAACACACACAGTCATCATAAACAGATTACATCACATGCTAAATACACTCTCTTTCTAATTTCACATTAAACCTTCAATCAAAGTCACACACTGACGTGTATGCAAAGCAGCACAAGCACACCTGCGGCCGTACTGTATTATACAACCAGCCCAGGCAAATCTTACCCCACATTCAAAACACTCTATTTGACCTATTAGTAGATGCTCAATATTGAGAAAAGTAGGATATTCAATGAGAATCTATATAGCATACACTAATCAGTCAGTCAATCTTCAGTCTAGCTATCCTCACCAGCACCTGGTCCAACCAATGGCGGACCGCCGTGAATGACGTCTCATGGGTGACATCATACATAGCGATGATCCCATCAGCCCGGCGGAAATACTGCTGTGTGACGCTGTGGAACCTGATGAAGGCCACAGGCAGGTGTTATTATCTACACACACATTTTAAAGTGAGGCTTCTTCGAGGGTTCTTTGCAGTATCTGTGCAACACAACTAGTTCAATGGCCAATCAAAAATATCCCCAAATTAGCCCAGTGACTAAAGCCCAATGTCAAAACTCCAAATATGCCACCCTAATACCCAAAATACCTTTATACAAAAATATATTTTACAGTCACTGAATGTGTTATATATGGAGGTTCATTTACGCCACATAAAAAAAAATCATGCTTTGGTAAATCTTAATTATGAGATAAAAAAAGTCATAATTACGACATAAAAAGTCAAATGAATACTGAATGAATTATGAATACTGAGTAATAATTTTGACTTTTTGTCATCATCATGACAGTTAAAATTATGAGAAAGTCGAAATCAAGACATAATTAAGAGATAAAAATTTGACTTTTAAAGTCATAATTTTGACTTTTTTAACTAATAATTTTGATTTAGTATGTAATTTCTTTTAATGTCATAACTGACTTGTCATAATTTGTCTTTTCATCTTATATTAATTACTTAGTATGTCATAATTTTGAATTTTCATGTCATAATTATGATCTTCAAAAGCATGATTTTATTTTTCTTATGTGGTGGAAATAGGCTTCCCTAAACAGTTTCAAGTTGAAAATCACTGTATAATAGATAATATTAATTATAATATATATACTATATGGTAGAATTAATATTATGTATTAAATAGTTCTAATCATAAACACAGTACGTTTTCACAAAGGAACTCACTGGAGCTCAAAAGCTGTAAGACGGCTTCATCAATGGCAGAATATTAAATAACTCTGTATGAATATTTCAGTCCAATTTCATTTATGCAAATAAATATGTCAACCGTTAACCAGAGGGGAGGGGAGGGGGGGGGGGGGGGGGGGGGGGGGGGGACAATAACCTGTGGTAACAGTTGGTAGAGGTTCAGCCCAGAAGCCCAATCTAACAAGAAACATTTTAGGAAGACTCATTTTGCATTGTAGCTTCTTTAAATCACTCTATTGGTTCTGTAAAGCTATTTTTGGGACATCTGACCTCTCCTGTCCTGCGGTGTCCCACAGCTGCAGAGCGACTGGTGTGGAATCAAGCATTACACTCCTGACCTGAAAATCCACTCCTGTCAATCAAACACAACATGACTTGTCAGCACATAAAAGGCATTAACATTAAAGCCCTGTTTACATCTGGTATTGAGATGTGTTTTGGTCGATCGGATCACAAGTAGACGAGGGAGACACATTCCCGTCTCTTTTGTCCACTTTCAACCACTTCTGTCCTGATTTCTTCGAGGGGAGGGTCTATGGGTGAGTAAATGAAAGGGTTTTTCCAGATCTTTCGATCTAATGGACAAAATAAGCTTGTGTAATTTACATATGAACTCGACCGGCAGAAAAACACACAGAGATCATCAGCTTTAGTTTCTGTTCTGACAGACACAAGACCAGCCGAACGCTGTGAGTGTGTGTTAGAAATCAGGAATGGAGAGAGAACATTGTGCTTGGTACATTTTTCATCTTCAAACCAAACTTGGGTCTTCAGCCGATAAAGTTTAAATCCCGTCTGGCTCGAGCTCTTCCCATAATGTCACTCATTAGATCAGTAGACGGAGAGAAGACGGTCTTCTGTGGCTGTTTGAACACATTCGATCACATGAGCGTTTACACTACGAAAGAGTTTTTAACTGTCTCTGGAAGTGTCTGAAAGTGGACAAGTTTAAAACGTTTTAGACCCCGTTTACACCTGTATTTAGCGTCGTCCACTTGTGATCCGATCGACCAAAACGCATCTTAACACCAGGTGTAAACAGGGCCACAGAGAAGGCATAATTAGGCATACATCTCTCACCCACAGTTGAGGCCAGGTTGTTAGGGAAGTGACCGCTGCAATACTGATGGATGAACGAGCTCTTTCCCACAGAAGAGTTTCCTAAAAACACCACCTTAAACACACGCTGTGGATCACTGGCTGCGCTCTGGAGGAGGAAGGAGAACGTTTTTACTGGAAGGTCAAATGCCACATCAAGCAGATTAATATTTGATTTACTGTTAAGATCAAGAATGAATGAACTCAACCTGGACTGTTGCATCTACTATCATGGAAATATCCAAGGCTCATTTGCACACACACATAGGCTACACAGAAATACGCAGTTGTGAAATCAATTTTAACAGCAAAAACAAACGAGTACCGAAGATTTCTCTGATTGGCAGGTAGTTTCGTCTTCTCTCTGTTCAGCTTTAGAGAATCTCTTAGGACTTGAATCTGTTAGCGACGTGTCTGAATCCTCTGCCTCGTCACTTGAGTTTTCCATCAGCTGCCTTTAATTAAAATTGAGCGAAATTATTTAAATGCAAAAAAAAAATAAAATAATAACACCTTTGAATCAGTGCTTAAAAAGCTAAAACCTGGTGGTAATAATAATAACTGGTCCAGATGGTAAACTAGTGTACCTGGTTTCATCCTAGTAGACCATCTTGGTCAAACTGGTCCGAGCTGTTAGAGCATCTTGGACCAGCAACAAACCAGTTTGTGTTTGCCTTTTATGATCTTGCGAATAAATGCTAAATTATTTTTATGCAGCATTGGTGAAAAACAATTGATCTGGAAAATAATTTGATGCCACTAATCACTAAGGATTGCAATTGTAGTGTACATTTGCAATTGAAATTCTGGTACATATAGCATTATATTTAAATAGTTTGATTATGTGCATTCATTAAGTTAGTAACCCACCTCTTTGCTGATTTCCTCGGTGGGAAATAGTTGCCCAGTATGGATTCCTTCCTCTGCAGAGGGTTCTTCACTTGTGCTGTCTGAGGAACAGTTGATGAGATATGAGAGAAATTTTAGCTTCAGCTTTAAATTGAGAATGTAGATTGTTTTGAATGATGTGGAAAGAATTATTGACTTAAAAATTATGCATCTTTGTCTCCCAGAGTAAAATAATTAATGCAAAACTGGGTTCAGGTGAGGTGCTTGTTTTGTTTGTTTGTTTATTTTTTTTAAATAAGAAAATGCATTTATTATTAAAAATTAGTCCATTGTTTGACATAGGTTGGCAATGGATGTGAAATGACACCACTCGTGTGTATGAGTCATGAATGTAAATCACCCAGAATAACGACAAGAATCAAGACAAACAATTTTTTTTATTGTTCACCGTCACGAAGATTGACAACATATCCAGTTTGTTCAACTTAACAAAAATCTGTACATTATCTACATTTTGTTCTTTTCGCGTCAATCAGAGACCAAACACATAAACTGTCATTGGACAGAACAGCTCATTTCAAAAGAAACTACCAAACAAAACTGTACTAAATTACAGATATATATATATACAGATTCACTCTGTCAACTTAGGTACTGAGGTAACTTATGCCTGGTTCAGATTACGCGATTTTAGCCCGATTTTGGGACGATCCGTTTGACGTAGAGTGTCGTGGGGATTCGCAAACGACAACGGGCGTCGGGACGCAAGATTCGATCGTTTCATCTCGTATAGTGTGTCATAGTGGGCGACAACCTACGTCGCGTCTGCGATGCTTCACGACATCACGACAGAAAGACTAGCATGTTTAATTTTTTAACGGTCCTCCACGACAACGGCGCGCGAGACCGCGAGTGAGTGAGTGAGAGTCTGTGTTCGCGAGTGAGTGAGTGAGCGAGTGTGTGTGTGACTGTATGTGTGCGCGAGAGTGTGTGTGTGTGTGTGTGTGTGTGTGTGTGTGTGAGAGAGAGAGAGAGAGAGAGAGAGAGAGAGAGTGCGTGTAAGTGAGTGAGTGTGTAGCCTATGTGCGAGTGAGTGTGTGTGTGTGTGTGTGTGTGTGTGTGTGTGCGAGTGAGTGAGCGTGTGTGTGTGTGTGTGTGAGTGAGTGAGTGAGTGAGTGCGTGTGAGACGGCTCGCGATGACTGGTCAGAAAACAACGTGTAGTCTGACATGTTTCTTGTCCACAACATGACAAGATTTTTAGGAGTCAAAATCGTGTAATCTGACACAGTGACTATCATAACAGACAAAAAAATCGTGTAATCTGACACAGTGACTATCATAACAGACAAAAAAATCGTGTAATCTGACACAGTGACTATCATAACAGACAAAAAAATCGTGTAATCTGAACCAGGCATTAAACGCTGCACAATGGTATCGCTCTTTACAACGTAGGACACATAACGGTAATTAATATGATTAGCCTATTGCTTGACTATGTTATCAAACAGCTAATAATCTGTTGCTAATGTTACACAAACTATGTTCCCGTTTGCCAAATCAGTCCGCCTTCTAACAATCATCAGAACGACTCAGAACGTCAGTGGAGAAAGGCATATAGTTCATCATAACATCGTAATATACATCATACATACATCCGCTATCGCTAAATCTACCTGATTTGTCATATCAACAAAAAATATATCGGGATAACCTGGAATCTCTCGAGACTCCCCTGCTAGTTCGCTGTTAATGATATGCTAAAGCCCGCCGGTACGTTGACCTGATTGGTTACAAGGTAGTTTGTGATGTCAGAAACACCAGCGATTTTTGTTTTTGAGACTGCCTTTGGTTCACTGGCAGGGGCCGGTTTCACAAAGCTATTTTAGACCGGTCTATAGTGTTAGACAAGTCTAAAATTTGCTCATAGACTAGTCTAATGCAAGTTAGACTGTTTCACAAAAATAAAGACTTACTTAATTTAGACCAAAAAAATTAGACACCTTACTCCCAGGCTAATTTAGGTCTAAGACTCTATGTTACCTTGGCAACCAGCAGTAACAATCAGTTACATTACAAACAGCCAAAAGAAAAGGGAAAATGGCTCATAATTTAAACATTTCTTCTTGTTACTACATTATCCGCTAAATTTCCCAAGTAAAATGTCCTTGTAACTGTTATACTCCTCCAACAAACACATATTTTCCGCTGGGGTAAACTGCACTGAGCGGTTGATTGCGCTTACTCGATCCGCTATGTTTTTTGTCTTATTTTACCCAGAATGCATTGCAGTGTAGTCCTACTTAAGATAGTCAGAGTCTTAAGAGCTTTGTGCAACGGTCTGATTTAGATGTCTATCTGAAGTCTGACTATCTACTATATCTAAGCCATAGTCAAAGTCTATCTTTGTGAAACCAGCCCCAGTTTTAAGGAGAAAATACTCAGCAATGCTGTTGACTTATGAATTTCACATGGTTTGTCTTAAAGCACATAAAAAAAAAAAAACACCACATAAACATAAACAACATTAAAAACTTGGTTTTCACCACAGGGGGACTTTAAGTGTTATTTATGCTCCCTTTCTGATTTTTGGACTTTCTTTGTAAAGAAAAAAGAGGGGCATTGAGGCTCTTCTGAAGCAGAAAATTGCCATGCAGAAGATTCTTTTGAATCGCACTTGCTTCTGTAACAGACCGAACAAGGAACAATCTTTCTCCAAACGTGAGCCGTTTCATTGGAGAACAGGCATCAGCTAAATTCCACATTCACAGTCTCAAATGTTCCACAAGAGGTCTTCGCTGAGGCGTATTTCGCTGCGACATGCGTTAATCCGTACAAAGATTCCTCCGAGTCATTTGTTGCTGCTCCTCTACGAGGCGGACGAATGGAACAAGCTCTCCCGAAAATAACATGAAAAGAGCTGGAAAATGTGGAATTTGGAAGCTTTCGAATTCCTGAGGGAACATGGGCTCATGGAAACCCAGAGAAATACATCCAGCTGAATGTATCCGTTCACATTTTAGCTGCGCCGTCTGCAGGTGTGCATTCTGGGTAATGTTACATGGACTTAATACGGGTAAACAGAACGCGCCCACGGCGAGAAGGCGTGAACACAGCGGCATGGTGGGTAATGGGTGGGGGACGTGAAGGGGTATTTTTGACTAACCATCTTCTGTGTCTGATGGGCATCTTTATCATCCCGAAGACGCTTGTTCATGTCTCTATAAGAGAGAGAGAGAGAGAGAGGGAAAACTACAGGTAAATTTGTAAAGATAAAGCTCCTACTCACAGGACTTTTACAGCCTCAGAATATAGATAACAAATGTTAGCAATAAAATGGAACAATGACCGATCAACCATCCTAAACCTGCATCTGTTCGTTTTGCATTTTGATTGCTCAATTATTATGGCCTTATCTTTCAGATAAGAATAATACACACATGCCTACACTTGAAAACTTGAACGTTGCACACTAAAGTCGGGTTGGCCTACCTGAGCAAGTCCAGCTGTCTCACAAGGCTTTCCCGTTCCTTCTGCATGTTTCGGGACACTTTCAGGACTTCTCTGTAGTGAGAAACAGTCAGACGTGAAAAATACACAAGACTATCAGCAGGAAATAGCAACTTATGTTTGTTTGCTCACTAGTTTTTATCATCACACTCTTAGGCCCTGTTTACACCTGGTATTAAGAAGCGTTTTGGTCGATCGGATCACAAGTGGACGACACTAAATACAGGTGTAAACGGGGTCTAAAACGTTTTGAGCTTGTCCACTTTCGACACTTCCAGAGAGAGTTAAAAACACTTTCATGGTGTAAACGCTCATGTGATCGAATGTGTTCAAACAGCCACAGAAGACCGTCTTCTCTCCGTCTACTGATCTAATGAGTGACATTATGAGAAGAGCTCGAGCCAGACGGGATTAAACTTTATCGGCTGGAGACCCAAGTTTGGTTTGAAGATGAAAAACATACCAAGCACAATGTTCTCTCTCCATTCCTGATTTCTAACACACACTCACAGCGTTCGGCTGGTCTTGTGTCTGTCAGAGCAGAAACTAAAGCTGATGATCTCCGTGTGTTTTTCCACCATCTCCGGTCGAGTTCATATGTAAATTACACAAGCTTATTTCATCCATTAGAAAGATCTGAAAAACCAATACATTTACTCGCCCATAGACCCTCCCCTCGAAGAAATCAGGACAGAAGTGATTGAAAGTGGACAAAAGAGATGGATTGAAACACCAGGTGTAAGTGTGAATGTGTCTCCCTCGTCTACTTGAGATCCGATCGACCAAAACGCATCTGAACACCAGATGTAAACAGGGCTTTACAAAAGTTTTTTTACTGGTATTGATGATCATCCATGGAACTTTCCATTGCACAAAAGGTTCTTTATAGTGAAAAAAGGTTCCATAGATTATAAAAATGTTCTTCACACTAAGAAAACAAATGGTTCTTTTTAGAATGTTCACTGAAAGGTTCTTTAGGAAACCATAAATGGTTCTTCTATGGAATCACTGCAAAACCACCCATTTGGAACCTTTATTTTGAAGAGTAGAAGTAGTAGTAATAATGCAAACAATGTTTTTTTCATACAGTGAGTAACACTCATGAAAAGCCACCTCTCTTTGCCCCTGCGCTGTTGTTTGATGGTGGTCTGTAGTTGTTGTAGTTGACTGAGGGTTTGCTGAAGCTCCTCTCGGCTCTGGTCAAGTTCATCCTGCAGTTGCTGGTTGACGTTGTGTAGTCGGCGGTTCTCTCCGCGAGTGTTAGCCTGATCACTGCTCAGAGTGCTGATCCTGCTCTCCAACTACACACACACACACACACACACACACAGGTGGGTTTGAGATAGACCTCCAGCTGGTTTAATAAATCAAACATGTCGACGAGTGAATGAGGAGTCTGTACCTCCCGCTGTTTGGTGAGCGTGAACTCGAGCTCTTGTTCTCGCGTCCTCAGTTCCTGTAGTAGCTGCTCTTTCTTGTTTCCCTGTCTCACACTGTCCTTCATCACAGAACACACCATCATCCTCATCAATATTGCTATCACCATCATTACCACCCTTTATGAATATAATTTTTACATTACCATCACCAAAGTCACCATCATCATAACCATCACCATCACATCACAATCAGTGTTATCATAATCACATGAACAATATAATATTACCTTTATCATCATCTTGAACAATATTACCAACATCATAAAGGCCATTACTTCCATTTTAACTATAAATATTATTTTCCCATCATAATCACCATCATCAATATCATAATCAGCATCAATCACCATGAACTATCATATTCACCATTACTATCATTATATAAATCACCATTAAAAAAAATCATCAATATCATTACCATTCTATCATATGATAACTAACATCAAAACCATCTTCTGGATCATTATCATAATCGCCATCATCAATATAATCACCATTATTATCAGAATCACCGTGAATAAAATTATTATCACCATCATAACAATCATAATCAATATCATTATAATCACCATTATTATAATTTAACACCATGAACAATATGATTACCAACATCATAATCCCAATGAACATAATTATCTCCATCATAACAATCATAATCAATATCATTATAATAATCACCATTATTATCATAATCACCATGAACAATGCATCCTCTAATAATATTGTTCTCTAATTAACTAACCGCAGTTCTTATGCTAAATGTTTATCTGTACTAAAATCTGTGCTTCGTATTTATAGTGTGTGTGGATTTACCAGAGCTTGTCGTTTCTCTCTCTCTTCTTTTAACTGACTCTCCATGTCTTCATACATGGACCGAACCACCCTGTCATGATCCTCCTCTCTCCTGTAGGACATTTAAACACTCAGAACACGTCTTTATCTCAAGACGTTTATTAAAAAGAAGTTAATTTTACAACGAGTGCAAGGCTGCGTCCGAAATCGCATACTTCACTACTATATAGTAGGCCAAAAACATTATGTGACAAAAGATTCACAGTATTAATAAAATAGTATAGGCAAAATACCTGAATGACTTAGCCTACTACTTCTGGTGAGATTCTGAAGTGTGCATATGATGGACACTTTACTATCCCATGAGGCCACGGGAGAGGATTTATTCATGGAGGTGACGCTGGTAGGTCACATGCTAATGACAACATGGTGGATGTAGTATGTCCGGATTACATTTATACTACACACATTTACTATAAATGTTAAGCAGTCGCAAAGTGATTACTAGCACCACCTCAAGAGAGTATGCGATTTCGGATGATTTCGAGTGCAGTGAGGCCCGAGGACCCCAATGAGGGCTGACCTGCGCAATGCCTGCTCTAAATTGTCTCTCTCTTTGAGTGCATCCTGTAGATGAGAGACGGTGTAGGAAAGAACCTCCTCCAAAACCCCCAGAAGCTCAGGTTTGTCCCTCTGGAGCTCACCCCACAGAGTGCACAACTCCCACTGACTAACACACAGACACACATGATGAAAAAATTAAAAGCTGAAACTCTTTAAAAGCTTTAAAAGTCCAGAAACCTTAAGCCAAATGTGAACAGTAACAGTATGTTAGCTTTGTCAAGCCAGTATTGATTCAAACATCAAACATAGTTTACTCGTTATCTTATCTGTTACAGACCACAGCTGTGTGTATTAACTCACTCTTTGAAGAGTTTGTCGGCTCCCAGCTCCATGAGGATGTGTGTGAATCGCATCTCTGCCGGCTCTACTCGCTCCTCCTCAACTTTCTGTCTTTCTCCGCTCCTCGCTCTCTCCTCCGGCCCACAACCAACAAGCTCTCCTTATTTAGACAGAGAGGATTTAATTAAGGCATATGTCTTAATGCATATTAATGTATACTTATACACAGTATACTATACTGGATACTACTTTTGAAAATAGTATGTGAAATGGTACGCAATATATGTAATGAAACATTTCAGCATCACTGCTGTTGCGTGTTTAATTCAGCAAGTGACATCAGGTTTTTATCAGCATTGCTAGTTTGTTAATTAAAACGAAATAAAAATCATTTTTGGTAATTGAAAAAAAACAAGTTAAGTTAAAGCATAAAGCATAAATTACAGTCTCAAATGTGTGTGTGTGTATATATATATATATATATATATATATATATATATATTATATATATATATTATTTTAATATACAGTATTAATGTTAATATATATATATATATATATATATATATATATATATATATATATATATAAACAAACTAATAAATAAGACAAAAGCACATAAGATTACGTAAACTAAAATCGAAAATTAAAATATGTTGAATTATTAAAGTTTTCAATATTTATTTAAAAATAAATATTATAGTATAGAAATAAAAAAATGCTGTTTATAATCTATATTATAAAAAATGTAGTAAGAATAAATGTAATTTTTTCTAGCAACTTTTAATAAGAAAACATTTTAAATTAAATTTTGGTTACACTTTATTTTAAGGTGACGTAGTTACATTGTACTTACTCAACTTAGAACTGAGAAATATTAATTAACTTCATGTACGTACTATAGGGTTAGGTTTTGGTTTAGGGTTAGTTACTTGTAATAATTATGCATAATATACTGTTATAACTATAGTAAGTACATGCAGTAACGTGCAACTATGCCACCAAAAATTAAAAGTGTTACCAAAAATGTAAAAAGACATACACACTAACCTAGGCCCGTGTGGAACTCGAGGGGTGTAAGGTAACCGTTTTTGTCTCTGTCCAAACTCTCAAACACTGATTCCAACTGTTCAGGAGACAGAGGAAGCTCTTGCTGAAGCCGCTGGTGGATTTAAACACGATTACACACATTAAACAGAGGCATGGCCTAGTAAAACTTGGCACAGCTTTAGAACTGTTAAAGGAATCATATAACGTCGACTTACACCACCGCCCTGTCCTGTCTCACCTGCATGTCTCTCTTCGTGATGAATCCTTTCCTCTCTTTATCACAGAGCTCAAAGAGCTCTCTAGCTTTGCTCATTCTGTCCTGCCTGTCTGAGCCAGGAGGAGGCGCTTCGTTGGACGACTGTAACCTCGCCGTGCGACCCGGCAGTCTGGAGCTGGGGGACATCTGACCACTGCCCGTCCCCTCCAACACCTCACCGTCCTTCAGCCAGCTGGACATCCCTGCAGAGAGAGACGGGTCGGGCTGAAATTACATTGGTCCTTGTTGTGCTTTTTTCCATGGTCATCTTTCTTTAGTTGCTGTTTGAGCACGAAAAAGGTCTACAAAGTTCCTCCAGCGGGAGTTCGTCTCTATATCAGTGTCAGTGTTTCTGAACTCGCTGAAACGCCTCCATTGTAGTCTTGAGTTTCTTCCGGGAACGAATACGTCACAATATTCCTCATTTAAATAATTAATACGCATAATAAAGGGGCGGGGCCTGGTTGAGTTAGTTAGTAGTGTGTTGAAACTGGAGGTTATGGAAAGGGACGGGACATTTCCCAAACACGCTCAAAGCGCTTGACCAATCACAACACACTGCTCCAGCTGACCAATCAGAGCACAGTGTGCTTTTCAGAAGGAGGGGCTTCATAGAGACAGGAACTAAACAGAGCGTTACTGACAGACTGGGAAGAGACGAGCTGCAACAATGGAGAATAATGTGTTTTTTGAACATTCAAGAATGAAAACCTATTCTAGTAGACCCAAAAAATAAAATAAAATCTTTGAAAAAGGGCATTAATAGGTCTCCTTTAAGATAAGGAGCTTGTAAGGAATGTTGCTAAAGTGGTCAAACGAGGTCAAACAATGATAAGAAAACAATTTTATCTCATAGTTCTTTCCCTAATCAGAGTCTCATTAGTCCAAAATTATTCCCCACATACCTCTATAGTAGACATAAAAATGACTATAAAAAAATATGTTCTAAATATTGCTTTTCATTTTCAATAAGGACGGAAAAATGACTTAAAGCTAGAAATTTGTTGTGTCGCAACTGGTAAGAACATTAACCTTGCATTCAGCAAATGTTGCATTATTATAATTATTACAATTTGGCCTGAGGTTAAACACTGACTTTAGTTAATCGCTTAAAGTCAGCTTTATTAGTGGAATATGCTGAAGGCGGCTGAAATATCCTAACATATCCTCAAATAAACATTAACCAGGATGTTAAACAGTCCTTCAAAAAGGTGCCATGTTGTTTTCTGTCTTGAGACGCTCAGTATAAGTCTGCTGTAATTCCCTCGAGCACTAAATGACATCTGTGTTTGTCTGATATTACGTAGCAGTTGCGATGGTCTTGTGATTTGTGGAGCTAAAGAAAACAGAGCTCCTCCTTCGGTAAATGTCCAGCCGGCTTGAATGACCTGCTCCACGTTTCCAAGAGCTCACAGGAACTCTGAGGATATGGGCCGAAAACTGATACCAATACTGAGAGAACCAGTTAATATAGTATTATTTATATGCTATTATAGTATGTATTTATATTATGAATTAGCTTTTATTTTTATATTTTCAGTTCATTAGTTAGTTGCCATGGCAACATTGAAATTTTTATTGATTTGTTGTATCAACATATATCTAAAATAATTTAATATATATATACATACAGTTCAGACATGAAACTCTAGAGGGCGCATCCTGATTGGTCCTTTAAAGCGGTGACACACCAAGTGTCAACTTCTGGCCGTTTCTGAGCGTCCGACTGGGTTTGTGGGCCGATTCAGCGTGTTGAATCGGCGTTGGGCCGTCGGTGAGAGACAGAAAAGCGATGATAGCGAGCAAAGACATAAGACTGTTATAATTTTACGTCATCTTACCTGAGCATTCAATGCCCAAATATAATAACATGAGCCGACTGGAATGAAGAAAGTGATCAGCGTGAATGATATTCAAAATGGTAAGCAATCGCTGCTTTGTTTACGGTTTGTATATCTGCAGTCCTAGCTTCGGTTTCCCTTTTTGAATGACAGAAATAGACTATTGATACCTGCTGATATAGACATATATTTACTTCCACGCAGGCGCAGAATGCACATACTTAATGTCGCCTTATGTCCTTTTGGTGTGTTCAAGCGCAGCTTTTTGGCCTAGATCTGCAAGCAATCACATCATTACGGCTGGCACAAAGCTGATTGGCCTCTGCTGATCCTGCAGCCAATGAGATTGCTTGCTCAACATTGAACTAATCTGGTTCAGTGTTTGCTGTAAGCTAGTCCTGCAGTGCTATCAGAGCTCCTCTGAACCCCTCCACCTCCCCAGCTCCACCTGTCTAGATCTGCTACGGGATTTATGTACTGTATGTCTATTTATGCAGCAGCTGCAGCGAATCTTACATGCTCACAGCAGCGTTTCTGTGTATATGTGGGCAATAGCAAGTCCACACTTGCTCTGCAGCAGCAGCAATAATCAACAGCAACAGCATAGCAGATCTAATCCGCAAAGACTAAATACATTAATATTGCCATATTCAACATGTTAAAAAACTATTTTGAGAGTTGTCATGGTTTAAATAAACACAAACACACACACCATTTACACATGTTAATTCACGAATCAGTTAACTCTTTCCCAGCCAAACATGTAATTTTCCGTGTTTTCTCTGTTATACAGTAGGGGGCGCTATTACACATCGTCTGAAAGAGTACTGAATCTCCTGATAAAAGCACATGCGAAGAAGCAGCAGAATCAAGCGATATCATATGTAATCATATGCATATGTAAAATAACGCGATCACAAACACTGACAGCATATAAATCAAAACTGCCTAATGTTACTGAATGAAATGTCGACCCAGGACGAGCTCTAGGACTGAAGCTGTGGGGGTGTTGATGAACTCGATCTACTCCATCTGTGTTTTGATCATCGTTCTGAATCCCATCCAGGCGTAGTGTTTGACAAAAACTTGATTTTCTCAGCTTTTTGCTCAAAATTTTGTTTTTTAATGAAACTTACACACATTCAAGTGTAAAAAAAAGAATGCATGAATTTTTTTTGGGGGGGGGGGGGGGGGGGGGTTAAAAGCAGAGGGGCTGTTCTTTCTTTTGATATATTGCATGTTCAGATATTCATACAACAAAATATTCTGGCGGGGATGAAATTTTGGTGAAAATTATCAAAAATTGTGGTGATGGCTGGCAACTTTGGCGGGGAAAGAGTTAATGTAAGATAAGAGAATCAGTTACTAGAAGAATTATTTATCAACTAATTTTTAAATGTTAAAAGATTGGCTGATATATTAACCTGTCACTCATTATCTCTTGACCTGGCTGTTCAAAACGGACACATTTGTGTTTATCAAAGACGAAACGTTCACCTGCAAATGCTGATAATCTCAAAATGACCAAATCATTTTCAACCCTTCTCCCTCGACGATAGGCCACAACTGTATTACATAATCAGCGGGCTGGTGGGAAACCCTGCAGCAACAAAACACATGGGAATTTCGTATGAACATACGGACGTGGCATTAAGATTTATGCTTAGGACGCTCCCTCTCATGCCATGAACAAACTGGCCTACGTCCTCCTGCTACCGATGGTCATCTCTCAAATTACAATAAACATTTTACTCAAGTAGAAATCAAGTAACTCTCCAAACAAGGCACAGTTTCATTTCTCTTTCCAGGATGTGCACCGCAAAACAGGATGAAGTCATGTGACTGCACTGTGAGAGTCAAACAAAGTGAGATGCAAATAAAGACTTTAGCTCGGTTTACATAGACAGCATTCAGTGCTCTTACCCACAATCACGAGTTTATGATGCAAAGGAAATACCTCCATACTAAATGACCACAGGTCATATGCAACATGCAATATTTGCCTAATGAATTAATGGACCGGGTTGTGGTTGGAACAATAGCTCAAGAGCGATTATGAGGGATTTGAATCAGGGATATCTGGAACGCCGTACATGCACAGATCATATAAAAATGGAAAGGAGATCAAACAGGAGCCACAATCACAAGGGCCCTAAAACTTTTTCCATGCAGTTGCTTGAAGGAAATTTTCGGTTGAACCTTATTTAGGTACAACATATATATACAGACTTAAAATGTTTAAATGCCAGTGCAAGTGTCGTCTGAATCTGTGCTACAACATGTTTATGAAATGTTCTGCTTGGAAATGAAGCTTGTGTTGTTCTAATGCAATGACATTCTGACTATTTTAAGTGCTATTTAAATAAAAATCTTAGAAAACATTAATGGTGATTTTGGGAGTCGAGATATGTGCGAATACACCAAAATATATGGGCACGGCATATTTACACCTGCAATAAAAGCCATAGAGGAATTGCAACACTCAAGGTCAAATAAACTTCCCGAGCTTAGCTACAATTACACACGAAAATCACATGAGAGATAAAGTCTGACAGCCATATGTCAACTTCAGATAAGAAAACAGACATGTATTTTTTTTTTTTTTTGCTCTGCGTTGGAGGAAATTATATAGAATGAAAGCTATTATAAAATAAGTATTTTATCCTTTAGCAAAGCAAGCTCAGGCAAGTTAAATCATTAATTTGTTATAATGAAAATGCAAACCCAGGAAGAGAACACGTGCAAGGATCTACTTCATGTATTCAATATCAACACAACACACTTCAGAGTACAGTACATTAACGTTTAACATATACATTAGTATTTGGACTCAAAATAGGCTTGAGCTTTATAAATAAATGTGTTGTTGTGAAACCATTGTAGATGATGCCATATACCATCTATATTTACCATGGTGTTAAACGAAAAACATTGTATATGTCCAAAAACATGGCAATTCATTTCTAAATGAAATTAAGGGCATGCATAATATCATTTAGATTTTATAATTAAAGTTTTACAAGACAGTGTCAGCGAATGACAGCGAATGTTGGTGTCATACATAATTTAAGCCATATGTCAGCGCTGCCAATGCACTTTTCATTATGTTAAAACAAACTGAATGAAGTTAGAACGTAAGGAACTAGTGTTAAATTGAATATATAATACTTTTAATACATTTATAAATTAAATGAAGAGACAGAACATACCAGACCTGTGATGCGAGGTTGCTCAGGTGTGTAGCGTGTCAAACGGCAGGTGTTTTTATACTCGAACACCGGCCAGTGTCATCCAGCAGGGGGCGCTAGAGCTTCGAGAGCATCAGAGTACCGTAAGTCTTATAATAAAGCTTCATCAGAGAATGTCTAATTTGGCTGGCCTCATTCTCTCTATGTCCCGCCCACTTTAAAACAGGACAGCATCTCATAAACAAAAAGCTTTATTTGTGTTGTTAAAGAAGAGTTGCGAATTAATAATACTATATGCACACAGATTAAGATATACACGACACACAATAAAAATAATAATAGAAATAATAAATATTTCAGTCTTTACGGTAACCGGATCCTCGCGCCGTTGCCACGGGAGACGCGGCAGCGCTCATGCTCGGCTGTGCCAGTGTGCCTCGCGATCAGATCTAATCATAAACTGTCCGTTACAATTACGGGAAATTAGGATTATTTTAATATTCAGACGGATGATTTTATGAATCAAGGGACACTGAATCTGCATTTCGACTCGCGCGGGTTTAAAGGTGTGTAAAAGTTAAAGATATGCGTTTGGTT